>NC_090651.1:341698402-342055902 GCF_040937935.1 Hyperolius riggenbachi | reverse complement strand
AGCCGAACCTGAGCCGGCTGGCAGGTAAGGGAGGGTGCAGCAGCCAAGCGGACGGGTGAGGGAGGGTTAAAACTTACCCAGGCTTCCGTCTTCAAGTGCTGCCTGGTGGTTTCTTCCAGGCTTGAGGGCTCAAACCTACTAGCAGCCTTTTCTAAGCGCTAACGATTTGAAAAAGCTCTTGCTAGGCAATGCTATGGCAGAATTGTATAAAATCACATCGCTCAAGTGAGTTCACACCCATAGCATTACATTAGCAAGAGTTTTTCAAATCACAAAGCACTCAGAAAAGCGCTCCTAGTGGGCTTCAGGCCTCAGTCTTGTTTCGCCTCAATTGTGGCCCACCTGGCATCATGTGACTAAAACACGCTTCCTCTTTCCAGTTGAAGGAGGAAGCAAAGTCACGTGACCAGAGATGATCGAATGTACCAAAATTCAATTCGAGTACATTCAAATTCAGGTCCGGGTCAAATTCGGATTCGGCCGGTTCGAATGGACTTGAATTCGATTCGGGTGTATTCTAATCCGGGTCAGGGGAAAATTCGGTGTGTAGTGGCCGCCGTGCTTGTGTGCACATTCACGGGAGGACAGGTGATCATGGATTTCGAGCCCCTATGGTTAGACTGAGGTAGTTAAGTGACATCCCCCCCCCAAAAAAAAAACCCCACTGATTCTGCACTGAGGCCTTCTACAGGGGGCAGGAGTGGATGCTAGATGCCAGTAGAGGTGGTGAAGGATTATTGGGTTATGGTTGGTGCCCTACTAGGACCAGCAGACCTGTCTCCAACAGCTAATGGGTGCACTGGACACACAGGATTGCAATATAACAATAGCAAGAAACAGAAAAGCAGCCTTTAGAAGGGTAAACTACTGTAGCACTAAGCCCTGACTGCACCTATCTGCAACAGCTAAAGTGCACTGTGGGGACACACTGAACATTGATATCACAAGATCAAAACAGAGCATTTAGAAGGGTTCTGGGGGTTATGTAGATAGTGAATTGGTACTGTAGCAGCTAGAAACTCCACTGGGGACACAGAACACAGACCTAACTAACACTTTCCCTATCTGCAGCACACTCTACCTGATCTGCCTAGCGCAGTGCCACAGAAGCCAAACACAGACCCCAAAATGGCTGGTGTGTGTCCAAGTGGGAGGGATAGCTGTTTGGCTGCCATGTGTCTGCTGACTCTAGGGTGAGGGGTCAAAGTTTTTGGCTCTATTATAATATATAGGGGCAGGTCAAACACGACATGTATTTGCCTAAGTGGGCGAATGTGAACACACATTTTTCACGTCAAACTATTCACTGGGCGAACAGTCAGGGGCCATCTTTAATCATTATATCTAACTCGCCTCATTAGGTCAATTACTGTGTCGGGTGAATATAATCATCTAGCATCGGGTGCCCAATGGTAGATGATTATCTTCACCCGGCATTATTACTGTACTGTAAGTGGTATTGTGAATGAGGTAAGCTACCCCATTTTTTTATATAATTTTATATACTTGGGCGCCTCTCCACCGCGTGTCTTTCCACATACACCTCCTTTTCAGAGGGGTGACCTCCTTGGGCTGTGGGACTTCAAGCCTTTTTCTGCGGTGGACTGTACCCATTTGGAGGCGGTTATCCTCCACAATCGCAGTTAATGGTTGCTTATCTTGCAACTCAACCTAGTGAGTAGTACCAAATTTTCATACTAACTTGACCTCTATACCCACGGAACATACTCCCACGGAACATACTACTCCATCCGGGCTCCCGGTGTGTCTGTGTTTTTTCTTTAACCTCTTGAAGACCACAGGCTTACACCTCATAGTAACTAGGCTATTTTTTAGAATTCAGCGCACTGCAGCTATAACAGTTTACTGCTCGGCCATACAACTTAGCAGCCAAATGAATCATCCCTCCTTTTCTACCCACTGACAGAGCTTTATCTTGATGGGATCTGATTGCTGCTGCAATGTTTGTTTTTTTATTAATTTAAAAAGTTTTTTTTTTTTTTTTTTAAAAAAACCTCCACTGGGGACACAGAACACAGACCTTTTTTTTAAATTAAATCGTGTGTTATATATATATATACACATACACATACACATACACATACACATACACATACACACACACACACACACACACACACATTTCCCTCCAATATCCAGTACTGTGATCACCTCTAATAGGCATCAGCCTATGAGAGGGATCGCATAGTGAGCCACTCCAGGGGACAGCTGAGTGACAGGGCTGTCCCCAGTACAGCGCTGCTCTAGATCGCAGCGATGTACAAAAGAAAAAAATGGCGGGTCCTTTTCCTGCCAGCCTGCCACCTCTGATTGGGTCTGGCAGGATGTTTACAGAGTGGAGTTCCGGAACTCAGCGGGAATCTGCGCATGCAATCCCCGCTAATCTCCTCCTACAGGACCTGACGTCAATCGGCATTAGGCGGCCCTGTAGCTGCCACCCTCCCACCGCCAATTGGCGTTAGGCAGTCTGGAGGGTGATACATTTCTCCTTATTTACTACAAAATTTCTCCAAGGACATTCTGTTCGCAGCTATACATACTGCAAAGCAGCAGTAAGCATTATAAAAATTGTGCTGTTTCGATGATAACATAGACATTGTTCAGACAATAAAATGTAATGCAAAAAATAAATAAAATCTGACAATGTATTAGCATATTTGTAAATGTTAATGCACATCATCATCAGGCATGCTCTCGCGAGTAATCACGAATGATTACTCGGGATTCAAATGAGCTTTAATTGCCGCAGCTGAGCGGGGTTAATTACCCATAATGCCGCCGTCCGCCCTGCATTTCAAAGAGCTTGCACGCGTCCTATTGGCCGTGTTGCAAGCCTCATTTTTGCACATTTCCTCCAGCTAGAAGGAGGAAGTGTGCCATAGAGGCTTGCAGCGTGACCAATAGGATGCGTGCAAACTCTTTGAAACACATGGCGGACAGCGGCATTCACAGATTGTATGTGAATTTAACTTTTTATTCTTCTTTTCTTCTTTTTTCACTTTATTATTAGATTTATATGTGCAATATATGAATAATGAAAGCTGTATGTACGAGAGTGACAACAAGGGGGGCAGCACTAGACCACCATGGAGTAACAGAATGGGAGGCAACACTAAACCACCAGGGAGGAAAATCCATATGAGTGAATAGCAGGTAAGTTATAAAGGGTAGGGCCACACTGTATATAGCAGAGGGATGTTGAGTGAGGGAGGGATGTAAGTGACATGAGGTAGTGAGTATGGGATGTACAGGTTGGTGTTTTTTAATTACAAGGGGAGGGTGTAAGATTTCATAAAGCTGTATAAAGATATAAATGTAAGTAGATGAATGGCCACTTCCACACAGTGGGTACTCTGAAATGTGGGAAACTTCCACAGGATGTAAGGGAAGAGGATATGACATCATATGCAGGCGTTCTCCAGGGCTATACTCTCAGATTTAATACTTCTTGCTTGATTGGATATTATATATGTATGGGGATGGGAATATCAATTATAAAAACTTTGTTTTATAATTTAAACTACCATATTTATATTAAATATTTATATTTAACATGAATGCAAATGTCATATTTAGTGGGCTAACCCTTGGGGTGTGGAAGCAAGTGAACCTTATTCTTACATGTAATACCTATGCTTACCAGACCACACCCACAAATGAAATTGGAAAAAAAAGAGAAGAAAAAACTGTTAAATATATTGATTTATTAGAAAAACATATTTTTATTTTTATTACACTAGGGAACACAGCAGCAAAAGAAAATGTTTGTGAATTTAAGTAAGGTCATCTACATATCTTGTAAAATACAACATTGCATGAGAGGATCACAAACAAGGAATGCATTTTCTAAAACATAAATACAAGGAATACGAGTAGAGCAGCTACATATGTTATTAAAGAACTCTGGGATCTGGGACTTCCTTTAGCGGTGCACAGAAATGTTGTGTTTATGGTTACGTTGTGTACAGTGTACACTATTGAGTCTAATTCACAGATGCTGTCTGTTGCGCACCCATAGAAGGATTCATTGCGATTTGAGGAACCTGTAAAATCACACATAAGCACAAATATTATCAATTTAAATCTCACAGCTCACACATGAAAGTATAGAGTGCTTAAAGTCAGGGCAGTTTCTAGGCCTTAGAGCTCCCATGACAAGGATTTGTCAATTTTGCCCCTTCCCCCCCGTAGACTCGAACACTCTTGCAATCCAGTAGCCAGAAGTTCACCCCAGTAGCCAGAGAGCCCTTATTTAGTTAGCCAGAGAGCCCTCCTTTCCCCCCATTTGGGTGTCCAAAGAGCCCTCATTTAGATAGCCAGAGAGGGACCCCCCTTTAGGTATCTTGACAGCCCCCCCCCTCCCACCCAGAGTGCCCTAACCAGAGTGCCCTTCCCTTTAGGTAGCCAGAAATCTCCCCCCTCCCTCCTTTTAGGTAACCAGAGAGACCCCTCCCCTTTTGGTAGCCATAGAGAGTTAACCTCCATTTATGTAGCCACAGATACACCCCTCCCCCCCCCCCTGCTTTTGGTAGCCAGATAGACTCCCCATTTTGGTAGCAAACTTCTACTCCTACTGCTGCATGTCTGCCAAGCACCCAATCCACCCGCCCCTAGAAATGGACATGCTTAAAGTGTACCTGAGGGGGACCTTGGGTCAAAATTCAAATACTTGCCTGTGATGAGAGAAGCCTCTGGATCCTGCAGACAGAGGTTTCCATGCCGTTCTCCATTGCAGCTCATGGACCCCCAAGAAAGTCTGCTAAGAGCTGGTCAGAGTTCTGCTGGCGACCTCACTACTCTTCTTGCATGATTTAGAGGCTTCCCGCTCCTGAGGTTACCCTCAGGTTCACTTTAAGGGCCCATTTACACTGGGACAAATAGAGGTGATTAGCGCTAATCACCAAATCGCTGTCGATCACTAGTGCTTTATAAAGCACTGGCACAATATTAACTGGCAGTGATCTCACTGCCACGATCACCAGCGATTAGCGGTGATCGCCAAACACAACGCATGCAGCATTTTATCACCATTCTAGAGCGATTACAATGCTAAAAAATGCTAAACATGATCGCTCAAAAATTGTGAGAGTGTACAGTGATTTTACTGTGTTAATCACAGAAAAATCACCAGAGCAAAGTGCCAGCGGTAATCGCAAGCGTTTTGCTATTACAAGTAAGAACGGGCCCTAAAGTGGAACTCCATTTTTCACAAGGGTAAGAGACAAACTGTTTAAGCTCAGTTCTATACATTACAAGAATGTAAACATCATTATTTCAGCGTTTTATCATGCTATGATGTTTTGTTTGTTTTTTTGCTATTTTTGACGATAAAGTTAATTGAAAAAAAAAAGTTTTGGGGGGAGAAACCTCTTTATTGTGTAATCCACATTTAGAAGTGGTAACCATGGTACACTTCTGAATTCTCTGATTGGCCTAAAGAGGATCTGTAACTTAAAAAAACTCCCCTGGGGGGTACTCACCTTGGTATGGGGGAAGCCTCTGGATCCTATCGAGGCTTCCCCCGTCCTCTTGTGTCCCATGGCGGTCTCGTGCAGCCCACTGAACAGCGGGTATGTAAATATTTACCTTCCCAGCTCCAGCGCAGGCGCAGTAGTGGCACTCTGCTCGGAAACAGGTGAAACTAGCCAATCTCTGTCATGTCCGCTCTACTGCGCAGGCGCAAATTCTCCTGGGCCTGCGCAGTAGAGTGGACCCGACAGAGATCGGCTATTTCCAAGCGGAGAGCCGCAACAGCATCCCCGCTGGAGCCAGAAAAGGTAAATATTGCACAGCCTGACAGATTGTTGGCTATGCATTCAGTGGGCTACACGAGACCGCCGTGGGACACAGGAGGACGGGGAAGCGTTGATAGGATCCAGAGGCTTCCCCCTACCGAGGTGAGTACCCCCCAGGGGAACTTTTTTCATTACAGGGTCAATTTATAGTGTAGCTGTTGGGCATAAAATAAAAAATATATTCTTTATTTTTATCTGGTAAACAAGTAAGAAGGATGCTAGCCAAGCAATCCAAAAGTTAAACTTAGTATTACTTTTGATGTTGATAAATGATCATTCCCCAGTTTACCTGACTTTTATTTGGTACACACAAAATTTGGTACACACAAAGGAAGTTGCAGGGCATGCTGGGTTGTCCTTTTTTGCCTCTCTACTTTCCCCTCTGACTTAACTAATGCTGCCTGATTGGCTGAAGCCTCTTTCCCTACTGTTTTCCCCTCCCACACCTTTGTTCTTCTCTGATTTGCCAATAGAGATGGCCCGAACGGTTTCCGGCAAACTTCCGTAGTTCGTGATCGCGGCGAACCGGGAACTTTTCCGGAAGTTTGGTTCGCGCCCATAATGCACTATTAGGGTCAACTTTGACCCTCTACATTACAGTCAGCAGGCACATTGTAGCCAATCAGGCTACACTCCCTCCTGGAGCCACTTCCCTCCTTATAAAAGGCAGGTCCCGCCGGCCATTATACTAACTCATGTGCCTGCAGTAATTAGAGAGTCTGCACTGCAGCAGCTGTCCCTTCTCTCATAGGGAAAGATTACTTAGGCTCTTGTAGGCATGTTAGTTTGCTCCTTGCTGATTCTTATTGCTAAAATAGCACCCCACAACCGCTCTTTTGAGAGCTAATCTTGTTCTTGTGATCTATTTTTTTTTCTGTGTGTCCCACAGACACTTGTGTTGCATAGACAGCCTTGATAATCCATACTGTGTGTGTGCCACTGCCAGGCCCAGCACATTCAGTGACTACCTGTCTGTGTGACAGGTGCATATTGTAATACCCACTACTGCATATACCTACTACCTGTTGTTCACAGTGCACCCACCTACCTACGTGAGCGCACGCAGTGTGATATACCACTCCGTGCATACCTGTTAACTGCACCTGGGTGACTGACTGCATATTGTATTAGTCAAGTCAGTGCATACCTTTCACTTCATCCCCCCCAATATGGACAAAACAAAAGGCAGAGGCAGGCCACCTGGCAGGTCTGTTCAAGGTCGCGCTGTCGTGATTTAGTGCGGCCTGCGACCAAAGTACAGTGTTCAGAAGAAGGCACGTGCTATCAACCCCCAATATTGTCAGGACGTAGTTGACTATTTAACACAGAACACCATCTTTCTCAGCTTCCGCATGGAATCGTGACATATCTTCCTCCTCCTGCTCTGATTCTGGCACCCCACTTAACACTCAGTCGGCCGCCACCACCAAAGTGCCATCACCCCGGGGCTCAGTTGTGTGGAATTTTTTTGTGTGTGTCTGCCTCAGATGAGAGCAATGCCATCTGTATTCTCTGCCACCAGGCGTGGAAAGACCAAGACACATGTAGGGACAACTACCTTACGAAGGCACATGATTACAAAGCACAAACTACAATGGTATGACCACCTGAGTGAAAGCAGCACACAAAAGCAAATCCACACACCGCAGTGAAAGATATGCAATTATTTTTCATAAAAGGCGATACCCAAACTGTACCGTGATGTTGAAAGGCAAGTGGTGTCATCTCTGGCACACAGAGTTGGGTCAAGGGACCATCTGACCACGTGGTCTGCAAAGCACGGTCAGGCCTGCCTGAAAACTAAGTCAGTCCCCACACACAGCATCTCTGCCTGCACGCCATGTGACTGCCTGCCCCAAGACTAAGTCGCTCCCCACACAGCATCTCTGCCTGCAGGCCGCTTGACTGCCTTCTCAGCCACCACTAACAGGGTCCAGGACTCCAGGCGGATTCCTGAATTTCTAAGGCCGCTAGCAATGGCCGCTAAACTAATTTTTCTGGTGCGTGTACATGCCTGCCTGATTTTCTGGCTGCACTGTGGCTGCAAAAACAAAAAAAGGGATGTACATGTGCCAATTCCCCTTCTTGATCAGCCGTTTGCGGTGCGTTACACAGTGTGTTTGGTGTGTCAGTGTGAAGCAGTACTCTAATTACACTCCCTGATTGATGTATACACATGCAAGATGTTTTAAAGCACTTTAGGCCTGCAATTTAGCATTCAATGTGATTTCTGCCCTTAAAACGCTGCTTTGCGTCAAATCCAGATTTTTCCTCTAGACTTTTGGCATCTATCCCACTTATCCATGCAAAAACTCAGATGTTAGACCCCTGGAAACATCTTTTCCATCACTTTTGTGGCCAGCATAAATTTTTCTAGTTTTCCAAGTCCGCCTCCCCATTGAAGTCTATTGCCGTTTGCGGAAGTTTGCGCAAACCAAACTTTTTGCGGAAGTTCGCGAACTCAGTTCTCGAACCGAAAATCGGAGGTTCGAGCCATCTCCATTGGCCAATATGTCTCATGCTCAGCCAATGCATTTTCAATAGTGAAGGGTAGGTAATGCATACAAAATCAGGCAGAGGAGAGTAAGGAAGGAAATGACATCAGGATTGGCTTCAAAATAGCCACAGTTAAAATGAGAAATGCTAAGGATTTTCTCTTTTTTACTGTAGAAAAATCACAAAATCAAAATGTGGACAGTGCAATACATCTGTTATGTAAGTAGAGCAAGTATTTATCTACTTATATATGTTTTTTTTTCTGAGATAGTATGGCTGACAGCTCCTATTTAATACTTCCGAGTCTTGTGACTGGCCTAAAAATGTTGAGTTTTGGTACTATCTGTAGTACAATACTCATTCTTTGATTGGCTCAATACCTCCAAGCATTGCGATTGGCCTAAAAAGTCTCGGTGATGTGCTATTCAATGGATTTCCGATTTCCAATGGCCAATTTCCAATGCAGAAAGCTGATTTCCAATTGGAAACGCGGAAATTGGAATTCCCAGGAATTAATAAGCTCATCCCTAGTGGAGAACTCAGTTGTCCAAGGCTAGTGCAAAATAACTGCGTCACTTCCTGGTCCTGGGTGGCTGGGTAATTGGATGGTCACTGGTCAGAGGGCAGTGTAACCGAAAGATTAGAGCTGGCTAATAAAATAATTGTAGTGGCAGAAGTCTGCTGGGTTAGGAGGACCAGAAATCTAGTCCAAATAGAAATGGTGTATATATACTGTATATATATATATATATATATATATATATATATATATATATATATATATATATATATATATATTGAGACCTGCGTTCTCAATGCGTGATCCATCCGCAATAAACTTACAGCGGTCCATGACCTCTTCCTCTACAAATCCCTCACCATCCTTGCTCTCTCATGGCTCACCCCCTCTGACTCTGCCGCAGAGGCTGCCCTCTCCTACGGTGGGCTTCACCTCAGTCACACCCCCAGACCAGACAACAGGACCGGGGGAGGGGTGGGTCTGCTCCTCTCCCCATCCTGCACCTTCCGTGTCCTCACTCCTTCTCCCTTTCTACAGTTCACACCATTCAAGATCCACACTATCCGCCTCTACAATCCTCTCTCAGCCATTGTTGCGGTCTTATACCACCCTCCGTCGAGCTCCACACCACAATTTCTCGATAACCTTGCTTCCTCTCCTTTGACCTCCCCACCATCATCCTCAGAGATTTCAATATGCCCATCGATGAACCCAATGACTCTGTCGCAACCCGGCTACTCACCATAGCCAACTCACTTGGCCTAGTACAACATCCCACCCACACTGCAGGTCACATTCTCGACCTTATATTCACTAAATCCACCACCATTACAGACCTTGGAATCGCACCCTTCCCACCCTCAGACTATCACTTTCTCACCTTCAATCTCCTCACAGAAGGCACCTCCAAACTACCTGCCCACCCACCTCGTCGATGGCAGCAAGACCCTAGTTTCCTTGCTGACCCCCTCCATGCCCTCTCCTACACTCTCCCCACCCTAACCTGTCCTAATCTTGCTGCAGCTCAGTATCTCCAAACTCTCTCATCAGCCCTAGAAAAAGCTGCTCCCCCAATATTCCGCCGCAACCGCCCCCCTAACCCCCAGCCCTGGCGCACTACCCATACTCACAACCTCCAGAGGGTAACACGTGCCACTGAACGGAAATGGAGGAAAACTCGACTTAACCAGGATTTCCTACAGTACAAGACTAACTTTACCAAGCTCATTGGAGCACAAGCTTCCAACCCCCAGCGTCTTTTTGCCACTTTCAACTCCCTGCTTAAATGCATCCCCCCAACCCTCCACTTCCTCCCTCTCTGCCACAGATTTAGCCACCCACTTCACCGACAAAATTGTCTCCAAAAGGAAATATCCAATCTTCATTCTTCACCTCCCACCCCCTCCCAACCAGCTCCTCCTCCACCCTATCCTCCCCTTACCTACTTCACTCCTACTACCACTGAGGAAGTCAACCACCTACTCCCCCCTTGACCCTATCCCTTCTAATTTACTCCAGCCTCACTTCACGGATTTGGCCTCAGTCCTCACTACCCTGTTTAACCTCTCCCTATCCACAGGCACCTTCCCCTCAGACTTTAAGCAGGCCACTGTACTATCCCTGCTCAAGAGACCCTCCCTCGACCCCTCACTACCCTCCAACTACCGCCCTATCTCCCTTCTCCCCTTTGCCTCAAAATTTCTTGAGTGTCTGGTTCACAAACGCCTGACCCAGTACCTCAATGCCAACTCACTACTAGACCCACTGCAATCTGGATTTCGGTCTGCCCACTCAAACGAAACAGCTCTCACCAAAGTGGTCAATGACCTTGCCTTAGCTAAAGCTGAAGGTAAATACTCCATTCTCCTCCTCCTTGACCTTTCAGCAGCTTTTGACACAGTAGATCATCCCCCACTCCCCCAGTCCATGGGCATTCACGACCATGCCCTGACCTGGCTTTCATCCTACCTCTCCAACCGCTCCTTCACAACCTCCTTCAATGAGTCCTCATCCACCCCCAACCACCTCTCGGTGGGAGTCCCCCAAGGCTTTGTCCTTGGCTTCCTACTGTTCTCCCTATACACATCCTCCATTGGCAAGGATATCTCCTCCATGGGTTTTAACTATCATCTGTATGCTGATGACACCCAGATCTATCTCCACACCCCTGACATATCCACCACTACCATGGACAAGGTCTCCTCCTGGATGTCTGCTAGGTTCCTGAAACTAAATCTAGACAAAATGGAATTTATGATCTTCCATCCCGGGCCATCCCTGAACCTCTCAGATGTGCATGTCACTGTTAACCACACTACCATTCGCTCTACCTCTAAAGCCCGCTGTCTGGGTGTCACCCTGGACTCTGTACTCTCCTTCACTCCCCACATCCAAAACCTCACAAAGTCCCGCAACTTTCACCTTTTCGTAACATCTGCAAGATCTGCCCTTTCCTGACCTCTGCCACCACCAAACTCCTCATCCATGCTCTCATAATTTCCTGCCTTGACTACTGCAAAGCCCTTCTGTCTGGTATCCCTATGACCCGAATAGCCCCACTGCAGTCCATCATGAATGCGGCAGCCAGAATTATCCACTCCTCCCATCGCTCCACCACGGCGGCTCCCCTCCGTGAATCCCTCCACTGGCTTCCTATTCAGTCCAGAATCAGATTCAAGATATTGTGTCTGATCTATCAAACCTGTCCACAAAACCTGTCCAACCTACATTTCCAATTTTACTCAGAGGTACACACCTACTGTAGCCGCTCACTCCGCTCCTCCAATGAACTTCGCCTGATCGCCCCCGCATCACCCAGTCCCATGCAAGCCTCCAGGACTTCTCAAGAGCTGCTCCAACACTATGGAACTCCCTACCTCCACCCATTAGAGCAGCCCTCTCCTTCAACATCTTCAAGAAGGCCCTCAAAACTCACCTTTTCACTCTGGCCTACTACCCCTCACAAGTGCACAGCTGAACTCTGGTCCCCTACCTTTCGTGTCCCTACCTCTCCCTTTAGATTGTAAGCCTTTGGGCAGGGTCCTCCTCCTTTTGTGTCCTACCTGATCATGCACCTCCCATTACTGTTCACCCATGCTAGGCATTTGAGTGAACCTAACTTGCCTAATCCCCATTCTCCCATCCAGTGACTGACTAAGCATTACCTTGTACTCATACTGTGCTGTGTGATCTGGTTTTCTTGTATTCCTGTATTGTCATATTGCTGTATGTCACCCTAAATATTGTCTGTAACCTAAAATAATGTCCAGCGCTGTGTAATATGTTGGTGCTTTATAAATACAACAAATAAATAAATATGCTAGCTGATTGCCCGGGTATTTATTTGGCTGGTGTTGGCTCCGCTCACTTTTTCTAACCCTAACACACATAATTACTCAATGACCAAGTTTGTGAGCTTTGCAGTCTTTGGCATCAATCATTTGCAGTGAAATAAAACAACTCTGGCTGTTTGTGGCCCCACCCCCTTTTATGAATTTGAACCCCAGTCACCCAAGGACCAACTGTACCAGGTTTGAGGCTTAAGCCATTAACAGTGCAAGAGTGGCAGCAGTTAAATAATTCCCCTTGAACATCTATAGGTGAATTTTGATTGGCTTTTGTAGGCTCCACCCACTTTAATCCCAGTTACCCAGAGACCTACTGTGCAAAGTTTGAGAACCCTGCCTTTAACAGTGTAAAAATGGCTGCAGATTACATTTTCTCAGTGAAATTTGTATTTGTCTCCGCCCACTTTTTGGTTATTGTAATAAAAAATATCCTATGTGTTATTCTTAGGTAATGTACTATGTGTGTGCCAAATTTCATTCAAATCCTTTCAGCCATTGTTGCGTGATCGAATAACAAACCTCCAAACTTTCCCATATATATATATATATATATATATATATATATATATATATATATATATATATATATATATATATATATATATATATATATATATATATATATATATATATATATATATATATTAATATATATATATATATATATATATATATATATATATATATATATTAATATACATATACTAGTAACTTACACTTGCAGCACGTTTCCCGAGGGGACTTCCTTGCTTCCTCAGAGGGGGTAACTCTGTCTGAGGAAGCAAGGGATTCCCTTTGTGGAAACCCTTTACAAACCTTTTAATGTGTTCCCGAGCCAAAGCTTCGGTACAAAATCACAAACTTACCTTGCCTCCATGGGTTTTTACTTTCCGCTTATGGAGTACATTTGTGGACTGAGAAAGGGTACCGATTTCTCATGGGAAAGGGGGCATCAGCTACTGATTGGAATGACGTTCAATCCTTGGTTAAAGGATCCTTTTTAAATTGTCAGTTTTTATTTGTATTTATATTTTTTTTTCTAGATGCACACCTATTAAGCCTTGCACTATTTACAAGGTTCAAGTTTATTTAAATAAAATGGTTGTGTTTTGTTGGTTCAGTTTCTACAGACTTACAGGTATTCAGTGTCTTTCATGAAAGAAAGTAGCAAACAACGCTTCCCTTAAAGAGACACTGAAGCGGGAAAAAAAATATATGATATATTGAATTGGTTGTGTACTATGAATAATTACTAGAAGATTAGCAGCAAAGAAAATATTCTCATACTTTTATTTTCAGGTATATAGTGTTTTTTCTAACATTGCATTATTCTATAATATGTGCAGATTACACAACACTCAGCGTTCAAAATGATTCTTTCAGAGCAGTCTGTGAAGTAATGACCTCTCCTCTAGCAGAGGAAAAGTAAATAGTCCAGGAACAGTTGAGATAATAAAAGTCAGATAACAGCCCTCTCCACCACTAACTTAGTCGGAGAGCTTAATGGCTTGTTTGCAAAGAGATAACAACTGGAGTTTCTCAACTCTTCCTGTACTGGAAACAATTAGACTGATGTATCTGATCTTAATGTTTTATTTCTTAGCTGTACTACACATACAAATCATAATATCATAATTTTTTTTTCGCTTCAGTGTCTCTTTAAAGGACAACCGAGGTGACATGTGACATCATGAGATAGATATGAATATGTACAGTGCCAAGCACACAAATAACTAGGCTGTGTTCTAGTTTTTCTTTCTCTGCCTGAAAGAGTTAATCAGGTATGCAAGTGACAGTTTCTGTCTGGGTCGAACAGGGTCAGACTATATAGAGTAACCCTCACTGATAAGTAATTACAGCTATAAAACACTTTCCTGTCAGTAAATGGTTTCTGAGAGCAAAACCGAGATGAAAAGGGCTAATAATTCATAGATTTCAGCTCTATTCAATGAAGGTGTCATTGTGCAGAGACAATGAAACAGTAAAAACTTAAAAAACTAGATTTAAATATAAAATTAAACTGTGGGATATCTAAAAAGGAAAAGGAGGACAGATACAATTTATTTTTCTCATCAGTTTATTTTCACCTCGGATGTCCTTATGAAAATCAATTAAACAACAATAACTGCTATCGTCCATACCTGTGTATTGCAAAGAAACGAAAGCGCAGCTATACTGCTCTGCTCGACATGCTTGCATTTTTCCTGATTCACAGCTATCGTTATAAAAGCAAAAAGGACACATCATCCCACTGGGTCCGGACCTGGTCTTCATCACTATAAAAACAAAATTAGGTAATTAGGTCATGTATATAGTGTGCATTACTTTCTCAATATGGATCATTTACCCAATGGTATTTCAAATGTAAAGTTTACACAGGCAGCACTAGTCACTTTATTTCCCCCCTCCATTGCACTGATATAATTCTGATTGATCATTTGTTGCATTGCATATTTTTCGGGCTATGAGACACTTTTCCTCCCCAAAATATGGGGAGAAAAGTCCATGCGTCTCATATGCCAAATACAGGGAGTTCCCAACTAATGAACGCCCACCGATATGAACTTCCAACCTGCTGAGATGTGGGCTACTCCCTGTATTGTCCTCCTGTGTTCTCCCTACACCCCCTCCATGTCTCCTCTATGCCCTGTGCAGAAATATAAGTAGCGGCAGCATGGCTGAAATAATCCATAGCTCCATTGGTGATCAGAGACCTCTCCTTCACTGTTCCCCTGGTGCTGGCTTCTGCTGATCATGCCATCAGATGTAAGCCAGCACTAGAGGAAAAGTGTAGAAGAGGTCTCTGATCACTGCTGGAGCCATGGATTAGGTGAGTAACACTGCCACTACTTACATTTATGCACAGGGAGCGGAGGAGACACATGGGGAGACTGGAGGAGGACACAGGGGGAGCAAAAGAGGACACAGGAACAGAACAGGACACATGGTGAGCAAAGGAGGACACAGGGAAACAAAAGGAGACATGCAGGTGGAGAAAAGGAGGACATGGGGGGACAGAAGGAGACACGGAGAGCAAAGGAGGACACAGAGGACAGAAGAGGACACAAGGGGAAAGAAAGGAGGACACGGGGAAAGAAGGGGACACACGGGAAGCAAAGGTGGACACATGGGAACACAGGGCACAATAATTGGGGAAAAACCTCTTCAAGACTCTCCTAGACCATGGACACGCCAGGTGTAGTACATTTTTCCCCTGGTTTTTGCCCTCGGCCTCTAAAGCTAGATGCATCTTATAGTCCGGAGCGTCTTACTGCATATGCCAAAAATATGGTATATATTGTTGAATTGTTCAATTTACTCGTACCTGGTATTTGTTATACTTTTTCATGAGTCATCTTAATCTCTCCCCCCCACCCCACATACACTTCTTCTCCGATTTTTTTTCCTGGTCTTTAATTGTATAGTAGATAAGGACTTGTGCATTGACTGGCTCTTTTCTCGTGATATACATGTAGTTTTCCATATATATGCACATGTTTGCATTGATTATTATTTATTACTAGCTGAAGACCTGCCATTGCTTGGGTATGTATTTGGTGTTGTTGTTTGGGTCCAGCCATTTTTTCTAACCTTGACACACAGTCACTTAACCTCCTTAGTAGTAACCCCATGTGTGACACGGGGTAAGCCGCCGGAGGGTGCCGCTCAGGCCCTGCTGGGCCGATTTAAATATTTTTTTTTTTTTGCTGGACGCAGCTAGCACTTTGCTAGCTGCGCCAGCACCCCGATCGCCGCCGCTGCGCGCGCCCGATCGCCGATATTCGTTGCGGCGCGCCCCCCCCCCCCCCAGACCCCGTGCACTGCCTGGCCAATCAGTGCCAGGCAGCGCCGAGGGGTGGATCTGGAGTCCCAATGACGTCATCCCGCCCCATCGCCATGGCGACTGGGGAAGCCCTCCAGGAAATCCCGTTCTTTGAATGGGATTTCCTGATCGAAGCGGGCGGGGGGATGCCGCTGAGCAGCGGCTATCATGTAGCGAGCCCTGGGCTCGCTACATGATTTAAAAAAAAAAAAAAAAAACTGCTATGCTGCCCCCTGGCGGAATGTTTCATACCGCCAAGGGGGTTAAAGAGCAAGTTTGTGAGCTTTGGGGTCCTTGGTATCAATAATGTGAGAATGGAAGCAATTTAAATGTTTCCATTGAAATCAATCAAACAAATCTGATTGGCTGTTTGTGGCCCTGCCCCATTTTCTGAATTTGAATCCCAGTCACCCAGTGACTGACTGTAGCACGTTTGAGGCCTGTGCAATTAACAGTATAAGAATGGCAGCAATTTAAATATTCCCCTTCGAAAATGAATAGTTGAATTTTGATTGGCTGTTGCAGGCTCCACCCACTTTCTTGAATATTAATCCCAGTCACTCTGTGACCAACTGTGCCAAGTTTGAGAACCCTGTCATAAACGGAGTAAAAATGGCTGTAACGTAAATGTTCCCATTTAAAAATGTGGTTGTTGTTGGCTCCACCCACTTTATGTAATCTTGACACACAGTTACTCAATGACTAAGTTTGTGAGCTTTGGGATCCTTGGCATCAATAATGTGATAATGGAAACAGTTTATCTATCCAAGGAATCTGATTGGCTGTTTGTGGCTCCACCCCTTTTCTGAATTTCATCCCCAGTCACCCAATGACCGACTGTACCAGGTTTGACTCCTCTGCCATTAACAGTGTAAGAATGGTAGCAATTATTAGTATTGACTAGCTGATGATGATCTAGCATTGCCCGGGTATGTATTTGGCTGCTGTTGGCTCTGCCCACTTTTTCTAACCCTAAAACACAAACATTCAATGACCACGTTTGTTAGTTTTGGGGTCCTTGGCATCGATAATTTGTATTTTCCCAGTGAAATGACACAAATCTGATTGGCTGTTTGTGGCTCCGCCCTCTTTTCTGAATTTGAACCCCGGTGACCCAATGACCAACTGTACCAGGTTTGAGGCTTGTGCCATTAACAGTGCAAGAAAAGCAGCAATTTTATTATACCCCCTGAAAATAAACAGGTGAATTTTGATTGGCTTTTTTAGGCTCCACCCACTTTTCTGAATAGTAATCCCAGCTACCCAGTAACCAACTGTGCAAAGTTTGAGAACCCTGCCCTTAATAGTGAAGAAGGGCTGCAGTTTATATTTTCCCAGGGAAATTTCTTTTTGACTACACCCACTTTTTCTTTTACTGCTCCAACACTATGGAACTTCCTACTTCCACCCATTAGGGCTGCCCACTCCTTCAACATCTTCAAGAAGGCCCTAAAAACTCACCTGTTCACTCTGGCCCCCTACCCCTCAGTGGTGCTCTAAATCCGCAGCTGAACTCTGGTCCCCTACCCTTCATGTCCCTACCTCTCCCTCTAGATTGTAAGTCTTTGGCAGGGTCCTCCTCCTTGTGTCTCCTACCTGTTCACGCACTTCCATCACCATACACTCATTTTATGGATCTGAGTGAACTCGAGTTGCCTAATCTCCACGCTCCCATCCAGTGACTGAGTAAGCATTACCTTGTACTAATACTGTGCTGCGTTATCTGTTTTTTCTTGTATTCCTGTAATGTCTTATTGCTGTACAGGATCTTCTAAAAAAAATAGCATATTGTGATAAAGTTCATTATTTCCTGTAATGTACTGATAAACATTAGACTGTCATATATTTTAGATTCAAATACACACAACTGAAGTAGTTCAAGCCTTTTATTGTTTTAATATGGATGATTTTGGCATACAGTTCATGAAAACCCAAATTTCCTATCTCAAAAAATTAGCATATTTCATCCGACCAATAAAAGAAAAGTGTTTTTAAAACAAAAAAAGTCAACCTTCAAATAATTATGTTCAGTTATGCACTCAATACTTGGTCGGGAATCCTTTTGCAGAAATGACTGCTTCAATGCGGCGTGGCATGGAGGCAATCAGCCTGTGGCACTGCTCAGGTGTTATGGAGGCCCAGGATGCTTCGATAGCGGCCTTAAGCTCATCCAGAGTGTTGGGTCTTGCGTCTCTCAACTTTCTCTTCACAATATCCCACAGATTCTCTATGGGGTTCAGGTCAGGAGAGTTGGCAGGCCAATTGAGCACAGTAATACCATGGTCAGTAAACCATTTACCAGAGGTTTTGGCAATGTGAGCAGGTGCCAGGTAGTGCTGAAAAATGAAATCTTCATCTCCATAAAGCTTTTCAGCAGATGGAAGCATGAACCCACTTTTGAACCAGAAACAGCGGCAGAAGCGCCTGACCTGGGCTACAAAGAAGCAGCACTGGACTGTTGCTCAGTGGTCCAAAGTACTTTTTTCGGATGAAAGCAACTTTTGCATGTCATTCAGAAGTCAAGGTGCCAGAGTCTGGAGGAAGACTGGGGAGGGGGAAATGCCAAAATGCCTGAAGTCCAGTGTCAAGTACCCACAGTCAGTGATGGTCTGGGGCAGGGCCGGGCCGAGACAGATGCGAGAGAGGCTCCAGCTTCAGGGCGCAGTGTAGGAGGGGGCGCACAACTCACTCAGCTATCATTCCCCAATTGTGTATGAAGCAAAGAGAAATAAAAAAAGGGGATACATGGCAATGACTGCAAGCCAGATAAGTAGAGATTAAGGTGTTGTGATCCTGGGGTACCTCATAGTCTAATAGCAATCAGTGTGTGACGGCTGGGTGGGAGGGATGGGGGCGCAGTTTGGTGTCTCAGCCTTGGGTGCTGAAGGACCTTGTCATGGCTCTGGTCTGGGGTGCCATGTCAGCTGCTGATGTTGGTCCACTGTGTTTTATCAAGGGCAGGGTCAATGCAGCTAGCTATCAGGAGATTTTGGAGCACTTCATGCTTCCATCTGCTGAAAAGCTTTATGGAGATGAAGATTTCATTTTTCAGCACGACCTGGCACCTGCTCACAGTGCCCAAACCACTGGTAAATGGTTTACTGACCATGCTATTACTGTGCTCAATTGGCCTGCCAACTCTCCTGACCTGAACCCCATAGAGAATCTGTGGGATTTTGTGAAGAGAAACTTGAGAGACGCAAGACCCAACACTCTGGATGAGCTTAATGCCGCTATTTAAGCATCCTGGGCCTCCATAACACCTGAGCAGTGCCACAGGCTGATTGCCTCCATGCCACGCCGCATTGAAGCAGTCATTTCTGCAAAAGTATTCCCGACCAAGTATTGAGTGCATAACTGAATTATTATTTGAATTATTTGAAGGTTGACTTTTTTTTTCGTTTTAAAAACACTTTTCTTTTATTGGTCGGATGAAATATGCTAATTTTTTGAGATAGGAATTTTGGGTTTTCATGAGCTGTATGCCAAAATCATCAATATTAACCACTTTACCCCCGCGCGTACGTATTTCTCCGCCCCTTTTTCCATCCTTTAACAACCAGGGACGGAGAAACACGTACTTTCCGCGTTCCCGACGCTGCCCGCGCTCCCGCTCGTAAACACGCCGCCCGCCGCTAGTAAACACGCCGCCGCCCGCTCGCCCAGAGATCAATGAACGGGAAAATCCATTCCCGTTCGTTGATCTAAGCCCCGCAATGATCAGCTGCTCTCCTATGGGCAGCGCGATCATTGTGAGAAAAAACTCACGTGTCCAGCCTCCTTATACTTCCTCCAAGCTTCCGGAAGGAAGCTTGGAGGTCGCATTAAAACAAAAAGTTACTGCGGCCATCTTGTGGCCAAATAGTAAACTACACCCTACACATTTTTCACATACAAATAAATGACTTTTACACATAAAATTAACTCATTACCTCCCACACTCCCCAATTTTTTTTTTTTTGTAATTAAAAAAAAATTAAAAAATTTACAATTAAAAAAAATACATAAATAGTTACCTTAGGGACTGAACTTTTTAAATATTTATGTCAAGAGGGTATAACACTGTTACTTTATAAACTATGGGCTTGTAATTAGGGATGGACGCAAAAATGAAAAAAAATGCACCTTTATTTCCAAATAAAATATTGGCGCCAAACATTGTGATAGGGACATAATTTAAATGGTTTTATAACCGGGACAAAAGGGCAAATACGTTTCATGGGTTTTAATTACAGTAGCATGCATTATTTAAAAACTATAATGGCCGAAAACTGAAAAATAATTATTTTTTTCCCCACATTTTTCCTATTTTCCCATTAAAACACATTTAGAAAAAAATAATTCTTGGCATAATGTCCCACCTAAAGAAAGCCTAATTGGTGGCGGAAAAAACAAGATATAGTTCATTTCATTGCGATAAGTAATGATAAAGTTATACACGAATGAATGGAAGGAGCGCTGAAAGGTGAAAATTGCTCTGGTGCTCAGGGGGTAAAACCCCTCAGTGGTGAAGTGGTTAAAACAATAAAAGGCTTGAACTATTCAGTCGTGTGTAATGAATCTAAAATATATGAAAGTCTAATGTTTATCAGTACATTACAGAAAATAATGAACTTTATCACAATATGCAAATTTTTTGAGAAGTGTTGATGGGCAGTGTAGCTTAGATAGAGCCAGTTTGGGGTATGGGGGGGGGGGGGTATTTTATATTCCAAAAAATACGGTAATTACGTATAGGCGTAATAGTGAAAATGTACACAATATTTTGCGTAATCGTAACTAATTAGCTGAATACGATCATCACTGTTTCTTGTTATTATAATACTATTAAGTTGCTCTTGTCCTGGGTCTGTTTCCCGCCATTTTCCTTGGGGCTCTATTGCTGTCCCTCTGCAACATATACCTGTATTTATGACTATTTATATATTTGTGACTATATTTACATGCATGTAAATATCTATTTACTTCTCACATGCTAACGTTTCGTATTGTGGAGCCTCATGCAAATTGCGGAAACTTTTATGACGGTGAAATTGCCCATTGCGATCAACACTATTCCATTGTTTATAAACAACTTTATACACCCTTTACTGCTAATCCATACACTTCTCTCACTATTTTTTCTACAACTACACAGACATAATGTCTACCTTTATCAATTGTTATTATTGTGTATTTATATAGCAGTGACATCTACCTCAGAACTTTACAGAGTCTGTACTCAGAGCTCACAATCTAATCTAATAGTAGATTGTTCCTATTGTAGTATAGTCTAAAGGTAGCCATACATCTAGCGATTCTGATTCAATGGACAAAACAATCGACTCAATTAAGGTTAAACAAAAGTGGGGACACTGAGAGCCCAATATAGGGTGTACGTTAAAAAAGGGCGTCGGGAAAAAAGGGCGCAGGGTTTTAAACGATAATCACAAATAACGTTTAAAAAAAATTGTGCTATATTTCGTTTAAAAATGTTTTATAAAGTTATAAATCATTAAATAATGTGTATGAAATCGGCAATTGTAAAAACGTTAATCTTCCCTGTTTAAAAAGTGAAATTTATAATAACGTTTTATAAAACATTAATAAGAATTTTACTAAAGCTATACCTAACCCTACTCTCACACAGAACCCTCCCTGTACCTATCCCTAACCCCTAGACCCCCCTGGTGGTGCCTAAACCTAAGACCCCCCTGGTGGTGCCTAAACCTAAGACCCCCTGGTGGTGCCTAAACCTAAGACCCCCTTGTGACGCCTAAACCTAAGACCCTCCTGGTGACGCCTAAACCTAAGACCCCCCTGTGATAAGCATTAATAACATTTTAAAAAAAATATGGTGCGGTTTTTCGTTTAAAAATGTTTTTTTAAAAAAAATTGTACGGTTTTTCGTTTAAAAGTAATGTTTAAAAAATTAGAAATCATTAAATAATGTGTAATCATGAGAAGCAGTTATAAAACATTAAAAGTCTCTGGGCGCTGCTTTTAAAACGTTATTTTTCTCCGGCGCCCTTTTTTCCTGTTGGGCGCCCATTAAACGATATTTATTATGGGAGTGAATGGCGGCGCCCTTTTTGTCCACCTGCCTCATGCGCCCAAATTTCCTGCTTCCCAATATAGGGTAGTAAGCAAAACAATAGGTTGGAATTGAAAAGTATATAGTGTATATACTCACAAAATTGGGTTACCTCCTAGGTAACCACTGTACAGGCAGGTGAGGAGATTAGACCTGTCCTCACTCAGGATTAAAAGTCGCTTCTGCAGATCAGGAAAAAAGAGATGGGGATCGACCCCTCCACCGGGGGTGGATATTGGTAATATAAGAGTGGACAGAGGCACCAGCAGGATAAAAGGTACTAAAAAGTTTAAAATTCCTCAGGAGGTGGTGGTGGACTCGCCTTCTTGAAGTAGACAAGATACTGTCAGCTTTTTAACAACAGCTTTTTAACAACAACAGGTTTATTTATATACTCCAGACAACCATGCAACGCATTTCGCAGGTTTATTCCTGCTTCCTCAGGCAATAACAAATAGGAGTACATGCAGTACAGAGGCGCTTATCGTGACCTTGAGACTGTACTGCGTGTACTCCTATTTGTTATTGCCTGAGGAAGCAGGAATATACCTGCGAAACGCGTTGCATGGTTGTCTGGAGTATATAAATAAACCTGTTGAAAAGCTGACAGTATCTTGTCTACTTCAAGGAGGCGAGTCCACCACCACCTCCTGAGGAATTTTAAACTTTTTAGTACCTTTTAATCTGCTGGTGCCTCTGTTCACTCTTATTATATTGACTCGATTAAGGAATCAACTCCGGTATGGTTGATCGAAAGTCTATCGAGTAGTAACTCACACACTACAAATGATATCCCATGCAATTCACCTTCACATTCGATTTGACCAATGTTGTGTTTCCATGCTCTGAATGCATAAATTGATTAAGAGTCAATCGATTGACATGTGAACAGTAGCCGATTCCTATGCGATCGACCGATATTTTGCACCCTACTCGATAGACTAAGCTGGTCGATTCGACATGAAATCAGTCACTTTTCATCGATTGGGAATGCTGGAACACACTCTATTCTCTCTCGATTCCCTCAAATGATCGAATCGAATAGTCGATCACACAGCCAAATTGTTAGATGTATGGCTACCTTAAGGCCATTAACTTACCAGCAGGCATGGGCTTAAATTCGGATTCGGGTGATCCAGGTAGTTACTATCCGGATTTCACCCGGTAATGCTGTGCGGGCTGGGCTAGGGGGTCAAGCTTACCCATCTGACGTCTTCTTCGCTCGTCCCTTGGCGCCTCCCACAATGCGTTCCAATCCGCCGTCGCGTGATTACAAACACTTCCTCCTTCAACCCGGAAGGAGGAAGTGTTTGTAGTCACATGACGGCGGATTGCAAAGCATCGTGGGAGGCGCCGAGGGACGAGCAAAGAAGACGTCAGATAGGTAAGCTTGACCCCCCCGCCCAGCCCGCACAGCATTACCGGGTGAAATCCGGATAGTAACTATCCGGATCACCCGAATCCGAATTTAAGCCCATGCCTGCTTACCAGTATGCTTTTAGGATGAGGGGGTAAAATGGAAACTTATGCAAATACAGGGAGACTATGCAAACTCCATGCAGATGGTATCCTGGCCCATATTTGATCTGGTGACCATAATGCTGGTGGGTAAGAGTGCTATCCACTACACCTCTGTGCTACCCATACACTACAAACTGCCATTTCTGTTTCCTTCTCCAATTTCTACACACAAACCTATTATTCCCATCATCCAACTTGCTTGTGTACAGTGGGCATCATATTTGCTTTTTTTCTGTCTGTTTTCTTTAACCTCTTCCAGATGTAGTTAGCTGAAATCTAGACACAGTTTTGGGCCTTTTAAGATTTTAACTATTTCCCGCTGTGCACTCACACCATTTCCGTCAATGCTACCAATCCGGTAACACTGCAGCCTGCTTGCTGTGCTGTCACAGTGAAAACAGAGCTCCATATCATGGTCTGCTGCTGTGATTACTGTGAGCCAATAACATTAATCGCAGAGGGAAACGGGGAGATAATGCCTCTGGTCCGTAAAGGGCCAGAGCCTTCTGGTCCCGAAGAGGATAAAGACCTACCACCATTGCAAATATTAATGATGAACTTGCCTTGAGGTTTTTGGGGAGTGCAGAAGTCTTTCCCACAACAAGTGATGATGATCCATGTTGTCTCCTTCCCATAACTGTAACTTCCATAAAAGTTACACTGACTTTGCGGCACACAATAATTTTCTAGGCTTGAATAAATTCGATAGTCTGTAAGTTCTGAAAACATAAAATATATTATTTTCTAATACGAAACTGCTTACATTTTTTAAAAATACTATTCAAAATAGTTTTCCCTGAGGTTATTTCAAACTTGCCTTCTTGACCCTTTGCATACCAACAGTCTCTAGCCCTTTAGGGACCAGAGACCGCTGGTGTCAGAAAACTATGCATCCCAACAAATCATCGCACATACCGGCCACTCCCGCCGCTCTTCCATCTCAACAGGGCCCTTTATCTGCCATCTCTATGACGGCAGAGTGCTGTCAGCCAGTCAGGAGACGCTTTCATTGGCTCCTGATGCTGTCTATCAATGTAAGCCAATGTGATTGGCTCACAGTGATCACGTGGTCAGGAGCCAATGAAAGTGGCTCCTGACCTGCTCACAGAGCTCTGCTGTCTAATAGACGTGAAGAAGACGACACGATTGGCGATAGTGGCGGGTGTGTGCTTTGAACAAGTTGAAATCTACGTCCTATAAGAGGCGTGCAGCCACCTGCAGGATGTAGATTTCAACTAACGCGGTCCAGAAGCGGTTAAAGTAGTATGAAACTCAAAATTTCATATCTGCTTAAAAACATTAAAAACATACTATTTTCTAATATGGAAACACCTTAGATTTGTTTATGTTCAAAATAGTTTTCACTGTGGTTATTACAAACTTGACTTCTAATAAGAATAGTTCTGTTAACAAATTTTTCAAAACATGGAGGAATTTTATAGAAAGAATGTACATAAGCGAACAACTCATCCAACTAATGAAACCGTTTGAATATACGGGCCCATATGCAATTCACTTTTTTTCTCAAGTTTTCTCCTAGGAGATAATTTTTGATCTATGATTTAAAATAACTTTTTATCACTTTGAAATGTAAAAATTACTAAAAAATAGATGAAAAATTATTGTTAAAATTATTTTGCGTATTTTCTTACTTCACACCTACTACCACTGAAGAAGTCAACCACCTACTGCAGACTTCCCATACCACTACATCCCCCCTTGACCCCATCCCTTCTGATTTACTCCAGCCTCACTTCACGGATTTGGCCTCAGTCCTCACTACCCTGTTTAACCTCTCCCTATCCACAGGCACCTTCCCCTCAGACTTCAAGCAGGCCACTGTACTACCCCTGCTCAAGAAACCCTCCCTCGACCCCTCACTACCCTCCAACTACTGCCCTATATCCCTCCTCCCCTTTGCCTCAAAATTCCTTGAGCATCTGGTTCAAAAACACCTGACCCAGTACCTCAATGCCAATTCACTGCTAGACCTACTGCAATCTGGATTTTGGCCTGCCCACTCAACCAAAACTGCTCTCACCAAAGTGGTCAATGACCTTGCCCTAGCTAAAGCTGAAGGTAAATACTCCATTCTCCTCCTCCTTGCCCTTTCCGCAGCTTTTGACACAGTAGATCATCCCCTTCTCCTCCAGTCCCTCCAGTCCAGGAGCATTCACGATCTCGCCCTGACGTGGCTTCCATCCTACCTCTCCAACCGCTCCTTCACAACCCCCTTCAATGAGTCCTCACCCACCCCCAACCACCTCTCGGTGTGAGTTCCCCAAGGCTCGGCCCTTGGCCCCCTACTGTTCTCCCTATACAAATCGTCCTTTGGCAAGGTTACCTCCTCCATGGGTTTTAACTATCATCTGTATGCAGATGACACCCAGATCTACCTCCACACCCCTGACATATCCACCACTACCATAGACAAGGTCTCCTCCTGCCTATCAGCCATCTCCTCCTGGATGTCCGCTATGTTCCTGAAACTAAATCTAGACAAAACGGAATACCCATTCCTGAACTTCCCAGATGTGCATGTCACTGTCAACCACACTACCATTCACCCTACCTCTCAAGCCCACTGTCTGGGTGTCACCCTGGACTCTGCACTCTCCTTCACTCCCCACATCCAAAACCTCACAAAGTCCTGCAACTTCCACCTTCATAACATCTGTAAGATTCGCCCTTTCCTGACCCCTGCCACCACCAAACTCGTCCTCATACATGCCCTCATAATTTCCCGCCTCGACTACTGCAATGCCCTTCTGTCTGGTCTCCCTATGACCCGAACAGCCCCACTGCAGTCCATCATGAATGCAACAGCCAGAATTGTCCACTCCTCCCATCGCTCCACCACGGCAGCTACCCTCCGTGAATCCCTCCCCTGGCTTCCTATCCAGTCCAGAATCATATTCAAGATACTGTGTCTGACCTACAAATCTGTCCACAAAACCTGTGCAACCTAAATTTCCAATCTTACTCAGAGGTACACACCTAGCCGCACACTCCGCTCCTCGAATGAACTTTGCCTGACCGCCCCCCCGCATCACCCAGTCCCATGAACGCCTCCCGGACTTCTCAAGAGGTGCTCCAACACTAAGGAACTCCCTACCTCCACCTGTTAGAGCAGCCCCCTCCTTCAACATATTCAAGAAGGCCCTCAAAACTCACCTTTTCACTCTGGCCTACCACCCCTCACAATTGCTCTAAACCCACAGCTGAACTCTGTTCCTCTACCTTTCGTTTCCCTACCTCTCCCTCTAGATTGTAAGCCTTTGGGCAGGGTCCTCCTCCTTTTGTGTCCTACCTGATCTTGCACCTCCATTACTGTGTACCCATGCTATGCATCTGAGTGAACTCAAATTGCCTAATCTCCATTCTCCCATCCAGTGACTGACTAAGCATTACCTTGAACTCAAACTGTGCTGTGTGATCTGGTTTTTCTTGTATTCCTGTATTGTCATATTGCTGTATGTCACCCCTAAATATTGTCTGTAACCTAAACTAATGTCCAGCGCTTCAAAATATGTTGGCACTTTATAAATAAATAAATAGCTAATGATGTAAACAGCATTTTATTGACTAGATGTGAAAATATTATTTAGGACATAACTCAGAGAAAAAGGTAATTACGTACGGTACAGGCCACTGAGTGGTAAATTAAAACTTTGTCAACATGGCTAAGTATCAGTTTCCCTGTTGCTATACAGTATTATGTTTCTTGAATATGCTGTATATGCGTTCTTGCTAACCTTATTGTCATTTAAACTTTAAAGAAAGATGTCTGTGTGTGCATTTGGAAAATGAATTGATGCAGTTGTGATTTCTTTTACCTAGCAATGTACTGCTTGTTCATTTCTTAATTTGTGCTATATGAATGAACAAAAAGTAAAAAAATAAATAAATAATAATAATGTTTGTAACGCATTTTTCTGCACTATTAACCACTTCAGTACCAGCAGCCTCTGCCCCATTAAAGGGGAACTTCAGCCTAAACAAACATACTGTCATTAAGTTACATTAGTTATGTTAATTAGAATAGATAGGTAATATAATTTTTTACCTACCCTGTTTTAAAAGAACAGGCAAATGTTTGTGATTCATGGGGGCTGCCATCTTTGTCATGGGGGCAGCCATCTTTTTGGTTGAAAGGAGGTGACAAGGAGCAGGAGACACAGTTCCAACTGTCCTGTGTCCTGATAACCCCTCCCAGCTGCACATGCTAGGCTTCAAATGTCAAATTCAAAATGTAAAAAAAACAAATTTGCACCAAACCAGCAGAACGAGAGCAACAACATCAGAAATCCCATCATGCTTTGCACAGCATCAGGGGAAAAAGCCTGGGCAGTTTTCTTCTGTGCAGCTAAAAATGAGGCTTGGGTAAGAGAAACAAAGTTCTGATGCTGTGATACTGTTAAAGAAACACCAGGCCTTTTCAGTGCTGCTGAGTCGATTTTTAGTCCGGAGGTTCACTTTAAGGACCAGAGGCTGCTGTTACAGTAACACACTGCTTCCCGACGAATCACTGCAAAAATCCGCCGGTCATGCCATTCTGTCCACGCCGCAGGCTCCTCCCTCTGCTGTCTCTATGAGGGCAGAGCACTGTGCGAAGGTCAGAAGCTTGGTTTCATTGGCTCTCGACCCTGTCAATCAATGTAAGCCAATGGGATTGGATTACAGTCAGTGATGACAGGGCCAGGAGCCAATGAACATGGCTCCTGACCTGCTCACAGAGCTCTGCCGTCATAGAGACAGCAGAGAGAGTGAATTGCGGTGGGGCAGAGCGTTGAGATCGGTGGTAATGGCGGGGATGCGCGGTCAATGCGGTGTAGAGTCTACGTCCAGTCAGGGCCGCAGCACCACCTGCTGGACGTAGATTCGTACTGTGTTGGTCCGGGAAAGGTTAATATATGCACAATGTAACAATTCATATTCCACACACTACCTGCTTGTATATGTAAAAATACAGAATAAATAATGCAAGTGTACAGTCCAGTGCCTCATTCCAAGTTAATCTAAATGCAAACCATCACTTTAAATGAATTATGCATGAATACGTTTTGCAAAGAATAAAACATGTTCTATAAGATAAAAAGAAAATACCTGCTGCACTGAATCATAGATGCTAATCCTCTTAGTAACACCCATTTGCCCTCAACTCCTTTCAACCCTCTATCAGTCTGAATCCTACTAGAGCTGGATAGCAGCCATGATACGCTTTCATTCAGCAGATAGGTGTGGCTATAGCTAACACAACAATCACTCCTCCCCCACATGCCTGAAAGCTCAATCTGGGAATGGAAAGTGGACCCGAACTCTTGAACAGCACACAATGAAAAGTCTTTATTCCACATACAGTATAGTTGCTGAGGAATTAACTTCTATGTGCTCTGTGTTTCAATGATTACATCAAAGTGCCTTATTAGCTCTTATCACCAACTGTAAGAGAGAGTTCTGTGAAGGCGGCTCTGGCATACACAAACACTGAGGCTTAACCCTTTGTGTTCCTGCAAAAGTTTAAACCTAGTAAAATTTTGACATTTTTATTTAGGATTTCCATCAATTATAATTACATTTTTTTCTTCATAAAGGTTATCATGCTGTAGCTAATCTTTTAGTGAAAAGAGGAAGTTCGGAGTTTAGTTACACTTTAATGTAAGCATTGAGTTAAATGATCTTGAAATTCACAAATACCTTCATCAAGTTCTGTGTATGTAGATGAGCAAAGAAAACCCAATGGACAGGTCACATTTCCCTCTCTGCAGCTCTCTGATGAATTTTTGTTTGTTTTACAATCGTAGCATTGTATGGAATAACCTGGAAAATCATTGCAAAAAACAAAGCAAATCTTGACAGTTTTTTATTTGAAGCAAACCTGAAGTTCAACTAAACTCATGAGATAAACAATGGCAGCTATAGTTTTAATTCTAAATAATGAAATTCTCAATAATGAAAAGTAAAACTAAAGCCATCTAAAACAAAGTTAAGTAAGTTAGGTACTCACTTATGGAGAAGGAGGGCTCTGGGCGTACATACGTAAGCGTCACCGGTGAGTTGGGTGCCGGGAGAGCCGAATGACGGCTCTCCTTGCTGCCGCAAAACTCCCTGGCAGTGTTAAATACTATTCCCCCTCTGAGTTGTCGAAACTCGGAGAGAGATGTAATTTGGGGTTCGGCAACCGCCACAGCCCTGAATTACCCTTACTCGCCCTGTGGAGCATTACAATCCTGCTGTGTGATGCCTGGTTTCATTGTCTGTCAGTGGGCTCTGTGGGCCGAAACCACCTGTTTCGGGCGCTGGATTTCATAGAGCCTTCCAGGTCCTCTCTCAGTATCTTCATTCCACCGCTGTCCTTATATCCTACTGGATGAATACTGAATGACTTTGGAAGTACTTGGGGATGTGAAGCTTAACGTGGACTTCCAAAAACAAGTCGGTCAATACTGCACACAGATACAGCCATCTTTGGTGGACTCGGGGACACAAGTGCTTCTGTAGCTTTCTGAGGACTCCAGAAGGCATGGAATTTCAATGGGGGACAGCGAAGACCGAAAGCATGGAAAGGGGATAGTGAGGGCTCTATGGAATCCAGAGCCTTCCCTCTCCAAAGGTGATTATTATTATTATTATTATTATTATTATTATTATTAATAATATTATTATTATTATTACTATTATTACTATTATTATTATTATATCTACGTTTTTTTGTTAGCTGGCTTTACAGTTAATATACAATAATAATTAATAAGATGTCAGCCATGCCTCCATTTAGACAGCCTAATGGGAGAAACAAAACAAGGTGAGGGTTTATAGGCCCAAAAGTGACAAGTAAGTACTGAAATCTAGCTTTTAATTACAGTATTCCTTAAAAAAGTAAGATCTGACATAGAGAAAAAGTCCATAAGTCATGTGATGTTAGTTTGAAGGCCATTCAATTGATATGTCTAATAGGATAACAGGGGTTGTAGATGGGCGGCACGCCCCCATCTACAACCCCTATTATCCTTTTAGACCTATCGTTGGTCAGCACACACACACACACACACACACACACACACACACACACACACACACACACACACACACACACACACACACACACACACACACACACACACACACACACACACACACACACACACACACACACACACACACACACACACACACACACACACACACACACACATTTCTTTCGGGGTACCCATACTTTTGGGCCCCATATGTAAGTGCTCTTTTATGATCTTGTTTTTTACTTGTTTGATATAGTTTTTAAAAGCAAAAAGCAGTATACACTTAGAACTGCCTTTTGCTTTTTATGTCCATACACTGAAACATGATGTCGTTGCTGCTCAAAGGACAATATTATTGCCCTGAAATTGAAGGACTTATTCTGCATTCCTGTTCACCAGAGCTTTACATACAACCTTATAATGGCGTACGTACGAAAAGGGCGTCGGGAAAAAAGGGCGCGTGGTATAAACGATAAATGGAAAATATCGTTTATAGAAATATTGTGTAGAATTTCGTTTATAAATAGTGTTTTAAGAATTTATAAATCACTAAATAATGTGTATGAGATCGGCAATTCTTAAAACGTTAATCTTCCCTATTTGTAAAGTGAAACTTATATTTACGTTTATTAAAAACCCTCCCTGTACCTATCCCTAACCCCTAGACCCCCTGTTGGTGCCTAAACCTAAGACCCCCCTGTTGGTGCCTAAACCTAAGACCCCCCAGTTGGTGCCTAAACCTAAGACCCCCCAGTTGGTGCCTAAACCTAAGACCCCCCTGTTGGTGCCTAAACCTAAGACCCCCCTGTTGGTGCCTAAACCTAAGACCCCCCTGTTGGTGCCTAAACCTAAGACCCCCCTGTTGGTGCCTAAACCTAAGACCCCCCAGTTGGTGCCTAAACCTAAGACCCCCCAGTTGGTGCCTAAACCTAAGACCCCCCAGTTGGTGCCTAAACCTAAGACCCCCCTGTTGGTGCCTAAACCTAAGACCCCCCAGTTGGTGCCTAAACCTAAGACCCCCCTGTTGGTGCCTAAACCTAAAACCCCCTATGGATAATAATGTTTTACAGACATTAATAAATAAAAAATGTAAAGAAAAAAATGTAAATTATTTTTTTGGGTGGATAATAATGTTTTAGAAATGTTTTAGAAATAGTGATTTAGTATCTTCATAAACGTTATTCGTCACGGGCTCATTTTGTAAACTTAAATCATCACAAACATAGTTATAAATCCTTAAAAATCTCCGGGCGCCGTTATAAATCCTTAAAAATCTCCGGTGCCTTTTTTTCCCTGTTCAGCGCCCATTAAACGATATTTATAATGGAAGTGAATGGGGCGCCCTTTTTGTCCACTTGTCTCATGCGCCCAAATCTACTGCTTCCCTTATAATGTGGGTTGTATGCGCCTGGTAATGGTGGGCACTTTATTGTGAAGGTCCAGAAAACTAAGTGCGGTGGATAATTGTTGTCTGAACTGATATATTTTGATTTAACATGTGCTGCCTACTTATTACACATTGGAACTCTGGACATTGTTCTCCCTCAGCAGAGATCATTTACTTATACCCACTAGCATTGATTGTACTTTGCAGCATAGCATTACTGAAGACAGATCATGTGCCATACATATGCTTAGCTTTTAGATGAAAATATAAACCTTCAGAAAACAATAGATGTAGTGTACTTGGACTTTTCAAAGGCATTTGATACTATTGCCCACAATAGCCTGGTGCGCAGGGTGAGGATACAGAGACTTCAAGAAAATGTGTGTACGTGAATAAAGATTTGGTTAGGGGACAGCAGGCAAAGATTAATGGTAAATGGATCACACTCAAAATGGGAAACTGTTAGCAGCGGGGTGCTGCAAGCAACAGTAGTGGGTCCAGTTCTTTTCTATTTATTAATTAAATAATGATTTAGTAGATGGAATAAAGAGTAATGTTGCCATCTTTTCAGATGCTACAGAATTATCAACACTAAGAAGGATGGTGACATATTACAACAGGATCTTGATAACATATATGCAGGGCCGGGCCGAGGCATAGGCTGGAGAGGCTCCAGCCTCAGGGCGCAGTGTAGGAGGGGGCGCACAATTCATTCAGCTGTCATTCCTAATTGTGTTTGAAGCAGAAAGAAATAAAAAAAGGGGATACATGGCAGTGACTGCAAGCCAGATAACTAGATATTAAGGTGTTGGGGAGGTTGTGGGCCCTATGGTGCTTCTTAGTCTAATAGCAATCAGCGTGTGATGGCTGGGGTGGCAGGGATGGAGGGGCGCACTTTGGTGTCTCAGCCTTGGGTGCTGGAGGACCTTGTCCCGGCTCTGCATATATGGCAGATGAAATTTAATGAAAGTGAAAAGTCTGACTTGAAAAGAGTACATAAGTGTACATCTGATTTGGAGAAGGACTTGGGAATACTGGTTGATAACAAGTGAAGTTACCATATACAATGCCAAGCAGAAGCAGCTAAAGTAGATACGACTCTGGAATGCATTAAAGAGACTCTGAAGTCTCCTAAAAATGAGGTTTTTACTTGAAAAACCTCTTTCACCTAATTGCCCCTCCTAAAATGCCGCATCCCCGCGGCTGACAACAACATAAATCACCCCTAATTACCCCCGCGGAAATCCACAACTTTCTTGGTCATGGATTTTGCTGCTGGAGGATGCAGAACTTTCAGCTGCAGCTCTGCCTCCATGCGCGTCAATCAGCGCATATCTCCGCCTCTCCCCCACCCCTCTCAGTGAAGGAAGACTGAGAGGGGCGGGGAGAGGCGGCGATCCGCGCTGAGGGACGCATGTAGAGGCAGAGCTGCAGCTGAAAGCTCTGCCTCTCTGCGGAAGGAGCCCAGCGATGTTCCCCAGGTAATTTTGGGATGATTTATGGCATTGTCAGCTGCGGGGATGCAGCGTTTAAAGTAAAAACCTCGTTTTTAGGAGACTTCAGAGTCTCTTTAAAGGGAATGTCCAAGCAAAATTAAAAAATGAGTTTCACTTACCTGGGGCTTCTACCAGCCCCATGCAGCCATCCTGTGCCCTCGTAGTCATTCACTGCTGCTCCAGTCCCCCGCTGGCAGCTTGCCGACCTCGGAGGTCGGCGGGCCGCATTGCGTACATTTTTACGCATTCCCGCTAGTGCAGGAGCATTAACACATACATTTTTACGCATTACTGGTTCAATGCGTAAAAACGTACGCATTGAACCAGTAACGCGTAAAAATGTATGTGTTAATGTTCCTGCACTAGCGGGAATGCGTAAAAATGTACGCAATGCGTCCCGCCGACCTCCAAGGTCGGCAAGCTGCCAGAGGGGGACTGGAGCAGCAGTGAGTAACTACGAGGGCACAGGATGGCTGCATGAGGCTGGTAGAAGCCCCAGGTAAGTGAAACTCATTTTTTTATTTTGCTTGGACATTCCCTTTAAAGGGAAATAAAATCTTGAGATGCTAGTATATCACTCCCTCTGTATAAATCACTTGTAAAGGCCACATCTGGAGTATGGGATACAGTTTTGGGCACCACACTATAGGCAGGACATAAATGCTCTAGAACAGGTACAGAGATAGGCAACTAAATTAATCAGAGGTATGGAAGAGCTCATACCGAGAAAGGAATGGACAAACTGAACTTATTTAACTTGAAAAAAATGAATGCAAGGTAACCTGATTAACATGTATAAACCAGATGAGGTTTTTGACCCTAGGTTTGTGCAGTGGACAAGGGCAGAGGCGGCCTTAGAGTAGGCGGGGCCTGGGGCAAGGGTCATATGTGGGCCTAGAGCTATAAGTGTAGGCCATACACCATACCACCATGCTCACGGGCTTGTCCACTTCTAATGCAGTACGCCTTATTATTGTTTAAAGGCCACTATTATTGTTAAAGGCCACTAAGCCAAACAATAAACTGGAGATGGGTACTAAACTGGCTGGGGAGCTACGGATGGATACCAGGCTGGCTGGATTGGTAGAGGCTGGCTGGGGAGCTAGGGGTGTGTACCAGACTGACTGGGGATGGGTGCTAGGCTGAATGGGAAGCTGGGGAGCTCCACATGCCTTTACTGCACCTCCACTAGAGGGCAGGGTGATATGTGTTGTGTTTGTTGGCCTAACTTTGCTGGCTGACTCTGATTCTGTTGGTGGCATTGTAGAGTCTTTACTCTTTACCTGTTTAGCAATTTCCAAAATAAGATGCTCCTGAGTCATGTGAGAGATTGACTGTCACAGACTCGCAGTGGTCGGCGCTGGGTCAGTGGTATTTTGCGCGCCCATGGCCAGGAATGCTATGCTTATGACTTAAATCAGTGGGTCAGCACCTGAGCATAAGCTGACCAGGAAGAACAGGGCTCTCAGTGCGAGCGCAGTGGGCATGACTGCGGGGCCCCTTCAGGTGCGGGGCCTAGGGCGATCGCCCCACTTGCCACCCCCTAAGGCCGCCTCTGGACAAGGGGACATGATCTCTGTGTAGGTCATCTATTTGGAAATAGTTATTTACAGTAAGAGTGGTTACAATGGGGACTATCTTACCTCAGGAAGAAGTTTTAGTCAGTGGTGCTCAGCAGAGCTCGAATATTCGAGTAGCTCGAATATTCGAGCTCTTTTTCAGCTATTCGAGCTCGGTATTCGAGCTCCAAATAGCTGCAGCTATTCGAATGGGCTATTCGAGTAAACGCGAATAGCCCATTCACTATTCGAGCTATTCGAGCAAACGACGGTATTCGAGCTCGAATACCGAGCTTGAATACCGTCATAGCCCAGATTGATGTCCTTAGAGCCAATCAGAGGGCTCCCAGGCCCTCTGACGGCAGCCAATCACAGAGGGGGACCCTGGCCAGCCCCTACCCTATAAATAGCGGCCGCCATGTTCCGTTTCTCCGTCCTTGCCTGAGACTTGCATAGAGAGAGAGTTGCTCCTTTGTGCTTTGGCTTAGCAAGAGCTCTATTGTGGTCATTTACCTAGCGTTTTTGCTCACATACACCTCCTATACACACCTATATTGTTGTTAGTTAGATAGACATTGTATTTTAGTTAGTAGCTTTTGTGTTACATAGAGACAGGCCAGCTGCTGCAGGCAAGCTTACAGCTTTAGGCCTCAGGGCCTGCCTGTGTGGGCAGCTGTCCTCTGTTAGTTTATTTCTCATTAGTATTAGACAGTATTAGACAGTATTATATAGTATTAGACAGTATTTCTGCTGTCCTTTACTACTTAGTGATTGTATTTTGTATTGTAGTTATATACTGTAACTGTACTAGGACACTCACTGTCACTGTTCATAGGCTACTAGCTCCTGCGTGTGCTTGCACTCACTGTCTGTGTACACACACTCTATTTCCTTCTGAATAGTTATATACTGTAACTGTACTAGGACACTCACTGACTGTCACTGTTCATAGGCTAGCTCCTGCGTGTGCGTGCACTCACTGTCTGTGTACTGTACAGTGTACACACACTCTATTTCCTTCTGAATAGTTATATACTGTAACTGTACTAGGACACTCACTGACTGTCACTGTTCATAGGCTACTAGCTCCTGCGTGTGCGTGCACTCACTGTCTGTGTACTGTACACACACTCTATTTCCTTCTGAATAGTTATATACTGTAACTGTACTAGGACACTCACTGACTGTCACTGTTCATAGGCTACTAGCTCCTGCGTGTGCGTGCACTCACTGTCTGTGTACTGTACACACACTCTATTTCCTTCTGAATAGTTATATACTGTAACTGTACTAGGACACTCACTGTCACTGTTCATAGGCTACTAGCTCCTGCGTGTGCGTGCACTCACTGTCTGTGTACTGTAGTGTACACACACTCTATTTCCTTCTGAATAGTTATATACTGTAACTGTACTAGGACACTCACTGTCACTGTTCATAGGCTACTAGCTCCTGCGTGTGCGTGCACTCACTGTCTGTGTACTGTACACACACTCTATTTCCTTCTGAATAGTTATATACTGTAACTGTACTAGGACACTCACTGTCACTGTTCATAGGCTACTAGCTCCTGCGTGTGTGTGTGCACTCACTGTCTGTGTACTGTACACACACTCTATTTCCTTCTGATTACTGATTGATTATTGTAAATTCTACTTCCTGACAGTTACTACTTACTTACTGTAGTAGGGACACTCACTCAGTCACTGTTCATAGGCTAGCTCCTGCACGTGTGTGCGCGTGCGTGCACTCACTGTCTGTAGTGTACACACACTCTATTTCCTTGTGATTACTACTGATTATTGTAACTTCTAGTTGTACTTCCTGACTGTTACTACTTACTTACTGTACTAGGGACACTCACTCACTCTCTGTTCATAGGCCAGCTCCTGCGCGTGTTTGCGCGTGCGTGCACTCACTGTCTGTAGTGTACACACACTCTATTTCCTTGTGATTACTAGTGATTATTGTAACTGCTAGTTGTACTTCCTGACTGTTACTACTTACTTACTGTACTAGGGACACTCACTCAGTCTCTGTTCATAGGCCATCTCCTGCGCGTGTTTGCGCACTGTCTGTAGTGTACACACACTCTATTTCCTTGTGATTACTACTGATTATTGTAACTGCTAGTTGTACTTCCTGACTGTTACTACTTACTTACTGTACTAGGGAGTCGGGACACTCATTCAGTCACCTCACCCACCAACCCACTCCATTAAAGTACCCCACTTTTCACCCGCCCTTTTCAAAAACTTTTGTGTTTACGCCCAAAACATCGAAGATGTCTGGAAGTGGCAGCCAGCGCGGTTTGGGCAAGGGGAAGGGCAGCAAGGGAATCAGGAGGAGAGGGAGCAGCATTGTGGCAAGCCGCGGGCGCGGCCGCGCCACCATGCACAGTTCCGCAGCAGCAGCAGCAGCGTCAGTGGCTAACATTCCTCCCATAGCCACTGGCCGTGGACGCCTTGGGCGCCGCCCAGCAGGAGCATCTGCAACTCACGCTGCAGAGACACAGCAGCAGCAGCAGCGTGTAGCACCTGCTCCGATTTTCCTCCAGCCGGGTCGGAAACGTCCCATTGAGGAAAAGGATGCAGACACTGTGGTGCAACTGATGACGGAGGATGAGCAGCCCGCCATCAGCTCTGCATCCGAGGCCTCCACCCTCACCACCACCACCCCTGTTCGCAGCAGCCGCCCAGCAGGGCCTGGGGAGGAGGCCAGTTCACCGTCACAAGTTGGCGACCTGTCACTCAGCAGTATTTTTACCCCAGGCACCATCAGGGTATTGTCTGCTGTTGTTGGCGATTTGGAGGAGGAGATGCTAATGGGCACTTTGGGGGATGAGGGATTGGACAGCAAGACTGTGGCGACAGTCAAGCAGCCCATCCATGCATCAGGAGAGGAGTTTGGGGGGTCATCATCCCAGCAGGACATGTTTCAGGAGGGGGAGGCTGATGATGACACGGTGACAGACAGAGACTGGGTGCCACCAGCTCCAGGGGATGTCGTCATCAGCAGCTCTGAGGAGGAGGAGGAGCATGCGCTTGTGGGCCTTGCAAGGAGGCGCATCATTGCAAGCATTGGCAGCAGTAGGCAGGTCCCACAGCCTGCTGGTGTCTCAGGCTCAGCAGCAGCATCTGCCAGTACCACCACCAGCCGCACCCAAGCCCCCCCCCCCCAACCACCACAGGGAGACAGGCAGCAGCGGTTCCATGCCGTAGGGGGTTGTTTTTGTCACTTATCTGGCGCTTTTCCACCATGCCCACTGTGTACAGCAAGTACGCCACTTGCAACCACTGTCAGCGGAAGTTGAGCAGAGGTGCAGACCCCTTAAAGTTCAGCACCAGCTCGCTCATCAACCACCTTGCTGCGAAACATTTCCACCAGCATGAGGAGTTCCAGAGGCTGAAGGCATCTGGTGCTGGCAGTGGCACCACACCCATCACTGCACAGCCTTCAGCAGCAGCAGCAACAGCAGCCACCCGCCCTCCTGCTCCTCCAGCAGCACCAGCAGAAGTGCGGAAACGCACTGCTCCTCCCCCCTCTGCAACTCCTGCCGCCGACACTGAGGCCTGTTCTGGCAGCCAGTCCTCAGTGGCCTCCTCTGCTGTGTCTGCTGATTCCCGTGCCAGCAAAAGGCCACGCCAGAGCCTTTTGAGCGAGTCCTTCCAGGGGGTGGTTAGGGCTCTGCCTCCCAGCAGCCGTCGCGTGCGGCAGCTGAACGGCTTGCTGGCACGGGCCATGTGCTCCCAACTCCTGCCGTACACGCTTGTGCAGGAGGGGAGCGACATGCATGCGCTGCTTGCTTGTGCAGCCCCAGACTGGCAGCTCCCCAGCAGACACTTCTTCGCCCACAAGGCCATTCCTGCACTGCACCGCTTTGTGATGGCCAATGTGGAGCGAGGGCTGGAGCACGCGGTTGGTGAAAGGGTCCACGTCACCATGGACTCCTGGAGCAGCCGCTTCGGGACAGGCCGCTACCTGTCTTTCACTGTCCACTGGGTCAGCTTGGTGGAAGGGGGTGAGGATGGGAGAGCAGCAGCGGGCACAGCAGCAGCAACCCAGTGGGTGGTGCCCCCCCGCAGGGTCAGGGGAACTGCAGCAGGTTCCTCCGATCCTCTGCCATCCTCCGGCACACCTGGCCAAACCCCCCGCCTCAGCAGCAGCGTGAAGGCCCGCCACTGCCAAGCGCTGTTGCAGTCTTGGGAAGACCAAGCTGACAGCAACCCATGTGTTGGCCAAACTCCAGGAGCAGGAGAGGATTTGGCTGACCCCCAGAGGCCTCAGAGTCGGAGAGGTGGTGGCCGACAATGGGGCCAATCTGGTTGCCGCAATAGACAGGGGAAACCTGGCCCACATCCCCTGTCTTGCCCACGTGCTGAACCTGGTGGTGCAAAAGTTCTTGCGCACCTACCAGGGGATGGGCGAACTGCTGGAAACGGCAAGGAACGTTGTTCATCACTTCCGGCGCTCGGCTGCAGCCTGTGCGAGCCTGGAAGACGTGCAAAAGGAGCTGGAGCTGCCACGCCATCGGCTGATCCTTGACGTTCCGACTCGCTGGAACTCCACCCTGGCGATGTTGGAGCGTCTGGTTGAACAGAAGCACGCTGTCAACCAGTACCTTGCCCTGGCCACTGTTTCCGCCGCTCAGAGAAGGGACAAGACCAGCAACATCCCGTCCATCGTCCCCGATGATGACTGGAGGCACATGCAGCAGGTGTGCTTAGTGCTGGCTCCCTTTCTGCAGGCCACTAACATGGTGAGCAGGGACCATGCTATGGTCTGCGAGTGGGTGCCCCTGGTTTGTCTGCTGAACAGGGCCCTCGATGCTTTGCTGGAACAGGGAGCGGCAGCCTTGGACCAGCAGGAGCGGCAAGCAGCTGCACAGTCCACCTCTGAGGGGGAGGAGGAGGAGGACTTGGTGGAGGTCCCTGACCTTGCTGCTGATGAGGGGGAGCAGCACAGTGCAGCTGAGTTGGTGCGGGGGTGGAGAGAGGATGAAGCTGACGAGGCAGAGGAGGAGGATGAGGACAGCACTGCCATCGATGTGCCAGCACACGTGGCCCGCCTCTTCCCAATGGCAGCGCACATGCTGGCGTGCCTGCGCAAGGACCCCAGGGTGATCCAGATGAAGCAGAGGGAGGACATCTGGATCAGCATGATGTTGGACCCACGCCTCAAGGGGAAGTTGAGCCAGTTCCTGCCGCCTGCAGGAGGAGACCCAGCGCAACAAATAAGGAGCTTGCAGCAGGCCCTTGTTGAGCGCTTGGAGGAAGCCTTCCCCCAGCCTTCCACCCCCACTGTCCAGCAGCCAGCACAGAGGCAGCAGCAGGTGCCTGCATCCAGCAGCAAGCGCCCCACAGACCTGCTGTCTCTCAGCCACGAGCTCTACAGGACTGCAGAGGCTCCGGCAGCAGTGACTAGAGAGGAGGTGCATGATGCAGCAGCATCCTCCTCCGGTCACAGCCAGCGCCTGACCCGCATGGTGGCTGACTACATGGGGTCCTACAGCGGGCTTGACAGCGATGCCCCTGTTGATCCCATGGAGTATTGGGTCAAGCGTCTGGAGATCTGGAGCGAGCTGGCACAGTACGCCCTGGAAGTGCTGTCCTGCCCCCCTTCCAGCGTGCTGTCCGAGCGCTGCTTCAGTGCAGCTGGTGGTGTGGTCACCGAGAAACGCTCACGTCTGTCTCACAAGTCTGTGGACAGACTGACGTTTCTCAAGATGAACCAGGCGTGGGTGGAAGGCGAGTTCCTGGCCCCTGTTGTCGGCGAGAGGGGGACATGAACTGGCTAAGAACCATCGTTAATGTGCCTTACCACCCTTTAGCACCTCCTGGCTCCTGCTCACTAAGCCAGCCTGGTTCAGTTTGACTATTACGTCGCCTGCAGCCACACATTTTACACCTACAGTGGGCTGCTGTATACTGCCCTTCTGCTGTCGGTCTGTGTTTCCCACTGCCAGGGTACACAGAATTACCTTCTACTGCCACTCTGCCACCAGCTATTACGTCAAACAATAGCTGCTCACATTACTCCTCCATTCCTCCTGCTGCTGCTGCTGTCGGTCTGTGTTTCCCACTGCCAGGGTACACAGAATTACATTCTGCTGCCACTCTGCCACCAGCTATTACGTCAAACAATAGCTATATATCTGTGTAATTGGTTTTACAAACAAAACCAAAAAACCATTAAAAAAAAAAAAAAGGTTTAATTTTTCTGAGGTGCCCGGGTTGAAAACTGTGTTGTCCCAGTTGTGTATTGGACACGATGTGGGCTGCACGACCGCTGTCTGGGACCTCCTGCCTGCTGTGTTTATTTACAGCCCTGGTATCACCGCTAGGTACCAGGGCTATTATGTCACGCTGCCTGCCTCATTGACTGCCTGCTGCCACACACTCATCCTCCTCCTCCTGCTGCTGAATTTACCTCCTGCTGTCTGTGTGTTTCCACTGCCAGGGAGCACATACAATGGCGCTTCCAACATGCGTGCGCCACCAGCTATTTGTTACGCTCAAAAATAGCTGCATTTCTTTAAAAAAAAAAATTGAAAAGAGAAAAAGAGAAATAAGTGAAGAAGAAAACGATATAGAAGAAGATGAAGAAGATGAAGAAGAAGGAGAAGAAGAAGAAGATGAAGAAGAAGAAAATGAAGAAGAAGAAGAAGAAGAAGAAGATGAAGAAGATGAAGAAGATGAAGAAGAAGATGAAGAAGATGAAGAAGAAGAAGATGAAGAAGAAGAAGAAGATGATGATGAAGAAGATGAAGAAGAAGAAGATGAAGAAGAAGACAATATAGAAGAAGAAGAAGATATAGAAGAAGATATAGAAGAAGAAGATATAGAAGAAGAAGATATAGAAGAAGAAGATATAGAAGAAGAAGAAGAAGAAGAAGAAGATACAGTACTGAACAAAATTCTGGACACAACTTCTTCTCTTTTCACCTTTTTTTTTTTTAAAGGAACATCCCCACATAATCACTTGCTGTTGTTACTTGGAAAAAAAGATGTTTCTTGCATCATTCACCCTCAAAACAAGTGTTGGAAGCTATTTAAGGCCAATTCGAATAGTCAGCTCGAATAATGAGCTCGAATACCGACTTGAATAGTGAGCTCGAAGTCCGAGGTCGAATCGAATAGTAAAAATTATTCGACTCGAATATTCGACTGACCTCGAATAATTTACTATTCGAATTCGACCAAACTCGGATTTTAAAAAGGGGTATTTGAGCACCACTGGTTTTAGTAAATTCTATATCTGCATTTAAAGAGGGCTTGGATGCTTTCCTTGCATTAAAGGACATCTATGGCTGTAATCACAAGGTAATTCCCAGCAGAGTTGATCTAGGGATTTATCTGACATTTTTCCCATCAAGGCTAATTGGCCCAAGCCTTGTAAGATATGTGCGGGTTCAGGAAAATTATGGTTTTTTCCTATCTTTTTTTTTCAGGTTGATATCGATAGATGGATGTATTTTCTTTTTACAACTAAACCATGCAACTGTTACTTGGCCCCCAAACCACTGAGCTTGGTAAGTGCACCTTATTCTCAGATTTATTTTTTTCAGCCACACAGAGTTTTACAATGCTAAATAGCTGTCAGTGGGAGTTTGCTGCATTCCAAGCTCTGGATGTTTAACCCTTACAGTGAGAAAAAGAGAAAAAAGTCTAGTTCTATGGAGGATTGAGACATTGTACATACAGTATACATGTTTATCTCATCAAGTCACATGTCACTTCAGGTACTCTCTAAATCTTGAAATAATCACAGCCAGAGCTAAAACATTTACTAGGTGTAAGGGAGTGGTTAGGACTTAAAAAGATAAATCCCTAGATCTAGTATCTCTTTAATAAGTGTGTTTTTTTGGTTTCTTATTTTGTTTTTTAAAATTAATAAATTTTAATTTTCATATTAAAATATTAGTAAAACAAAAATATAAAACCAGTAGGCTCCCTTCTCTCAAAAAGGTGAGTGGCAAGGACTTGTCCACTAGGCAACTTGTTCTTTTCCAGTGTACAGGACAGGGCACTCACCAAAAGAGGCAGGGGTAACTGTGAATATGAATGGACTAATAGCAATATTCAGTGGCAAATTCAATACTGATTCTCTATCTGGGGGTTTATTTGAATTGCTTTAGATTACAGACCAATGAGAACTACCTGTGAGGAATTCAGGTGTCCACTGTTGGGACTCCTGTTCAGTGTGTGTGTGTGTGTGTGTGTGTGTGTGTGTGTGTGTGGGGGGGGGGGGTAGTGATAGGCACTGAAGGCACATGGTGATTTTTAAAGGATACCCAAACTGACATGTGACATGATGAGATAGACATGGGTATGTACAGTGCCTAGCACACAAATAACTATGCTGTGTTCCCTTTTTTCTTTCTCTGCCTGAAAGAGTTAAATATCAGTTATGTAAGTGGCTGACTCAGTCCTGACTCAGACAGGAAGTGACTACAGTGTGACCCTTACTGATATGTAATTCCAACTATAAAACACTTTCCTAGCAGAAAATGGCTTCTGAGAGCAAGAAAGAGGTAAAAAGGGGAATTTCTTATCAGTGAGAGTCACACTGTAGTCACTTCCTGTCTGAGTCAGGACTGAGTCAGCCACTTGCATACCTGATATTTAACTCTTTCAGGCAGAGAAAGAAAAAAAAGGAACATAGCATAGTTATTTGTGTGCTAGGCACTGTACATACCCATGTCTATCTCATCATGTCACATGTCAGTTCGGGTATCCTTTAAGCAAGTTAATGCAACAAGTGAAGAACTAAACAAAAAAGAAAGAGGGCTAAAGAGCAGAAGGAAATAAAAAGAAGTATACAGAGGAGAAAATGATAGGGATAAAAAATATCAAATCAAATCATATAGGTGGGTGAAAAAAGGCAGAACATTAGTTTTTATTTATTTACATTAAAATATATTTGGTGTGTTCACTTAAAATAAAGTTTATTTTTTTTATAATGTATTGTAAATTTAAAAGAGATACAACTATGCCCTTTTTCTATTTACCCCAGGGATGGTATATAACTGGTGGCCCTATTTATATTATACATGCCTGCATAGAGATGAAGCTTGGAAGAGGGGCAAACTGTTTTCTTCTTTGTAATATTCTATTTTTATTTATTTATTTTTTAATATTTGCAAAATTGAAGAAGGCGTGCAAAGAAAAAAAAGTGCCTATTAATTTGGGTGACGGATAAAGCCAATAGTAGAATATCAGTAATGGTAACCAAACTCTCACATTACCCATCCCCACCTAGACCTAACGCTAACCCCCTACCTGCTCCTAACACTAACCCCCCCATCTATGCTGAACCCCCTACCTACACCTAACACCATCTCTACCTCCACTGAAGCTGAGCGCCTAGTGCACACTGTAACCAAAATCCTGGCACTGAAAGTCCCAACAAAATTTGTCTCACATGCATTCATTTTAGTGTCACTTATGATGACACAGATGTTTAAAGCGGATCGGAGATGAAAAACTAACTATAACAAGTAACTTGTTTATATATCTTCTCTAAAGTTTAGATCATTTACACAGCAAATCTAGCTGCCTGCAAACTTCTTCAACAGTAGATGATTATTTCTTCCTGTGATGCAATGAGGAAAGCCATGTTCTGTTTGTGATCATTACACACAGACAAGCTGCTCTGTATCTCCAGCCCTCAGCCTGTAAAAACTTCACTGCCCTCTCCTCCTCCCCTCTGCCTCTGAAATCTCTGGCTAGTAACACCTCCTCCTCCTTCTGCCCAGACTGAGCTCCCATAAGCCCTTGCTAAATGGGTCTGAGTGCCAAGGCACTGGAGAAGCTGTGGGCGAGGCTTGTTTAGTTTACAGGTCTAATAAATTCTGCCAGGAGGCAGCGCAGCAGTTTTTTTTCGTTTTTTTTTCTTTAAATCATGTAGCGAGCCCAGGGCTCGCTACATGATAGCCGCTGCTCAGCGGCATCCCCCCGCCCACTTTGATTGCCTTCGGCGATCTCCGATCAGCAAATCCCGTTCAAAGAACGGGATTTCCTGGAGGGCTTCCCCCGTCGCCATGGCGATGGGGCGGGATGACGTCAGCGACGTCAGCGACGTCGTGACGTAATTGGGAGTCCCGATCCACCCCTCAGCGCTGCCTGCCACTGATTGGCCAGGCAGCGCACGGGGTCGGGGGGGGGCGGCACGGGCGATGGATAGCAGCGATCGAGCGCAGTGCAGCGGCGATCAGTGTGCTGACGCAGCTAGCAAAGTTCTAGCTGCGTGCAGCAAAAAAAAATTAAGCAAATCGGCCCAGCAGGGCCTGAGAAAACCTCCTGCGCGGCTTACCCCGAACTCGGGGTTACCGCCAGGAAGGTTAAAACAACAAAAACAAGTATTTGGCTTGAGGAATGCCCTATAAACTATATGAAAGGAACACAATTATGCAATAAGTAAAAGTTTATCTCTGATCCACTGTAAGTTTTGGCGTTGCCCAAGTCTCAGTCTGAGAAAGGAAATAATAAGATGGAAGAATGGAAAGACAGACGAGAGAACTGAGGGCATAAATTAAGGAAACTTAGGTTAAAAGACGTACTTACTTCCTGCAACACATGACAGTAGAAGATATAGATGTAGCCGGGACATCGCTGCAAATATTCCTTTAGAAGCTTGTACAGGCTGAGTGATGTTATGCTCATCAGTCCTTACTGGCTCACCTCAGTCATCATTTAAAGGAAACTTTCAAGGTTAAGAGATAATACCAGAGACCTTCTGGTATCTAAAGTAGATGATTTACATGTGTTTGGCATAAGGCGTGGAAGTGATTATATACAGTATGTTAAGTTTCCATAATTCCAGGCAGTAGTACATTGTGCACCACATGTTTTATCATCCTATTTACATGTACATGTGAGACAATTTTTAGTGCTGTTTTGCACATGACGAAACCGACTAGGAGGAGGAAACAGTAGTTTTATACCATGGAAATTGCACACGTGGTTATATGTTTATGGGGGATAATATCCCATACCAGGTGAGTATTTTCATATTTTATTGTTTTATGATTGGTGACATGTAATGCAAATTTGTTCTGTTGGGAGCAGGCTGGAAAAGTAAACATGACACCTTACGAGAGTCATTCTGAATGGGCCAACAAAATCCACGATTATTCGGGGAGTCTCTCCCAGGTGCGCAACTCACAATACATATCTATAACATCCAGGCCCGGATTTATGCCACAGGACAGGAGCCTATAGGCACAGATGTCTTGGCACCCTAGACTTTGCCCTCCATGAGCCTACAAACCTCCCCCAAACTGCACCGCAAGTGTGCTGGCTGGTCCAGCTGTCACTTCCCCTTACTTCCCTTGTCTGTCACATCAGAATCAGATTTATTTCGCCAAGTGCGGCAGTAGCCACACCCGGAATTATTTGTGGTACACATTGGCGTAGAGCATAGTACAAGAACAAGAACGACAACAAAACATCAAACAACAAAACATCACAATCATAACTAGCCAGTAGCAATACAGGAGTGCATTGAATAACAGATGCAGGCATTGAATCAAGGTAGTGCAAGTACATGTGCAAAATTAACAGATGTAAGACAGGTGCTTAGCAGCAAGTCCTGCTATTTAGTTCATTAGTACTAGGTGCAAATACACATGAAATGAAGGATCGTCCCAGGTTAAGTACATACAGGCTATATAGGTCATAGTGACAGCCCTGCTATTCAGCTTTGCTGTGTGCATGGCTCGAGTTCAGAAAGCGCACTGCTTGGGGGAAAAAGGAGTTCCTGTGTCTGGAGGTTTTGGTGGAAATAGCTCTGTAGCGGTGGTCGGAGATCATGCGGTTAAAGAAGCGACCGCCGGGGTGGAGGGGCTCTTGCGTGATCTTATTGGCCCTTGTTCTCAGCCTGGAAGCATGGAGGAGGTCCAGTGGTGGCAGGGGTGTACCGATAATTCTTTCCGCGGCATTGATTACTCTCTGTAGTCTGTACTTGTCGCTTGTGGTGGCGCCGCCATACCAGACGATGATGGAGGAGCACAGGATGGACTCGATGGTGGCAGTGTAGAAGCTTGACATCAGCTCCTGCGGGATGCCAAACTTTCTTAGCTGTCTTAGGAAGAACAGCCGTTGCTGAGCCTTCTTTTGGCATTTAGTGGTGTTTTCCCTCCATCTCAAGTCATTGGTGATGGTAGTGCCCAAGAACCGAAAACACTTGATACTCTGGTGACCTCTGTGCCTGCGATGAAGATCGGGTTAAGTTGGGGGGAGCACTTTCTGAAATCCACAACCAGCTCGACAGTCTTTGCTGCGTTTAGAACGAGCATGTTATCCTTGCACCAGTTGCAGATGTCTCACTGTGATAGGAGCGTTCATCCTCACCGCTGATGAGTCCAAGGATGGTTGTGTCATCCGCAAATTTGATGACCTTTGCGCAGTCGACAGTGGAGGTACAACTGTTCGTATATAGCGCAAAAAGGATCGGGGACAGTACACAGCCTTGGGGGGCGCCAGTGTTTGTGGTCCTCACTCTGGAGAGGCAGTTGCAGAGTTTGACTCGTTGCGTCCTATTTGTAAGGAAGTCCTTGATCCAATTGCAGAGAGTTCGATCAAGCGCGAGTTGTGCTAAGTTGTTATGCAGGATGTCCGGACTGATTGTATTAAAAGCAGAGCTGAAGTCTAGGAAGAGGATCCTGGCATAGGTGTTGGGTCTGTCCAGATGTTTCATGATGAATTCCAGACTGATGTACCTACAGGTGCCCCTTAGTAATAGTTAGCCAGAGGTACCCTCAATAATAAGTAGATAAGAGGGGCCCCTGACTGAAGGGAGATCGTGTCAGCGGAATTCTGAGAGCCAGGTGAGTAACCTATCATTTACACTCTCATCAGGACTCTGCATAAGGAAAGAGGGAGGGAGGCAGTTGGGAGGGAAGTGCCTACAGTGCCTTATGGTAAATCCGGCCCTGATAACATTCCACACAGTGTTTAACCACTTGATCTCTAAGGGTTTTTCCTCTTAAACACCAGATCGATTTTCACATTTCAGTGCTGCGTCCATTCATTTACCAATGACTTTATCACTACTTATCACTCTGAAATAATTTATACATTGTTTTGTTTTGTTTTTCCGTCACAAATTAGGCTTTCTTTGGGTGGTACTTTTTGCTAAAAAAATATTTTATTGTTAATGTTTTTTAATGGGAATAATATGAAAAAAAATTTAAAAAAATATTATTTCTCAGTTTTCGGCCGTTATAGTTTTTTTTTTTTTTTAACTTAACATGTCATCTTTATTGGAAATAATGCAGTGTAATACAAGGCATTGAATTAACCGCACGCAGGCGGAGAATATTTTCTTATAACAGGTTTGAGGGTTAATGAAGTGGAACAGTAGAATAATATGTAGGCATTAAGAAGAGTAAGAAAGTCCAGGAGGGATATCTTTAGTTTGCAGGATGGGTTGACCAACAAGAGACATGTTATAACATAACAATATAACAGCAACCCTTACAAACAGTGAACATTATATACATTAAGCGGCCGTATACCCCACAAATCTACCCCACCCCCCCACATCAAAGCAATGTAGTGCATGTAAAAAAAAATCCAGTAGATAAGTCAAGTTCTACAACGTGTATAGCGTGAGTTGACCCAGGTATCCCATATAGCATGAAATTTACGTTCAGTCCCCCTACGTTAGTGTTGGGCGAACAGTGTTCGCCACTGTTCGGGTTCTGCAGAACATCACCCTGTTCGGGTGATGTTCGCGTTCGGCCGAACACCTGGTGGTGTTCGGCCAAACTGTTCGGGTTCGCCCGAACGGCTCATTGCCTGGCCGAACAGGGCCCCTGTTCGGCACGAACAGGGCCCTGTTCGCCCGAATACTGGCCCCCTATGGGGTCGCAGGCATAAGGGGGGAGCATGCCCCGATCGCGGGGGGGGTCGGAAATTCCCCCCACCCCCTCCGCTAGCGCTCCCCCCTCTGCCCGCTTCCCCATTCAAAAGTTAGGAAGTGAAACTGTACCTGTGCGGCCGGTAGTGGGTGACTGGCAGTGGGCGGCACTATGGAGAGACTGAGGAGGAGGAGGAGTCCGGAGAGTGACGCGTTGAGGGAGGCCGGGCAGTGGGCGGATCAGCAGTAGTACGGTACTACTGCTGATCCGCCCACTGCCCGGCCTCCCTCAACGCGTCACTCTCCGGACTCCTCCTCCTCCTCAGTCTCTCCATAGTGCCGCCCACTGCCAGTCACCCACTACCGGCCGCACAGGTACAGTTTCACTTCCTAACTTTTGAATGGGGAAGCGGGCAGAGGGGGGAGCGCTAGCGGAGGGGGTGGGGGGAATTTCCGACCCCCCCCCGCGATCGGGGCATGCTCCCCCCTTATGCCTGCGACCCCATAGGGCCCCCAAAAGCGGGATGTTCGGGGAGTTCGGGGTTCGGCCCGAACATGCCGAACATTGCGGCCATGTTCGGCGAACTTTCCCGAACCCGAACATCCAGGTGTTCGCCCAACACTACCCTACGTGTATATATGGCCTTATGGAAGGGAAGGACTAAATTCACTGCCCTCTTCCAGTCAATCAACTCAGGAACCTGCGGTTGTATCCAGTGTCTAGTAAGGACTTTGCGAGCTATATGTAGGACATTGAGGAGGAAAATTTTGGTGTACTTATTATGGGTGTCATGAGGAACCATGTTAAGTAAGCAGAGTTTGGAGTCAAGGGCAACTGAGCAGCCCATTTTATCATTTAGGAATTTGACAATTTGCTGCCAAAAAATGTTTACCTCGGGGCAGGACCAAATCATATGGTAAAAGGTGCCCTGGGACAGGGCACATTTAGGACACAGAGGTGAGTAACCAGTTCGAAATTTGGCTAGTCTAACCGGGGTGAGGTAGGCTCGATGCATCACGTAGAGACTAAGTAACCTGTCCGGAATGTGGGGGGAAACCCTAGCAGAATCTTCGAGGGCCTCCTCCCAATCTTCATCGGAGATCTCTCCAAGATCCTGCACCCACTGAGTCTTCCAGGTGAAGGCTCTACGAGTGGCACCAGACAGCATAATAGCTGCATATAAGGCTGATATTAACTGACTGGGAGAGGGGCCAGTCACAAAGTTTAGTATAGCAGAGTCTGATAAAGAAGGTGGTAGCACAGTAAACTGGGCTCTAAGGGCGTGTGAAAGTTGCATGTAGTAGAACTTCATAGATACTGGAAGTTGGAATGTAGTTGCTAGTTGTTCATACGGAACGATGGAGCCAGATTCGAGGACTTGGTATAAGTAAATGATGCCACGTTCAGACCATAGTCGACTATTAGGAAGCTTACGAAGTTCAGGGAGGCCACGATTCTCCCATAATGGGGTGAATTTCAGAGGGGCATCTAACTCGAGGTACTTGTGTGCAGTATCCCATACCTTTAAGGTTTGGTGAAAGGTTATTGGTAGTTGCTTGGCATGGGGGGATTTTTTGGCTCCTGTAGCAATAACAGAAAGGGGGTCCAAGTGACGAAGGGGGGGAATGTCGTGTATAAGGGAGTAAGTCCGATCTCTATTTATTGTTAGGTCATGGTATATATGTGATAATTGAGAAGCCAAATAGTATAGATGACAGTTGGGAACCGCCAGGCCCCCTAAGTCCTTTGGGTTCTGTAGGGTAGTGAGAGAGAGGCGGTGCCTCATGGAGCCCCAGATAAATTGCGTTAGGAGGGCGTTTATTTTAGAGAAGGTGACATATGGAAGATAGATCGGGGCGTTCCAAGAGACGTAGAGTATCTTGGGAAGGAGCACCATTTTGAATAAGTTTGCTCGGCCAGCTACATTAATGGGAAGTTTGGACCAGGCCAGGAATTTAGCAGTTATATATTGTAGTAGGGGTGACCAGTTTAAAGGGGTAAAATCTTGTGGTGTACGTGAGATCTTGATACCAAGGTATGTGATCTCTGATGCCCATTGAAGGGAGGAAGAGGCCTGAGACAGGGTTGGAGGGAACACATCGATGGGGAGAATGTAGGATTTGGACCAGTTGATGCGTAGCCCAGAGTATTGTCCGAAATTATCAATAAGGAAAAGAGCACGATGAAGGGAGGGACCAGGGTCATTTAAGAATAAGAGCATGTCGTCGGCATATAGACTGATTTTATCAGTTTTGTTTGTTTTTACCAGACCTATGATTTGGGGATCTTGTCTTATTAGAGCAGCAATGGGCTCAATCGCCAAGTCAAATAAAAGGGGGGACAGTGGACAACCCTGTCTCGTGCCTCTGGATATAGGGAAGGCATCAGAGATCCAACCGTTAATTCGGATCCGGGCAAAGGGATCGGTGTAAAGGAGTTTAACCCAATCAATAAAGCGGGGGCCGATATTAAAGCGGTGTAGGACAGACAGTAGGAAGTCCCATTCAATGGTGTCAAAGGCTTTGGCGGCGTCAAGAGACGCCACCACTCTAGTGCCGACATTCTAGTGTTCTACCTGCATGGCAAGAAATAGCCTTCTGATATTCAGGGAAGTTGATCTACCTGGAATAAAACCAGACTGGTCTGGGTGTACTAAGGAGGTGATTACTTTGTTCAGGCGTTGTGACAGTAGTTTAGCTAGTATTTTAACATCAGTCTGGATTAAAGAGATAGGACGATATGACTCACAGTGTAGTGGGTTCTTTCCTGGCTTTAGGATTAAGATTATTAGAGCTTCTCTCATAGAGAACGGCAGAGTGCCTATTTCCAGGGCATGATTATATAATGCTAAAAGCTTAGGGGCCAATAGGGACCTATGTTGTTTAAAGAATTCCCCTGGCAGGCCATCCGTGCCAGGAGATTTGGAGGGAGGTAGAGAAGAAATGGCGTCTTCGATTTCTTGGATTGTTATTGGAGCATCTAGAAGTGATTGGCTGGGTTCATCTAAGGAGGGAAGGGGAATGGTTTCTAAATAGGCCGCAGTTGCAGATGTAGAGGTAGTGGAGGTTGTGGAGTAAAGAGTTTTGTAAAATGAAACAAAACGCTGCAGGATCTCAGGAGGGGAGGAAAGAGTAGAGCCCTCCTCATCCTCTATTTTAAGGATAACCTGCGGGGCAAGCATTTCCCTGGATAGTTTGGCTAGCAGAGCCCCACACTGTTCACCAAATTCATAGACTTTCTGTTTGGAAAATAGGATTTTCCGGTTTGCTTTAGCTACCAGAATCTGTTCATATGCAGCTAGTTTAGATCTATCGAGATTATTAAGGGTAGGGGAGGGGTCCGCATTGAAGTCTGAAGTGGCCTGTTGTAGTGCCAGGAGGGCCGCGTGCTCATCTATGGCTGAGTTAATTTTAATGCTTTTTATTCTGGAGGAGAAGTGTTGTTTAATAAATTGTTTGAACACCTCCCAGATCGCTGTGAGTGATGCAGATTGGCCTTGTTGGTCCAGAAAGTGAGAAAGAGCCTCCTCAGAGGATTTTGACTCACTGACTTTGGCTAGCCAAAAGGGATGGAGCCGCCAGGTGGGTATTTTAGGGGGGAAAGACCAATTTAACTGGATAAGGTATGGAGAGTGGTCAGACATAAGGGAAGGGAGGAAACTTGCTTTACTTATGTTGGTAAGTAAGGAGGAGGAGACCAAAATGTAGTCCAGGCGTGAGTGGGATTTATGTGATGCGGAGTAACACGAGAATGCCGGGGTAGAGGGATATTTCACCGACCAAGTATCATGTATGGAGACATCTTTAAGAAGATTTACCAGTTTAGTGTCCTTGTTAGTAAATGGGGTCGAGGGGGTTGGCTGGGGGATTTTATCAGTGCTGGGGTAGAAAACATAGTTAAAATCCCCGAGCCATATCGATGGGACCTGTGGGTGAAGGGCGATAAAGCTTAGTGCAAGCTTCAGTACGGCAAAAGAGAATGGAGGAGGTATATATATAGCAATAATTAAAGTGGGAACATTGTATAATAAGCAGTGCATAAAAATATATTTGCCTTCGTCATCAATAATTCGGTCGATCAGTTGAAACTGGACACTTTTAGCAAAAAACAGGGAGACACCTCTGGAGTGCGAGGAGAACATGGAGTGGAAGGACCAACCGATCCATGTACGGCGTAAAGCCATATGGAGGGTGCCGTCCAGATGTGTCTCCTGCAGTGCAATTATGCCCACATGTTGTTTGCGTAGAAAGTCCAGAGCCACCGACCTCTTAACCCTATCCCGCAGACCCCTTACATTCCAAGTCAGCAGAGAAAGGGGGGTGCTAATGGACCGGGATTGAGAAGCCATCTCGGGAGGGAATATAAGAATTGGAGAACATAGATCTTAGTTGGGGGGAGGCGGGGGCAGGGGGCCCCCGGCCGCTAGTGAGGGGGTTAGTATTGAACTTAATAGTATTACCCGGCTCATAGCCCTGAATGCAGGGCCAGAGCTTCTTCCCAGAAACGAATACCAACATAGGTATAACGAGATTTACATGTATAATCCTATAACAGTCAAGGAAAATACAAAGATAACATAATACATAATAACAGAATAATGACATCTGTGGGTGCAACATCAATATATGGTGTCGCATACAGCCTTGCTCTGTACCTTACTAGGGCCACTAGATAGGTCCTGCGGCACAGGGAGCTGTATTTACCATGCTGCTTGAAAAGGTAAGTGCGACATAGCTGGCTCGTATAGTTCTGGAAGGAGTACGTGAATTTTAGCATAGGCCACGGCAGAGCACCAAGTCATGCCGGGCCTCAGAGCCAGCACCAACATAATAATACGAGGCTTGTACAGCTTAGGCCAGGGGTAATAGAAGATACCTTATCGTAGGAAGATGGTTCAGTCTTCCGGGCTAGGCTGGGGCTTGTTCTTTTCAATCCAGGTAAGGACCTCTGAAGGGGATTCGAAGAAAAGAGTCTTGCCATCCGATACGACTCTTAGACGGGCAGGAAAGAGCATAGCGTATTGCAGGCCCAGGTTTTTAAGCTTACGTTTTGCGTCCTGGAACTTGGCGCGTTGCTTCTGTGTTTCCACTCCGAAATCAGGATATATGGATATGGAGGCGTTGTCGAGATGGATGTTGCCTTGTTCTCGGGATAATCGGAGAACGGCATCCCGATCCTTGAAGTTAAGAAGCTTGGCGATAAAGGTACGAGGAGGAGCTCCAGGCGGGTTGGTTTTAAAGGGTATGCGGTGGGCGCGCTCCACAGAGAAGGCTGCAGAAAAAGAGTCCCTGCCATATTTCGTAGTTAGCATCTCTTCCAGGAATCGGGCAGGGTCATTTCCCTCTGATTTCTCCGGGAGGCCCACTAGACGTATGTTAGATCTTCGCAGGCGGTTTTCCATGTCCTCCTGCCTGGCTATGATAGCTTTTATGTGGCCTTGTGAGGTGCGTACGTCGGCTGGGAGCGTTCTGAAGTCGTCCTCCAGCTTGGAGATACGGGCCTCGGCATCAGAGACGCGTTCGCGGAGGTTGCGGACATCCTGCCGGAGGAGATGTAAGTCAGCTTTAACCTCCTCTATTTTGGTGGTGAAGGTATCTGTGAGCGAGGTTTGTAGAGCGGAGATTGCCGACAGTATTGATTGGGCTTCAGGAGAGGGAGACAGGTCAGGCTGGGAGGCCACGTCCTCCTCTGTAACTGGTCCGCCGCCATCTTGATCCGCACGGCGGAACTTGTCTATCGGACCGGTGACTTTTTCTGTGGTTTTGTCGGTCTTCTTTGGTCCCATTTTGCCCGCTGGATTGGTAGGTATCCGATGAGAGGGGTACAATGTGCCGTGTGTAGCAGGATAATAGCAGGATAATGGCTAGTGTTACCCACGAGGTGAAGAGCTCCGAGAGATGCGACCGCTCACATCCCCGTTCCGGCCACGCCCCAGGCCGTTATAGTTTTGAAATAAAATATGCTACTGTTATTAAAACTCAAAATGTTATTTGCCCATTTGTCCTGGTTATTAGACCTTTTAAATTATGACCCTACTACTAGAGATGGGCCAAATTATTTGCCAGGTGAATAATCACATATTCGCATTCGCCTCCTTAGGCGAATACATGGTGGATTTGATCCACCCCCTCATCGAGCTAGATTTTGACCCCTTACATCACAGTCAGCAGACACATGGCAGCCAATCAGCTAGCACCCCCACGCCCTATAAAAATGCCAGGATGGCAGTCATTCTGTGGCTGCAGTGTTAGTGAGAGCAGAGAGAGAGCTGCTGCACATAGGGAAAGCGTTAGCTAGGTCTCTGTTCTGTGTCTGCAGTGCAGATTCTTGCTGCATTATTCCTCTGTGGCCACCAGTAAACAAGTGAGCTGTTGGAGACCGGTTTGGTGGTCCTAGTGGTGCACCGACCATAACCCAACTTCACACCACTACTTGCATCTAGTATCCACTGGACCCTGTGTAAAACTTCAGTGCTGTGGGAGACGGGTCTGCTGGTCCTAGTAGTGATCCGACCATAACCCAATAATCCTTACTGGCATGTAGTATCCACTACTGACCCCTGTATAAGACCTTAGAGCTGAATTAGTGTTTTTTTTTTTTTTTTTGGCCACTTAACTGTCATTGGACTACAACAGCCCGATTATAGAGGTTGGAAAAACACGATCACCTACCCTCCCACGATTGTGCACACAAGCAGGGCGGCCAATACACACCACTACTCAAAGAATGCCGCTGAGAGGGCTAACAATTATGCCCTGGAGGTCTCTACTAGTAAAAACAAAGATATGCTCATCTGACGTAATCACTAAAGGTCTTTGTGGTTGTTTTTTTCAGACTGCAGTGCGTTAAATGCAGCGTTTTGCCTGTCACTGGGAATCGGGTGTAACCCTTACACTACCTGATCGACATGTACACATGCCGGATGTTGTAAAACACTTTGGTCCACCGATATAGGAATGTAATGTGATTTCTGCCCTTTAGCGATTAAACACAACTCTGCGCCAACTCCGTAATTTTTGGTGGGACTTTTGCCATGCCGCATGCAGCATGCCACAGTCCAGGAGTTAGGCTCCTTGAAACAACTTTCCATTACTTTTTACCCACCAATTTAACCAGTGGGCTGCACCACCAACACTGTCGTCAAAAGCCTCCCTACCACCGTGTGATGGTACCTGTGATTCTTCCAGCCCCCTTGAGTCATCCTGTGCCCTCGCCATGCTCAGGGCCGGTTTTAGCCCCAGTGGGACCCTGGGGTAAAAGGGACTTTGGGGCCCCCCAAACAACCGCTGCTGGAACCCTCCACCCCCTTATGTTATGTAGTCTCCCACCTACTATAGCTAGCTGGATGTGTCCCCATGATTAGGTAGCCGCCTCCAGTATATATAGCCAGATATGTACTCCATGATTAGGTGCCCCTCCTCGTAGTAGCCAGACGCATCCCCCATGATTAGACAACCCTGCCCCCCCAAGTATAGATAGCCAGATGGTGTCTCATGGCAGGTAGATAGATGTGCCCTCACCCCATGATTAGGTAGTCTCTTCCTTTCCCCTCATATGCAGAGCAGTGAGGAGCAAGGATACAACTCACCTGTCAGCATCATTGTGAACTTCAGCAAATCTTCTCCATGTTGTATAGTCATAGCGTGTCCTCTCTGATTCCTCCAGCGGCGCAGTACTGAGAGGCGCCACTAGAGGGCAGCAGAGAGGAGACGCTAAACTGTGTAAAGTAGAGAAGACTTGTTGAACTTCCCGAGTGATGCTGACAGGTGAGTTACATCAATGTTTTCCGTTGGGCATCTCTGCGGATGGGGAAGCACTCACTCTCACTCTGACTGTCGCTGCTGCTTCATGTCCTCCACCATCCACACCACTCAAGGGACCCGGTGGACAAATCAGATGCTTGGGGGTCCCCCCTGGGCTCTGGGGCCTGGGCAATTGCCCCCCTCACCTTAATGGTAGTGCCGGCCCTGGCCATGCTTCCACGATCCTCCAGCCACCCACAGTGCCCCTCTGCCATCTGTATGAGCGGCACAGGACCGCATCCCTCTCGATCATGCTCTTGTGGACGGGAGCATCCTGTGCATGTACAGAATGCGCCTGGCTATGGAATGCAGGCATGATTGAGGACCTGTATGACCAGTGCCGCCCATGCTCAGTGGCTGGCGACTTCCTGAGTCATTCAGCTAACAGAGGGGCGCTGCAGGTGACCGGAGACTGGTGGAATTACAGCAAGGGTGCAGGATGACTGTAGGGGGCCTGGAAGAAGTGCCAAGTAAGTTAAACTGCTGTTTTATGTATTTATTTTTGTTTTTCAGTTTAGGTGCCTTTTAATATAATCTCTGCATTATTTTTTACATGCAAGAAAAAAAGGACAGATAACGGATAGAAAGCATGAGAGTAAGGTAAAAAGTTGGACTTTCTTTAACAGAACCACTGCAAACGTAGGTCTTGCTTTTGATATCCTGGTCAATCCTGGTCTCTTCACTAAAGTCACAAATACTGTCAGTGGCACAACCCCTCTCATATGTTGTGGATGGTTCTGACGAGCCTGTGAAAAGATAATGATAAAAAAAACTCAGTAAACATTCAATTTCCTCATTCATTTTAAAGTGGAATGAAACCCAGCATTTCTTCTTTGCTCTAATGGATTATTTACAGCATATTATATACAACGCAACCGGCATTTTTTTTTACTAGAACAGCATACAAAGGGTTAAACACATGCCTTAGAAGCTCCCCTGCAGGGAAAGCTGGAGGAATCTGAACTAGAGATAATGTTAACTTTGTTTAACCTTTTCGGGACCGGCCACCTACCCCCCCCTTAAGGACCAGGCATTTTGCGCGGGAAGGGGGTGCGCGCGTTTGGGGGGGTCAGGCGGCCGGATCCCGTGTGTGGCTGGCTAGAGTGGTGTCCCCCATGGTGGCCTGTGCCTCCCCCTTCTGCCCGCAGCCTTCACTTACCTTCCAGGCTCCATCGATGAGCCGCACGGGACCCTCTTCTCCGGCCGGCATCTCCGTTCTGTCTGACGAGCAGTTCCGGGTCGCGGCTTGATGACGTCATCAAGCCGGGACCCGGCGCTGACGTCAGATGAAGCGGAGATGCCGGCCAGAGCGGAGGGGGGCGCCGATCGTCGCTGGAACGGCAGGGAGGTGAGTGGATCCTTTTCTTTCCCCCCCTGCCGCCGCAGCTGTCAAACAGATCACTACGATCCGACGGCGATCGTAGTGATCGTGTGATCAGCAGCCATACGCGATGGCTGCTGATCACTCGGGGGAGATGTCGGCTGTCATATGACAGCTTAATCTCCCCCTCCGGGTGCGCACGATCGCGTCGGGAGCGGAAATTGCGGGCCGGCGTAGATCCTACGCCGCATTAGGCTAGAACAGCCACAAGTGCGGCGTAGGATCTCATTCACATGGTCCCGAAAAGGTTAATTGTATCAAGTGAGAAATGTAAACAAACCCTCTCTGACACTGCAAACTTTCCTAAAGCCACTGAGACAATCAGCAAGCACTAGAAAGCATTTCTGCTTCCAGAAAGCTCTTGTTTTTGAAAAAAAAAAAAAAAAAAAACTTGTATATAGCAAGAATGATATATTTGCAACAATATTGAGTCAGGTAAAAATGCTAACATTGATGTGAAAATAATCCTTAGTTTCACTTTTTTTTTTGCATTGCATTGCAAGAGTTATTAGGCCAGTGCTTTTACCTATGCAAAATTGGAAAGCAGCCATGGCTCTCCAGAAAAGTAAATAGAAAACAAAACACATTTATCTTTCTATGCTGAAACCTTCAAATGGTAATTAACTCTTTCTGTGTGGAAACTTTATGATCTAGATTCTATCTCACACTGCCATGGCTGCTATTTACACTTCATATTTGAATCAAATCACTTTAAGGAAAACGAGCATGGATTTAAAAAAATGTAAACTAACCTTGCCATGAGGGAGGTTCTAAACTGACACTGTCATTGCGGGATGGGGCTGGGGGGGGGGGGGGGGAGGGGGGGAAATACCATAACTTACCTGCTCCTCTGGGGATCCCATCTCAATTTTCACTTCACAGTGGCCACACCAACCCCAGTTTGTATCTCCCAGCAGTGTTGTGAGTAGGCGCTCATTCGGATTCCACAGAAATTACATCTCTACAATTCTCAGAATCAGAATCCATTTATTTGGCCAAGTAAGTTTGCACTTACAAGGAGTTTGACTTGGCAGTTGTTTAACAAACAAAAACAATACAAGCAGTGCTGCTCGGATACCCCTTTTCAAAATCCGGATATCCGATCCGGGTCGGATATCCGATTTCTAAATTTTCCAATCCAAATCCGAATCGGATATCCGACCTCAGTATCCGGTGTATCCGGCCGGATTCGGATATCCGGATAGAAAAACCGGAAGAGGCCTTTTAATTGCTTTAAAAACGTTTTTTTAGGGTAAATGGGGCATGTATCATCATTATTTTTTAAAGGAGAACACTAATTGATGATGTTGGGACTTAAAATCCCCCCCCCCCCCCCCAAAAAAAAAATGGCTGCCAATTAACATCAGGACTAGGTTCCAGACAGCAGTCGTACAGCCCACATTGTGTCCAAAGTCCAACTGCACAACTAGGACATGACAGTTTTCAGCCAAGACACCTCCAAAAAATTACGCAGCAATTGTGTTTTGGGTTAAATATAGGTGGTATCAGTGGCCTGTGGCACCCTGGCGGTGGAAGCTGCACAGGCAGCAGGAGCAGGGCAATGCAGCAGCAGCAGGTGTAACGTGTGCCAGGAGCATGCCGGACGTGGCACGTGGCAATTGGCACATGTCACGTGGCACTTGGCACATGTCACTTAGCATGTGTCGCTTGGCACTTGTCACATGGCAAAATTCTGCTCTTTTTTAAAATAATAAAAAAAATTGCAGAAGCAATCAGATACCACCAAAAGAAAGCTCTATTAGTGAGAAGAAAAGGAGGTAAAATTCATTTGAGTGCTACGTTGTATGACCGAGCAAAAAAACGTTAAAGTTGTGAAGTCCCGAATTGTAAAAATATGGCCTGGTCACTAGGGGGGTATAAGCCTTTGGTCCTAAAGTGGTTAAAGGACCACTATTTCACAAATGTAAAAATATAAAATACAAGTATACACATATATAAGATGCACATTTGTACCAAAGTAAAATGCACTGTAAATTCCTATATAGCTGTGGCTTACAGCAGGTGTTATTGCTCTAATGGGTCTGAACTTTTTATCCTAAGGGATGAGCAAAATAAAATAATTAAGTTATTTAGTAAGGATTATTTATTTCTCAAGATACCACAACACTATTTTGCAGTTCAAAAAGTGCATAACTTTATTAGCACAAAATAAAAAAATACTGTATATAAGCAAGTTTTTTTAAAGAGAATCTGTATTGTTAAAATCGCACAAAAGTAAACATACCAGTGCGTTAGGGGACATCTCCTATTACCCTCTGTCACAATTTCGCCGCTCCTCACCGCATTAAAAGTGGTTAAAGAGAATCTGTAATGACAAAATGTCCCCTGGGGGGTACTCACCTCGGATGGGGGAAGCCTCAGGATCCTAATGAGGCTTCCCACGCCATCTGCTGTCCCTTGGGGGTCTCGCTGTAGCCCTCCGTACAGCGGTGACGTAATATTTACCTTCCTGGCTCCTGCGCAGGCGCTCTGACGGCTGTTGGCTCAGAAGGAGGCGGAAATACCCGATCGCCGTCGGGTCCGCTCTACTGCGCAGGTGCAAGTCTCCGGCGCCTGCGCAGTAGAGTGGACCCGACTGAGATCGGGTATTTCCGCCTCCTTCGGAGCGAAAGCAGCCACAGCGCCCCGCTGGAGCCTGCAAAGGTAAATATTGAATTGAACAGTCGGGCCTGTCGCCGGCTGTTCGGAGGGCTGCAGCGAGACCTCCGTGGGACAGAGGACGGCGTGGGAAGCCTCATTAGGATCCTGAGGCTTCCCCCACCCGAGGTGAGTACCCCCCAGGGGACGTTTTTGATGTTACAGAGTCTCTTTAAAAACAGTTTTAAAAAGTTTGTTTATAAACAAACAAAATGGCCACCAAAACAGGAAGTAGGTTGATGTACAGTATGTCCACACATAGAAAATGCATCCATACACAAGCAGGCTGTATACACCCTTCCTTTTGAATCTCAAGAGATCATTTGTGTGTTTCTTTCCCTCTGCAGTTCTCATGCACTGAAGTTTCAGGCTGCTCTTTTCTTCCTGCAAACAGCTTTGCCCTTGTCTGTAATTCCTCAGTATGTGAAAGCCCAGCCAGCTCAGAGGACGATTTATCCAGCTTGTAAAAGATAAGAGAGAAGAGAGAAGCTGCCCTAATCTAAATAATACACAGGCAGTGTGCATAGAGGGGCCTGGAAGGGGGAGTTCATAGCAGAACCACAACACTGAAGAACTTGGCAGCCTTCCAGACACAGGCCGACAAGTTTGACAGGGGAAAGATACATTGATTTATTACAGAGACTGTGATAGTAGAAAGTGCTGCAGTAAGCCAGAACACACTAGAATAGCTTTTGGAACTTGTAGGATGATAAAAAACAGGATGCAATTTTTGTTACGGTGTCTCTTTAAGGCCAAAAAGGTTACCCAAAAAGTAAGAGTCCCAGCTGTCATGAATGAAAATGGAAAACACGATCGGTTTTCTTATTGCTGATTGTGTTTCATGTTACAGTTCAGATTAGATGTGTAGTTGTAGTACAGGGCAAAAGCCTGGGGAACACCTTGTCTTGTCTGGTCTAGTCTGAAGAAGCCTTATTTGCCCGAAAACTCACTTTTTGTTTTAAGTTAGTCAGTAAATGGTATCATCCTAATTCAAAATGTATCACCTTTTGTAGGTAATCTTTGTATTGGTAAAATATAATTCTGAAGTTCTGGACTTTGGTAGAAGGTGAACCTCACTCAGCTGTCACAGATTAGCAGTAGTATTAATATTAGCAGTAACAGTAGAAGTAGAAGTTTGGTTAGACACCCACATTTGCTTATAGACAAAACAAGCAGGTTAAGGCAGATGTGGGCAGGAGTGTGTGGACTTCCAGAGAGGGGTGTAATTAGAAATCACTAGGCCCCCCTGCAAAACTTTGAATACCCCCCCCCCCCCCCGTGCTTGTTTAGGACCATTTTGGGGACAGCAGGGGTCGCAGCATGAGGGGAGAGCATTGTCTTCTACATTAATGAGGAGGGGGGCCACTCCCCCCCTTCCTCACCTCGGGCTCTCCCCTCAGCGCACTTACCTCCTGAATTAATAGGTGGCAGGAACACAGGCATACCTCCATGTGTTCCACCGCAGGGGTCCGATGTCCAAATGCCACACGCTACTTACTGTTTATCAGGAAGTAGTGTGTCGCACTTAGAGATTGGACCTCAGTGGTGGAACACAGAGGTAATTCTGTGTTCCTGCCACCGCTGCCGCCACCTATTAATGCAGGAGGGGAGTGCGCTGAGGGGAGAGCCCGAGGTGAGGGAGGTGGGGAGTGGCCCCCTCCCTGCCAATGTGGGGGCCAATGCTCTCCCATCATTCTGCGACCTCTCCTGCCCCCTAAATGGCCCTGAGCAGGCTCCAGAGGAGCCCCAGGACCCAAGTGGGTGCAGGGGCTACAGCCTCTATTGTTACACCACTGCTTCCAGGATCACCCATACAGAGGCGTATCTAGGTAAAACGGCGCCCATGGCAAACACTGAAATTGTGCCCCCCATCAGAACCCCCTGAATAACCGCACCCTCACCCCACCCCAGAGCTTGCAGTAGCGCTGCAGCGGATCCTCATACTTTACCTCGTTCCAGCAACGAGACAGGTCTTCTTTTCTTCCTCTTCAGTGTAACCGCACCATGCAACCTATCACCTTGCAGCTCCCCATGCGAGTCAAGTCATGGTACAATGTCTGGAGCTGCAAGGTGAGCGCTGCTGCACTGAAGAGGAAGTGAAGAGGTCCTGTTCCGTCATGAAGGATGAAACTCCACTCCACTGCTGCACTATTCTGCAAGATATGTGGAGGGTGGAGACAGGTACTGAACACATGTGGGTTGTGGGGGAGGGGACACGACCATGCACACAAAGCACCATTTTTTCTATTAGCCGTGCAGGCGGTAGAGGAGAGCAGCGTATTTAAGATATGCCCCTGCTTATACTCTAATAACCACCCCACAACAGAAACTCACATGGAGAGTCCACTACATTACAAAACACACACCCTGACGTAAGCTCCCCTACGCTCCAGAAACCACAGCAGAAACTTACACAGAGAATACACTACATACACTGCTAAACACACACACACGCCACACACACACACACACACACACACACACACACACACACACACACACACACACACACACACACACACGCCCACACACACGCCCACACACACACACACACACACACACACACACACACACACACACACACACACACACTCTGACATCACAAACCTCCCTACACTCCAGAAACCACAGCAGAAACTCACACAGAGAATACACTACATTGCTACACACACACACACACGGCTCTGGTATCTTTAGTCAGTGATGGACAGTGGTGGGTGAGTGAATCACTTATTATATTATTGTTACCTTATCTGTGTTACTCATTTTCACCAGCAGCCAGTTGATCTCGCTCTGCTGCCTGTGCATTGTGCACTGTCACCTGACCATGACCAGCCGCCTCTGTAGCTACGCACTGTGTTTCCTCTCTCCCACCCCCATCAGCCCCAGCGGCACAGAGGCAGCCTATTAGGAAGGGGGATCTCCGGGGATGAAAGGCAACAAAGTGGCCAGCGGCCGCCGTTGCTATGGAGACTGCAGAGGCTGGGACCGGGCAGCGCAGCGGGGAGGAGGACTGTTTGGACCTACGGCGCCCGGCGGAGAAGCATGCCTGGTCGATCAGGAGGAGGATTCGAGCAAGGAAGCCAGTGAAGCCTGGAAGCGAGTTGCCCGCGGCACCGACGTTGCTATGGCGACCACACTCACAGACCAGACGCAGGGGGCAGAGAGAGCAGATGTCTGGAGTCTGGACCTGTGGACTGGCATACGTAAGCCGATCAAGGGGAGAGGAGGATTCGCTGCACTGGGGATGGAAGGCAGCAAGTGGAGGCACGAGGCAGAACCGAGTCACCGACGTTGCTATAGTGACCACAGAAGCCGGAGGCAGAGCAGCGGGGAGTAGCAGTAGTGAATAGGCGGCCACGAGCGGCGCACACCTACATATAGTCCTGCACTCTTGACAGACCTAAAGGGGTGATCTATTGCTTACAGGGGGATGCGCCCCCCCCCCCCAGGTGAGTGACAAGGGGCGCCCATGGCAGGTGCCCTATGTGCACCCCCTATAGATACGCCTCTGCACCCATAATGAGCCTGTAGAGACTGAGAGCACCTTCCCACGTCTGAATTACCAGCATTGTTCTAGCAATTTTTTTTTTTTGCCGGGGAGAGGGTGGGGAAGGGGGTCTATTTTTGAGGCTGGATATAATGTGCATCAACTAGTGAAGGTAGTGTAGATTGGAATTAGTCAGGACTGCTGAGGGTGGGAATTTCACATCCTTGTTGTTTAGATGTGAGTCCTAGTGAAATGACAGCCGGTGGGCACACTGACACCAAAAGGCCTTGATGAAAAGTTCATTGTCAAATATTTTGTTTAGTTCATTCATGTAACTGGTATGTTCTACCATATGCACTGTGGTATTACGAAAGCAATGTGGCATCTAGAATTATGAGATTATGAGAGGTAATTATAAGGACACTTTAGTGAAGGCTGCATGTGAAGGCTGTCATTTTTTTCTTTTTAAACAATGCACTTTGGCTGCCTGACCTACTGACCCTGTGTCTATAATACTTGCAAGTATGAACCTCAGGTTCTGTGATGACTGTTAGCTGGATTAGCTGGATATGCAGTCCTATTCAGCCCACCCATCAAGCTTACTTTTCCTCCGAGTGGTGGCCAAATGGAGCATAGGGAGCAAGATGGGCTGTCCAAATAGACCTCCCATCTGATTCTCTGTGGTCCAGAAGTGGTGACATTAGAGCAGCCTCAAAAGAGGAGATTGATGGACAGATGGGCCAGGTGGTAAGAGGGGATTCAGAGAAGGAGGGAAGAGGTGACCTGGAAGCCAGTGGTGTGGTTCAGTACATGAACCCATGTTCAAGTTGTGCAAACACACAGGCAGTTCACCCCATCTGGTTTTCGCACTGAACCACACTGTATGAAGATCATGCAACACTACTTACTGCCTCATTACTCAGTTACTGGCTTCCTGCAATCTGTGTTGTGCCCGATGATCACAGATTTACTAGTGAGGCATCCTGTAAGGGTAAAAGAAGCTAGCCACATTAGCAATGCATACAACATGTAACCTGGGTTTATATTCCTTTATGTTATGTCCTCTTATTTGGCCTAGTTCACTATGACACTATCACACAAGCCAACTTTTTCTTTGCAGTTTTATTTATCTCTCTCTCATTTTCAAATTTGGCAGGTATACACCAGAATTCAGTAGAACAATCACTTGGTGGAGGGCCTATTTTTCTATAACATTATCAAAGAATTGCGTTGGGTTGCGGTATCCATCTACGAACTGTTAAAGAGGAACTGTCAGCCATACTATCTCAGAAAACCCCCAACATATATAAGTAGATACTGAAAATACTTGCTCTACTTAAATAACATATGTATTGCACTGTCCACATTTTTGAGTTTAGTAATTTTTCAATAGTAAAAAAAGACAAAAATCCTTTTTAGGATTTTCCATTTTGTCTGTGTCTATCTTGAAGCCAATCCTGACATCCTTTCCTCCCTTACTCTGTCTGTGTATCATTGCCCGCCCCCTTCCCAGTCTTCAGTCACTCCCGTCCAGGTCTGCAGTAGAAAGTGCATTGTCTCAGAGTAAGAAATATTGGCCAATCAGAGAGGAACAGAGGTGTGGGAGGGGAGAACAGGAGGGAGAGAGGCTTCAGCCAATCAGGCTGCATTAGTTAAGTCTGAGGGGAAAGTATAGACGAAAAAAAGAAAACCCAGCATTCCCTGCAGCTTCCTTTGTGTTTCGTATGTACCAAATAAGAGCCAGGGAAACTGGGGAATGATGTTTTATGGAGAAGAAAAATAAGAGTAATATTTTACTTTTGGATTGTCTGGTTAGCATCCTTATTACTTGTTTACCAGATAAAATTAAAGAACTGATTTTTGATGTTATGCCTGACATTTACTTTTTAACCACTTAAGCCAATCTGGACAAACATTCTCATTCAGATAGGATGCACGCACTCCCGTGGGTTGCGCGTGCTCCAGCGCATGCTCCCGCCGCCGGCCATTGGCCCAGCGATCAAAAAATGGGATACTATAATAGATCCCATTCATTGATCGAAGCCCCCTCCCCCCCCCCCCCCCCCCCCCCGCAGAAAAACCAACAGCCTATTATCAGAGGCTGCTGTTTTTCTGAGTCACAAAAAGTTTCCCATCCTCCTAATGCTTCCTGGAAGCGTACGATCACGCCTTCAGGACTTTTTGACTTTACCCACATCCATTTTTATTAAATAAATACATTTTTTTACATTTAAAATTAGCTGTTTACCTCCCACACCAAAAATTACCCAAATAATCTTTTTAATAAAAAAAAACATAAATAGTTACCTAAGGGTCTGAACTTTTAAGCATGTCAAAGGAGTATATTAATATATTTTTTTAAATTATGGGCTTGTAAATAGTGATGTACGCAAATTGAAAAAATGCACCTTTATTTCCGAATAAAATATCGGCGCCATACATTGTGCTAGAGACATAATTTAAATGGTGTAATAAGCGGGACAAATGGGCAAATAAAATACATGGGTTTTAATTATGGTAGCATGTATTAATTTCAAACTATAATGGCCAGAAACTGAGAAATAATGATTTTTTTCCATTTCTTTCTTAATATTCCCGTTAAAATGGATTTAGAATAAATGAATTCTTAGTAAAATGTATCATCCAAAGAAAGCCTAATTGGTGGCGGAAAATAAAAGTTATAGATCAATTCATTATGATGAGTAGTGATCAAGTTATTAGCAAATGAATGGGAAGTGAAAGTTGCTCAGATGCAAAAAATAAACAACCCTGTGGGCTTAAAGAGAAACTCTGACCGAGAATTGAAATTTATCCCATTCAGTAGCTGATACCCCCTTTTACATGAGAAATCTATTCCTTTTCACAAACAGACCATCAGGGTGTATGACTGATATTGTGGTGAAACCCCTCCCACAAGAAACAAGAAAAGTATGTACTCTTGGCAGTTTCCTGTCTGTGAACCTTGCTGCATTGTGGGAAATAGCTGTTTACAGCTGTTTCCAACTGCCAAAACAGCATGCAGCAGCTACATCACTTGCCAACAGTAAAAATGTCACCATGTAATAAATGTCAAAATGTAAATCAGGGATTTAAAAGATTTTACAATGGGCAAACACTGACTAAGGCCCGGTTCACACTTGCGGTGGCCCTCCGGAATCGCCGTGCCGGAGCCGCACCGCCTGCAGAACGGACGGAACGGACGCACGGCATAGCAATTAAAGCCTATGCGTCCGTTCACATGGGTCCGTTCTGCAGAACCGGAGCCGGACCGGATCCGGGCCGGATCCGGACTCCGGCCTCCGTTCCAACATGCGCTATTTTTTCATCCGGCCCCTCCGGCAGCCGTATCCGGGGCGGAGCCGGACTGCACCATCCGGCCAATACAAACAAATGGGAACCGGAGGCCGCACAACACACTGGCTGAGAAATCCGGATGTTCTACCCCACTTCCTATGCGGATTTTTGCGGCGATATTGGCTGGGGACACATGGGCAAGCATTTTGGAGTGGAGCAGCACGAGCTGGAGGTGTTGGCAGGATGTTGGCAGCATGTCGGAGGTGGAGGTGAGTGCTAACAGCAGAGGGCCTGATTCCACAGGTCCCCCTTCTGCTGACCTCCCAGACCCCAACATTTTTTTTTTTTTTACGTTAACTTTGCCAAACGGATCCGGATCGCATCCTGATTACCACCTGATGCAACCTGACCGGATCCGGATCGGATCCGGATCAGAACCGTACGGTTCCGATCCGGATCCGGTCCGGATCCGGTCAGGTCATCCGGTCCGTTTGGCAAACAACCGCTAATGTGAACCGGGCCTAAATCATCTATACATAATTATTGTAAGCACTTTTTTATTACATTATTATCCTCTTTAAGTGGTTAGGCTACCCATAAGCCATTGTAAACACTCTTAATTGAGTTTTCTATGTATTATATTTACTACAAAAAATGTCAAAGTATTGTTGATTTACATACACATTTGTGAAAGCATTTTAAAGCATCACTTTTCTTGTTGAAATGTAGCCTTACCACACACACTTGCTTCCTACCTGTGTAATTATAAGTGTACAAAACACAGTTGAACTCTTGTCCTTGGCATGCCATAGTTTTTTCAGTGATTGTAGTATTAGTGCCAGACATGGTTGAACACATCACTCCATTAACTTCATAGTCCGTCTTTATCACTTTAAGAAATATTTTTTAGGTTAAGTATTAATCATCAGATGATACATATGTATACAGTTTGCGAAAAGTCATGTAGTATATTAATCAAAAATTGAAAGAAGGAAAATTCCCTGTACATAATGTTGAGACAAGGGGATAAGTTCCAATTGTCCAATCAACTACTTATAGTTTTAAGACGTGAATTTAATGTCCAAATTATTGCTTCAATAGGTTCCTGCACATGAGACTCCGGGACTGTCCTGCACTAATCACCGCCTCCACGCACTTGTGCACATGTGCAAGTATACTCCCGCGCTTGCATGCAGCCATGCAAGCTCCTGCACACATTCAATAACGTTGGAAAAAAAAGTTTTGTTGTTGTTTTTTATTGTAAGTTTATTTAAAGGACCTTTGTCGCAAAAATCTTAAAATTTAACATACAAGTAAACATATACAGATAAGAAGTACGTTTCTTCCAGAGTAAAATGAGCCATAAATTACATTTCTCCTATGTTGCGGTCACTTACAGCAAGTAGTAGAAATCTGACATTACCAACAGATTTTGGACTAGCCCATCTTCTCATGAGGGGGTTTTCAGGGGTTTCTTTATTTTTAAAAGCAATTGTGAATGGCAGTTGCTCCATTCAGCTGCCAAAAAAGTGTACGGTGAGCAGGGAGACTGGCCAACATCTTTTGTATAAATCTATTTCAGGGAATGTCTTTATAAAGAATAAAGGCCATGCTGAGAGTCCCCCATGAAGTGATGGACTAACCCAAAACCTGTCAGTAATGTCAGATTTCTACTACCTACTGTAAGTGGCAGCAACATAGGAGAAAAGTAATTTATGGCTCATTTTACTCTGGAAGAAATGTACTTCTTATTTGTATGTTTTTTAAAGTTTAGGATTTTCACCACAGTTCCTCTTTAAGTGACTGTGTCACATAATAAATATATATATATATATATATATATATATATATATATATATATATATATATATATATATATATATATATATATATATATATATATATATATATATTTGTATTATAGTTTTAACCTTCACCCAGTCAATTAACTCCTTGTGTCACCTATACTTGCTTAAAATCTCTTGTGATGTGAGTGCCACCTGTAGCGATTGGGTGCAATCACTAGGGCGACAGTTTGGGGACCCAATACTGTATAAATGCTGTACAGCACTGGGGTCCCCAAACTGAACGCTAGTGATCACATCCAATCGATAAAGAAACAGGCTGGAGATAATGGTACGCTACATGCAGTAGTATCGAAATATGGCATGTATGGAATAATTTTAATCAGGACAAGACAAAGAATATATTTTGAGCTGGTTTGTAACTGTGGCACTTGTCATGTGAAAAATAGGTGAATAGAGGTGAAAAATGAAAAACAAAATTTGTATTTTCTGCATGTACGGCTATTGTATTATGTGTAGAATGACTATAACTAAACAACTCTTGGGATAAAAATATTACACAAGCAAAGCCTAGGTTATCCTGAAAATTGTTAAAGTGGATCCGAGATAAACGTTTACTCATTGCATAATTGTGTTCCTTTCCTATTGTTTATAAGGCATTCCTCAAGCCAAATACTTTTTTGTTTTTGTTTTAATACTCTAATTCCCTATAAACTAAACAAGCCTCGCCCACAGTTTTTCAGAGAGCCTTGGCAGTAGCAAGGGCTCATGGGAGCTCAGTCTGGGCAGGAGGAGGTGGAGGTATTACTAGCCAGAGTTTTCAGAGGCAGAGGGGAGGAGGGAGGAGGAGGGGGGATTAGGTTTTTTTCACAGAAGATGCAGATAAGCTTGCCTGTGTGTAATGTTTACAAACAACATGGCTGATGTCATTGTATCACAGGAAGAAATAATCATATTCTATTGAAGCTGTTTGCAGCAAGATTTGCTGTGTAAACTATCTAAACTTTAGATAAGATATATAGACAAGCTACTTGTTATACATAGTTTTTCATCTCGGATCAGCTTTAAGTGTTAGGTGCCACTAAGGTGGGGGGGTAAAGTGTAAGGTGTCACCTGGGATAGTCAAGGTTTAGACAAAGGTAAGGTAGAGGGAGTGTGAGGATTAGGTATCCATGGAGGGAGGTGGGGGAGTAGATATCAGTAGAGGAAGGGTTATGGGTTTGTCATCGGTAGAGGGAGGGTTCTGTGTGAGGGTGGGGTTAGGTTAAACCATAGTAAAATATTGGTGAAGATTTTGTAGCAATCAGAATTAAGTAGTAGTATATTGGATGCCGGTGTTTCATCCAGCAGATGCCCATTCCGCACTTTTCTGCCCTAATTTTGCAACCTTATTTTGCAGCCCCTAAGCTTTTGCCCGGCAAACAATCAGCAAAAAAGTGACCACATGGAATCACTGGGCCTATCTCATAGAAAAGTGGCTGGATAGTGTACTGGTTGAGAGCTTTGGCTTTGACATGGGAGACCAGGGTTCGAATCCTGGCTAGGGTTAGTACCTATTCAGTAAAAAGTCCTTGGGCAAGACTCCCTAACACTGTAGGGTGACCTCTCTTGATCGCACCATTTGTGGCTGCAGCTCTTGAGTGTTTTTGAGTCCAACAAGAGAAAAGCGCTATACAAATGTTAGGATTATCATTCAGTGAAATAGGCCCAGATTGCTGTGATGATAACTGTTCTTCCTAAATCAGCAGTATTAAATCTGAAAGGGGTGAAGAGGCATCCAATGTAGTATAAAAGAGTTAAAAACACTAAAGCTGAAAAGTTGAGGTGGCTTACCTCATAGGCGACAACTCACTTTAAGAAGAAATATTTATTTACAAGCACAGGCAACGCGTTTCGTGAGGTCTAGCCCACTTCCTCAGGCCAAATAAAGTGCCACTGCAGTCTATCTGCCGTATTAGGGGCGCCTCTAGTATTAAATCTGCTCTTTGTCCTATGTGAGTCATGATTGTAGAAGCTATAATAGCCCCCTACCACAAAAAAGAGGCAGCTTTTGGCATACATTCAACACATTACTCGATGGGGAGGTTAGAAGGTCAAACTCTGCATAAACATATGAACAGACACAGGTACACTATGATACCGTATCCAAACTCCCCGTCCCCACGCACTTTTGTTCCCCATGGACACAGCTTAAAGAGAAACCGTGACCAAGAATTGAACTTCATCCCAATCAGTAGCTGATACTCTCTTTTACATGAGAAATCTATTGCTTTTCACAAACTGATCATCAGGGAGGGGTCTGTATGGCTGATATTTAGAGGTGTACCGAACGGTTTGCCGGCGAACGGTTCCAGGCGAACATTGGGGGTTCGCCTGCGCCAGGCGAACTTTTCCGGAAGTTCGATTCGCCCCATAATGCACTATGAGGGTCAACTTTGACCCTCTGCATCACAGTCAGCAGGCACATTGTAGCCATTCAGGCTACAGTAAGCCCTGGAGCTCCACCCCCCCCTTATATAAGGCAGCCTCCGGCGGCCATTACAGTCACTCGTGTGCCTGCTAGAGAGAGGAAAGGGACAGCTGCTGCAGACTTTTTCTCTTAGGGACAGATTAGTTAGGTTCTAGGCTGCTTTGCTTGTTCCTGACTGATTAATATTGCTTTTAAAGCACCCAGCAACAGCTCTTTTCAGAGCTCAACCTGTACATTTTTTTTTCTGACACTTTTGTTGCATGCACAGCCTTGCTAATTGATAGTGTGTGTGCCACTGCCAGCAGCCCAGCACATTCAGTGACTGACTGCCTGTGTGTGTGACAGGGAGCTGCACATTGTACTACCCAGTACTGCATATACCCCAGTACCTGTTGTGTTTACTTAACCCACCTCATCACTGCATATACCTAGCTTTGTGTTGAGTGAACCCAGCTCACTGCATCTAACTACCCAGTACCTGTTGTGTTTACTTAACCCACCTCATCACTGCATATACCTAGCGTTGTGTTGAGTGAACCCAGCTCACTGCATCTAAGTCTAACTACCTGTTGTGTTGAGTGAGAACCCACCTCACTGCATCTTAAGTACCTTTACTGTATACTGTTCAGTGAACCCAGCTCACTGCATCTAACTACCCAGTACCTGTTGTGTTTACTTAACCCACATCATCACTGCATATACCTAGCGTTGTGTTGAGTGAACCCAGCTCACTGCATCTAACTACCTGTTGTGTTGAGTGTGAACCCACCTGGCCACCTCACTGCATCTAACTACCTGTTGTGTTGAGTGAGAACCCACCTCACTGCATCTTAAGTACCTTTACTGTTGAGTGAACCCAGCTCACTGCATCTAACTACCTGTTGTGTTGAGTGTGAACCCACCTGGCCACCTCACTGCATCTAACTACCTGTTGTGTTGAGTGAGAACCCACCTCACTGCATCTTAAGTACCTTTACTGTTGAGTGAACCCAGCTCACTGCATCTAATTACCTGTTGTGTTGAGTGTGAACCCACCTGGCCACCTCACTGCATCTAACTACCTGTTGTGTTGAGTGAGAACCCACCTCACTGCATCTTAAGTACCTTTACTGTTGAGTGAACCCAGCTCACTGCATCTAATTACCTGTTGTGTTGAGTGTGAACCCACCTGGCCACCTCACTGCATCTAACTACCTGTTGTGTTGAGTGAGAACCCACCTCACTGCATCTTAAGTACCTTTACTGTTGAGTGAACCCAGCTCACTGCATCTAACTACCTGTTGTGTTGAGTGTGAACCCACCTGGCCACCTCACTGCATCTAACTACCTGTTGTGTTGAGTGAGAACCCACCTCACTGCATCTTAAAGTACCTTTACTGTTGAGTGAACCCAGCTCACTGCATCTAACTACCTGTTGTGTTGAGTGTGAACCCACCTGGCCACCTCACTGCATCTAACTACCTGTTGTGTTGAGTGAGAACCCACCTCACTGCATATAGCTAGCATACCCCCGAGATGGACAAAATGGTCAAACCAGGTAGAGGAAGAGGTAGAGGCAGACCCAGAGGAAGGCCACCAGGCACCGGCAGGTCTGTGGCTGTGCAAGGTGGTGTTGCTGTGATTTCATGCGGACCTGCCCCAAAATACAGTGCTCAGAAGAAGGCACATGCCATCACTTCCCAAAATCGTGAGGAGGCGATTGAGTATTTAACACAGAACACCTCATCTCCCGCAGCCACCAGCGCTACAACAAGCACCACATCCGCTGCATTTGACACTTCGCAGGAGTTATTTGGTGGTGGTGGTGAAATCACTGATTCCCAGCCACTACTGCAACAACAACAAGAAGGCGCAGGTACACCACCTCATACGTCTGAGTTAGGTGGCGATAGTATGGACGTAACGTGTGTGGATGGGGATGATGGTGGACCACCTGAAGTTGGTGCACTTGAGGAGGTGTCTGAGGAAAGCGCAGCTGGCCAGGAGGATTATGATGACGATTATACGGATACCACATATGTTTCCGGTAGAGGAGATGACCAGGTGGACAGTTCAGAGGAGGAGTCAGAGAGGAGTAGGAGGAGACGACTCCATGATAGAAGCAGAGGGAGTTCGTCCTCAGAAACAGCTGGGGGCAGTGTCCGGTGCCATGTATCGCCAGCTATGGCCAGGGAGCACACATGCCCTTCAACGTCAGCTGCTGCTGATGCCACCGTAGCGCCATCACCCCAGGGGGGCTCAGCGGTTTGGAAATTTTTTCACGTGTGTGTCTCAGATCGGAGCAAAGCCATCTGTTGTCTCTGCCAGCAAAAATTGAGCCGTGGAAAGGCCAACTGTCACGTAGGGACAAGTGCTTTACGAAGGCACCTGGAGAGAAGGCACAAACAGCTATGGCAAGAACACCTGAGGAAAAGAAGCACCCCTCAAAAGACAAGCAGCGGAGAACAACCGTGGCAGCCGTCGGCTTCTGCTGCTCCACGTTCCCATGGTATTGTTCGTGGCTGGGGGGAGGAAGAATGGATACACTTTTAAACAATTTAAAAATACAACCATCTAAACTTTCAAACAATTTAAAAATACAACCATCTAAACTTTCAAACAATTTAAAAATACAACCATCTAAACTTTCAAACAATTTAAAAATACAACCATCTATCATTTTCAAAATTTTTTAAAAAAGGGCAAAAAAACTTGCCCTCCGTAAAACATTCTTGGCAAATGCTTTCGACTTGGTTTGTCTTCCGCTGGCTCAAGGGTGCATCTGACCACAGATGCCTGGTCTGCAAAGCACGGTCAGGGCAGCTACAGCATGGGTCTCAGCAGGCTCCCACTTCGGGCCGCAATCCAACCTTCATTCCCCGCGGTGACAATGGCAGACTTGCCCTCCATAACGGATTCCCGTTAAAGGATTTAAAGTTAATTCATTTCAAATACACAGCAGGGCCTCGAAAGTCCGTCTCCTGTATTGTTATTTTTGGTCACTACCTCGGGGCGGGCGTGCATGCCTACCTGCTGCCCTCCTTGGATGTGTAGTGGTAGCCGTTTCTCAGGCTCCACACCGGATTCCATCCCTCATTCCCCGGCCATTACCCGGGGTCACAAATGACAGACTTGCCCGCCTCCATATGATTCTCGTGAAAGGAATGTGGTGTCATCTTTGCCCGCCATAACTGGTTCTCGTTAAAGGATTTAAAGTACATTCATTTCAAATACACAGCAGGGCCTCGAAAGTCCGCCTCCTGTATTGTTATTTTTGGTCACTACCTCGGGGCGGGCGTGCATGCCTACCTGCTGCCCTCCTTGGATGTAGAGATGGGCCGAACCTTCGATTTTAGGTTCGCGAACTTTCGCGTAAAGTTCGGTTCGCGTTAAAGTTCGCGAACCGCAATAGACTTCAATGGGGATGCGAACTTTGAAAAAAAAAAATAATTATGCTGGCCACAAAACTGATGGAAAAGATGTTTCAAGGGGTCTAACACCTGGAGGGGGGCATGGCGGAGTGGGATACATGCCAAAAGTTCCGGGGAAAAATCTGGATTTGACGCAAAGCAGCGTTTTAAGGGCAGAAATCACAATGAATGCTAAATGACAGGCCTAAAGTGCTTTAAAACATCTTGCATGTGTATACATCAATCAGGTAGTGTAATTAAGGTACTGCTTCACACTGACACACCAAACTCACCGTGTAACGCACCGCAAACAGCTGTTTGTGTAGTGATGGCCGTGCTGGACTGGTGCGCACCATGGCGAGAGTGCAGGTTTTGGTGGCTTTACAGCCCATATGGTCGCCTGGCTGATGTAGCTGAATGACAGAACAGTGACTGTCCAGCTGATCAAATTTGGTCTGACCACAATGAAGCAACGACCTTATTATCTTTTGTGTGCCCCCCGAGACACTCATCGAGGCGCAGGTCATTGCTTCATTGTGATACGCAAGCCCCTTCACCACGGCAAGGTAATGATCACGAAGGGGAATGGGCGCATGTACATGCCTTTTCTTTTGTTGTTGCAGCTGCCCGCAGTGCAGCCAGAAAAATTAGGCAGTCATGTACACGCACCAGAAAAATTATTACAGCGGCCGCTGCTAGCAGCGGCCTAAAAAATTCAGCAATCCGCCTGGAGTCCCGGACCCTGTTGGTGGTGGCGGAGAAGGTAGTCAAGCGGCCTGCAGGCAGACATGCTGTGTGGAGGGACTGGGAGCGACTTAGTCTTCTTGGGGCAGCCCAGGCAGCCAGTCACCCGGCGTGCAGGCAGAGATGCTGTGTGTGCGGGGACTGACTTAGTCTTGGGGCGGGCAGCAGCCCTCCGGGATCCATGCCTCATTCATTTTGATAAAGGTGAGGTACTTAACACTTTTGTGATTTAGGCGACTTCTCTTCTCTGTGACAATGCCTCCAGCTGCGCTGAAGGTCCTTTCTGACAGGACGCTTGCGGCAGGGCAGGAGAGAAGTTGGATGGCAAATTGGGACAGCTCTGGCCACAGGTCAAGCCTGCGCACCCAGTAGTTCAAGGGTTCCTCATCGCTGTTCACAGCAGTGTCTACATCCACACTTAAGGCCAGGTAGTCTGCTACCTGCCGTTCCAGGCGTTGGTGGAGGGTGGATCCGGAAGGGCTACGGCGAGGCGTTGGACTAAAGAACGTCCGCATGTCCGACATCACCATGAGATCGCTGGAGCGTCCTGTCTTTGACTGCGTGGACACGGGAGGAGGATTAGTGGCAGTGGTACCTTGCTGGCGTTGTGCTGTCACATCACCCTTAAAGGCATTGTAAAGCATAGTTGACAGCTGGTTCTGCATGTGCTGCATCCTTTCCACCTTCCGGTGAGTTGGTAACAGGTCCGCCACTTTGTGCCTGTACCGAGGGTCTAGTAGTGTGGCCACCCAGTACAGCTCATTCCCCTTGAGGTTTTTTATACGGGGGTCCCTCAACAGGCAGGACAGCATAAAAGACGACATCTGCACAAAGTCGGATCCAGTACCCTCCATCTCCTCTTGCTCTTCCTCAGTGACGTCACGTAAGTCAACCTCCTCCCCCCAGCCGCGAACAATACCACGGGAAGGTTGAACAGCACAAGCCCCCTGCGACGCCTGCTGCGGGTGTTCTCCTGCCGCCGTCCCCTCCTCCTCCTCCTCCCCCAAAGAAACACCTTGCTCATCATCCTCTGAGTCTGACTCGTCTTCTGCACACGACTTCTCTTCTTCCTCCTCCTCCCCCCTCTGTGCTGCCGCAGGTGTTGAGGAAACAGCTGGGTCTGATGAAAATTGGTCCCATGCCTGTTCCTGCCGTAACGGTTCCTGGTCACGCTCATTCACAGCTTCATCCACCACTCTACGCACAGCACGCTCCAAGAAGTAAGCGTAGGGAATTAAGTCGCTGATGGTGCCCTCACTGCGGCTCACCAGGTTGGTCACCTCCTCAAACGGCCGCATGAGCCTGCATGCATTTTTCATCAGTGTCCAGTTGTCGGGCCAGAACATCCCCATCTTCCCAGACTGTTTCATTCTACTGTAGTTGTAGAGGTAGTGGGTGACGGCTTTCTTCTGTTCTAGCAGGCGGGAGAACATGAGCAGGGTCGAATTCCAGCGAGTCGGGCTATCGCAAATGAGGCGTCTCACCGGCATGTTGTTTTTCCGCTGAATTTCTGCAAATCGTGCCATGGCTGTGTAAGACCGCCTCAAATGCCCACAGAACTTCCTGGCCTGCTTCAGGACATCCGCTAAGCCAGGGTACTTTGCCACAAATCTTTGAGCAACTAGATTCATGACATGTGCCATGCAGGGTATGTGTGTCAGCTTCCCCATATGCAAAGCGGCAAGCAGATTGCTGCCGTTGTCGCACACCACATTGCCTATCTCCAGGTGGTGCGGGGTCAGCCACTCATCCACCTGTTTCTTAAGAGCAGCCAGGAGAGCTGCTCCAGTGTGACTCTCCGCTTTGAGACAAGACATGTCTAAGATGGCGTGACAGCGTTGTACCTGGCATGCAGCATAGGCCCTGCGGAGCTGGGGCTGTGTAGCTGGAGAGGAGAACTGCCACTCAGCCAAGGAGGAGGAGGACAGCGAAGAGCATGTAGCAGGAGGAGAGGAGGTGGCAGGAGGCCTGCCTGCAAGCCGTGGAGGTGTCACAATTTGGTCCACTGCGCCCTGCTTGCCATCGTTCACCACCAGGTTCACCCAATGGGCTGTGTACGTAATGTAGCGGCCCTGCCCGTGCTTGGCAGACCAGGCATCCGTGGTCAGGTGTACCCTTGACCCAACGCTCTTCGCAAGAGATGACACCACTTGCCTCTCAACTTCACGGTGCAGTTGGGGTATGGCCTTTCTCGAAAAATAAGTGCGGCCTGGCATCTTCCACTGCGGTGTTCCGATGGCCACAAATTTACGGAAGGCCTCAGAGTCCACCAGCTGGTATGGTAACAGCTGCCGAGCTAACAGTTCCGCCACGCCAGCTGTCAGACGCCGGGCAAGGGGGTGACTGGCCGAAATTGGCTTCTTCCGCTCAAACATTTCCTTCACGGACACCTGACTGCTGCTGTGGGCAGAGGAGCAGGAACCGCTCAAGGGCAGAGGCGGAGTGGAGGAGGGTGCCTGTGAAGGTGCAAGGGAGAAAGCGGCAGAAGCAGATGATGCACCTGAAGGAGGAAGAGGAGAAGGAGGGTGACTTTTCTTTTGTGTGCTGCTGCTGCTTTTGCTCAGGTGGCCATCCCATTGCTGTTTGTGCCTTTTCTCCAGGTGCCTTCGTAAAGCACTTGTCCCTACGTGAGTGTTGGCCTTTCCACGGCTCAATTTTTGTTGGCAGAGCGAACAGATGGCTTTGGTCCGATCTGAGGCACACACATTAAAAAATTTCCACACCGCTGAGCCACCCTGGGATGTGGGCACTATGGGGACCTCAGCAGCTGATGCTGAAGGGCAAGTTGGCTGACTGTACATAGGTGGCGATACATGGTGCCGGACTCTGCCACCAGATGTTTCTGACGAAGAGCTGCCCCAGCTTCTTTCAGCAACTTCTCTCCTCCTACTACTCTCTGACTCCCCCTCTGAACTGTCCCCCTCTTCATCTCCTCTATTGGGAACATACAGAGGATCCCTATCATCGTCAGCATCGTAATCATCCTGCCCAGCTTCGCTTGCCTCAGAAAAATCCAAACATGCACCATCAGTAGGTCCTTCATCCTCCTTACACGTTACATCCATAGTGTTGCCGCGTAACGCAGACATATGAGCTGGTGAAAAATCATCTGGCTGTAACAACAATGGCTGTGCATCAGTGATTTCACCACTAAATAATTCTTGCGAAGTGTCAAATGCAGCGGAAGTGGTGCTAGTAGTAGCGCTGGTGGCTGAGCAAGATGAGGTGTTCTGTGTCGCTAAATACTCAACCACGTCCTGACAATCTTGGGAGGTGATGGGACCTGCCTTCTTCCGAGCACTGTTGTGTGGGCCAGGTCCACACGAAATTACATTTACACGACCTCGCGCAGACCTGCCGGGTGGCCTTCCTCTGGCTCTGGCACTACCTCTTCCTCTACCTGTTTTGTCCATATCGGGTATGCACGGAGTGGTATATCACACTGCGTGCACTCACGTAGGTAGGTGGGTTCACTTAACTGCACAGGTATGCGCACTGATGTGGTGGGTTCACTGAACACAACAGGTATGCAGTGGCGGGTTCACTGAACACAACAGGTATGCAGTGGCGGGTTCACTGAACAGGTATGCAGTGGCGGGTTCACTGAACAGTACAGGTATACAGTGGCAGGTTCACTGAACAGAACAGGTATGCAGTGGCGTGTTCACTGAACAGTACAGGTATATAGTGGCAGGTTCACTGAACACAACAGGTATGCAGTGGCGGGTTCACTGAACAGGTATGCAGTGGCGGGTTCACTGAACAGTACAGGTATACAGTGGCGGGTTCACTGAACACAACAGGTATGCAGTGGCGGGTTCACTGAACAGGTATACAGTGGCGGGTTCACTGAACAGAACAGGTATACAGTGGCGGGTTCACAGAACAGGTATGCAGTGGCAGGTTCACTGAACACAACAGGTATGCAGTGGCGGGTTCACTAAACAGGTATACAATGGCGGGTCCACTGAACAGAACAGGTATGCAGTGGCGGGTTCACTTAACACAACAGGTATGCAGTGGTGGGTTCACTGAACAGGTATGCAGTGGTGGGTTCAAAGAACAGGTATGCAGTGGTGGGTTCACAGAACAGGTATGCAGTGGTGGGTTCACAGCACAGGTATGCAGTGGTGGGTTCACAGAACAGGTATGCAGTGGTGGGTTCACAGAACAGGTATGCAGTGGTGGGTTCACAGCACAGGTATGCAGTGGCAGGTTCACTGAACAGGTATGCAGTGGCAGGTTCACTGAACACAACAGGTATGCAGTGGCGGGTTCACTGAACAGGTATGCAGTGGCAGGTTCACTGAACACAACAGGTATGCAGTGGCGGGTTCACTGAACAGGTATACAGTGGCGGGTTCACTGAACAGAACAGGTATACAGTGGCGGGTTCACAGAACAGGTATGCAGTGGCAGGTTCACTGAACACAACAGGTATGCAGTGGCGGGTTCACTGAACAGGTATGCAGTGGCAGGTTCACTGAACAGAACAGGTATGCAGTGGTGGGTTCACTGAACAGGTATGCAGTGGTGGGTTCACTGAACACAACAGGTATGCAGTGGCGGGTTCACTGAACAGTACAGGTATACAGTGGCAGGTTCACTGAACAGAACAGGTATGCAGTGGCGTGTTCACTGAACAGTACAGGTATATAGTGGCAGGTTCACTGAACACAACAGGTATGCAGTGGCGGGTTCACTGAACAGGTATGCAGTGGCGGGTTCACTGAACAGTACAGGTATACAGTGGCGGGTTCACTGAACACAACAGGTATGCAGTGGCGGGTTCACTGAACAGGTATACAGTGGCGGGTTCACTGAACAGAACAGGTATACAGTGGCGGGTTCACAGAACAGGTATGCAGTGGCAGGTTCACTGAACACAACAGGTATGCAGTGGCGGGTTCACTAAACAGGTATACAATGGCGGGTCCACTGAACAGAACAGGTATGCAGTGGCGGGTTCACTTAACACAACAGGTATGCAGTGGTGGGTTCACTGAACAGGTATGCAGTGGTGGGTTCAAAGAACAGGTATGCAGTGGTGGGTTCACAGAACAGGTATGCAGTGGTGGGTTCACAGCACAGGTATGCAGTGGTGGGTTCACAGAACAGGTATGCAGTGGTGGGTTCACAGAACAGGTATGCAGTGGTGGGTTCACAGCACAGGTATGCAGTGGCAGGTTCACTGAACAGGTATGCAGTGATGGGTTCACAGCACAGGTATGCAGTGGCAGGTTCACTGAACAGGTATGCAGTGATGGGTTCACAGAACAGGTATGCAGTGGCAGGTTCACTGAACAGGTATGCAGTGGTGGGTTCACAGTACAGGTATGCAGTGGTGGGTTCACAGAACAGGTATGCAGCCAGCCAGGAACAAGTTAAGCCTAACTAATCTTTCCCTGAGAGACAGTCTGCAGCAGCTCGCCCTACTCTCACTAACGCAGGCAGCACACGAGTGACCGTAATGGCCGCCGCTGCCTGCCTTATATAAGGGGGGGTGGGGCTCCAGGGGCTAGTGTAGCCTAATTGGCTACACTGGGCCTGCTGACTGTGATGTAGAGGGTCAAAGTTGACCCTCAAGGTGCATTATGGGGCGAACCGAACTTCCGCAAAGGTTCGCCAGCGGGACGCGAACGCGAACCACCGTAGTTCGCGTGGAACCGTTCGCCGGCGAACCGTTCGGCCCATCTCTACTTGGATGTGTAGTGGTAGCCGTTTCTCAGGCTCCACACCGGATTCCATCCCTCATTCCCTGGCCATTACCCGGGGTCACAAATGACAGACTTGCCCGCCTCCATATGATTCTCGTGAAAGGAATGTGGTGTCATCTTTGCCCGCCATAACTGGTTCTCGTTAAAGGATTTAAAGTACATTCATTTCAAATACACAGCAGGGCCTCCAAAGTCCTCCTCCTGTATTGTTATTTTTGGTCACTACCTCGGGGCGGGCGGGCGTGCATGCCTGCCCGCTGCCCTCCTTGGATGTGTAGTGGTAGCCGTTGCTCAGGCTCCACACCGGATTCAAACCTCTCATTCCCCGGCCATTACCCAGGATCACAATGGCAGACTTGCCCACCTCCACAGGATTCTCATTGTAGCGGTACTGAACAAGTACACAGCAAGTAGAAAATGTAAATTAAAAACAAAATGTAAGCTTTTTAACAATGCCATGGAAAGTTGAGAAGGAAGTCACACATTACCTGACATCACTGAGTGAGGAAGAGCAATCACGCCATGTTGCGCAGTAGTCCAGCATGGCCGTCACTACACAAACAGCTGTTTGCGGTGCGTTACACAGTGAGTTTGGTGTGTCAGTGTGAAGCAGTACTCTAATTACACTCCCTGTTTGATGTATACACATGCAAGATGTTTGAAAGCACGTTAGGCCTGCAATTTAGCATTCAATGTGATTTCTGCCCTTAAAACGCTGCTTTGCGTCACATCCAGATTTTTCACCGGGACTTTTGGCATGTATCCCACTCCGCCATGCACCCCTCCAGGTGTTAGACCCCTTGAAACATCTTTTCCATCACTTTTGTGGCCAGCATAATTTTTTCTATTTTTCAAAGTTCGCCTCCCCATTGAAGTCTATTGCGGTTCGCGAATTTTTCCGCGAACCGAACCTTCTGCGGAAGTTCGCGAACCCGGTTCGCGAACCGAAAATCGGAGGTTCGCGACATCTCTACTGATATTGTGGGAAAACCCCTCCCACAAGAAACTCTGAGGACCATGGTACTCCTGACAGTTTCCTGTCTGCGAAAATTGCACCCCCCAACTGCTCCTTTGCCAGGTAGACCACCTGCACATCCACAACCCCGCCCAGTACCACTTATGAGTCTCACCATACCGCCACCCCCCACCAGATATCCACCATACCCACCCCCGCCGTTTTTTCCACCACCACCGGTCCCACCACCAACCAACACACCTAATATCACCCCCACCCCAATTACCAATAATACAACAGCGATAATCACAACTAACAAATTCACGGCTTCCACTCCCCCTCCGAACAGTTTCAGTTATAACACAGGACCAATAATAATAGCGAAACCACAACGCCAAAACAAAAAACTAACCATTGCCAACACACACCCCAAACAAAACAAGTCAGTTACCTCGACCCCCCGTACTGGAGGTGACAAACCAGCTACTCGAATACCTCTAATGAATCCAAACTTCAACTTCTCCGGTAAAGATGCCCCATTGTCTTTGTTACCTACAAATTCATCCAAAACAGTTGAACCCAGAATGAGTGACAATCCCTCCCCTACTATACTAGAATCAGAGCACAATTCACCAATCCGACCTTCACAGTTAAGTATATATGACTCCGAACCCACCACTCCCAACCCCTCCGCAAGCGACAGCCCCCGACCAATCCCAATGACCAATCAAGCTCCTACAACCCCTCACATTGAAAATGATAATAGTTCAGAACAGCCAACTACATTCATTCAAACTTCCATTGAAACTTTTTTCCAACCCAACATGAATGGCCCCACCACCCCACACACCACCAACACCAATGCTGATACTACTCTTACATCCTCTTTTTTAGACCTACCTACCACACTATCCCAAAACGTGTTAGCTACCCAACTACCCAGTCCGATAGCGTCTCGGACCATATTCAAACCAAAGAAAAAAAGACCCCTACCCGACTCCGAAAAAGGGGGAAACGCTAAAAGAAAAACGAGGAAAACACTAACCACAACCAATCCCACCCCCCCTTCAAAACAAACCAAATGTATATTTAACCTTTCCGATCACTCATTATCCCGCTGCGAAACCACACTGTTGGAAAAAGGATTATCTTTTTGTCCAACCAACCAGTCAAATATGTTTGAGATTTTTTCCGATCTAAATGCCTACATACGAAAACTAACACTCAAACGACATTTTGCTATAAAAAAACTAAATCCGCCCCCTCCCAATGACCCGACAGCCTTAATCATCACCAACGATGATACCATACCAATCTGCACACTATCCCCCTCCGATATTCAGACAGAACAATACATCACTACAAAACTTAAAGGAAGATCAAGATTTTACCCTGTAGCCTCAAAAGGCAACTATATTGACACGTTCTATTCACTAGTACTTAATGACCTACAGAACATACACACTGACAACCCCAACCCGGTATCCAACCTGACCCGCCAACAAAAGATCGCCATTAAGACATTACAGCATAATCATGACCTTACCATCAAACCAGCAGACAAAGGGGGAGGGATTGTCATTCTTAACACAAAGGATTATCTGGAAGAGGCAGAACGCCTTTTGGGTGACACCAAATATTATATTACCCTGGATGTTGATCCCACAATGGAGCTTAACAAAACACTGAAAACCTTCATCAATAATGCCCTATCCAACAATATTATTTCAAAAAATGAAAGAAACTACATCATCAACCCGCATCCCAAAACACCTTTTTTCTACTATCTCCCCAAGATACACAAATCCTTAACCAAACCACCAGGACGCCCCATCATATCCGGTATAAATTCAATGACTAGCAACCTCTCACGTTTTGTAGATCAACATCTACAATCTCATGTACGATCACTAGACTCCTACCTCAGAGACTCCGCACATCTGATAGAACTTCTTAAAGGCATCACCTGGCAAGATAGTTTTGTATGGCTCACCTGCGATGTAACTTCTTTGTACACCAACATTCCACACTCTTATGGTATTTCAGCTATCAAACATTTTCTGTCAACTAATCCCGCTATGCCCTATGATCAACAATCCTTCTTAGTACAATGTACAGAATTTATCCTACAGAACAACATTTTTTCCTTTTCTGACAAAATCTACCATCAAACCAATGGAACAGCTATGGGTTCGTCGTTCGCCCCATCATATGCAAATTTATCCATGGGACTTCTGGAACTACAAAAATTACAAGCTAATAACCCCTTCACTGACAATATAGTTTTTTATAGACGGTACATAGACGACCTCATCCTGATATGGCAAGGCAACATTGACCGGATCCCCCTCTTTATCAATTATCTCAATTCAAATGCTGCTGGATTACAATTCACTTCACAACATGACCCCATGAATATTGAATACCTGGACCTAACACTGTTCATAGAATCTAACACTATAAAAACCAAAACATACTTCAAACCGGTAGATGCTAACAATTATATACATTTTGAAAGTTTTCACCATCGCCCCTGGACCATTAACACACCATATAGTCAATTTAGAAGGATATACAGAAATTGTACAGACATCTCAGACTACAACACACAATCAGGTTTACTCACTAACAAATTTCTGGCACGAAAATACCCCAAAAAGCTTATCAAGGATGCGAAATTTAAAGCCAAAACAACTCCATCGCACAACCCAACTCAGCTCCTCACTAAGCCACTTAGCGTGGACTGCCCCCGATTCATCACACGATACAATGCCCAACACCCACAGATCCGGTCAATTCTAACGAATAGGTGGGATATTCTACTACAAGACCCTTATCTGCGACAATCTATCCCACAAAAACCTCAAATCACCTTTAGAAGAGCCCCCAACTTGCGCAACTTACTAGCACCCAGCAAACTTCGTACACAAATATCCAACTCAATTCCAAACGTTGCACACTCCCTGGGCTGTTTTCCATGCAATAATACTAGATGCAAAGCTTGCCCATTCATCAATATCACCACCTCATTCTGCTCCAATGCCACCAAAACAAACTATCCAATTAAACACCCAATTACCTGTACTTCAAGATATATCATATATGTGATCTCCTGCCCGTGTCACCTCCAGTACGTGGGCCGTACCACACAACCAGCACGCAGCCGAATTGGACAACACAAAAGAAACATACTGAAAAACTTTCCCCTTCACAGCGTCTCGAGACACTTCGGCACTCACCATCACAATGACCCCACTTTATTCCGTATAACACTTATAGAATCCATTAACCCACAACAGCACAATGCTTTTGAAATACTGAAAGCGAGAGAAATGTTCTGGATACAAATACTGAGGACTCTCATTCCGGAGGGACTCAACGAACAACTAGAAAAAATTCACTGATCATAACATTCCAATATTATTTTAACTTAGTCGCCTCTTTTATCGGTCTGTGTTATAAGTTCGAGTTTTTATTATCTTTTATTTATTTTATTTACTATTATATTCCTCTTGGGTTTTTAGCTCATTTTTATAATTGTTTTTGAGCGTATTTATGTTAAGAACGTTATGCTTAGTATTCCAACGTGATCATGTTTTTATCCATACTCTATGTCTTAGTTGGCTAGTCGGAACCTTTTATATTTTTTTATTTGTATTATCAATTTTACTCATTTTTACATGTATATGCGTTTACATTGATAGATAGTACTGTTGCAATGCAGAGCAAATCGTATGACAATAATTGCATATAATTGTACAGCCACAATGGTATATACTGTCAGATCAAGTAACCTGAAATGTATTAATATTAAATAGTGGTTCTCTTATTTTGAGCAATGGTTCCGCATTCCAACACGTTCAAATATACGCCACATTCCCATTCCATGCCACCGTACGCATGGCATCATGCTAGTACGCATGCGCCCCTTTTTTCATCGCGCATTGACAATATGCAATCCATATACGCCATTACGCGTCAAAATACGCATGTACGCATACGTAATCCTTGACCGCCATTAATAATAATCCATAATCCAAACATTTGCATAGCGCTTTTTTCCCGTCAGACTCAAAGCACTCAAAAGCTGCAGCCACAGGGACGCGCTCGAGAGACCACCCTGCATTGTTAGGGAGTCTTGCCTTGAATTCCTTATTGGATGGGTACTTGACTCGGCCGGGATTTGAACCCTGGTCTCCCATGTCAAAGGCAGCACCCTTAGCCAGTACACTATCCAGCCACTGCCATTACGCATCAAAATACGCATGTACAGATGCGTAATGACGTAACTAAGTGCCCTCCCCACATTCCAATTAGCTAAGGGGAGGAGTTCAACACTATATAAACAGCAGTTCAGTACTACTTGGCCACTGAGGCGCCAGGTGCTATCTGGACATACTGCTGGTAAGTGAATCTGTTTTGATGCTTGTTCATTATGTGTCTTCTAGAAATTACTCTGCATGTCTTTCTCAAATACCCAATGTACTATTGCCAGCCCTGAACTCCTTTGCACTATTTCATATAGGTTAACCGCTCCCAATACACATATGTATGGGTAAAAAATATATATATATGAATTATGATACTGTTTACTGTATGTTATGAAAGTATCTCGCCACATGCTTGAGATTAACGTTTGATTATGTTTATGATTATGTTTATGAATATTAATGCTATGATGTAATACTTAAAATTACCACTATCTTTCTTCCCCCTAAAACAAACCCCCCCCACCCTTCTTTCCCCCCCCTCCCATTTCCCATCTCCAATTCTTTCCCCATTTCTCCCCCCCCCCCCCGGCCCTCCGTCCTCTTCCCCCCCCCCCCTCTCCCCGCCCCCCCCTCCACCCCCAAAATACAATAATTAGCCACCTCTTCCCGTTAATTTAAATCACACCAGTGAATTCCATCATACAAATATTTATGTTTATTGATATGCAGTCTGTTCAGGATTTGTACAAATGTGTTGCCTCTTACCCCCAGTTGTGTGCTCCTTCCTGTAATTGCCTGATGAAGCGGGTTTGACCTGCGAAACGCGTTGCGACCTTATTTGGAGTATACCAATAAATGTCCCTTTTGTGAATACACAGTTGTTGTGTGTGCTTGTGGGAGGTGAGTCCACCACTGCCTCCTAAGCAATAATTTTAAAACTTTTAAATATTGTTTTTATCCTTTTGGCGCCTCTGTTCTCTACCATAATACTGATTGTATCCACCTTTGGTGGAGGGGGATACCCCTTCTTGTTTTTCAAGCCTACAGAGAGCGACTTCTTATTCCTGAGTGAGGACAGGCTAATCTCCTCACCTGCCTATACAGTGGTTGCCTGGAGGTAACCCTGGTTTGTGAGTATACAATTCATACTCTTTCTAATTATCCAATTACCTTGACATACTACACCATATCGGGCTCTCGGTTCTTCTCTTCTTCATGTCTGTGAACATTGTTCAATTATGGGAAATAGCTGTTTACAGCTGTTTCCAACTCCCAAAATAGCAAGCAGCATCTCCTTCCACTGACATCACCTGCCAGCCGTAAAGATGTCACCATGTGATACATGTCAGAATGTAAATCGGGGAGAGGAAAGATTTTATAATGGGCAAACACTGACTAAATCATTTATACATAATTATTGTAAATATGAAGCACTTTTTAATTACATCATTTTCACTGGAGTTCCTCTTTAAATGATCTTCGGATTACTGCCCTGCAGGGTGGTTTTACTTTATGTCACAAAATGAAAGACTGGTAGCAGAGACAAAACAAAATGTATGCATTGGTTCAAATCTGTTGATGAAATATCAAACAAGGATACCAATTTCTTAAATTGGCATGAGGCTGATGATGATATTTAATGTCATAATTATTTTTCAGCCAATACTAACTGCATCCATTCTGCTTCCAGCTAATCTTGAACTAGGAATTTATGATGCCTATGTGCCAGGCAGAGTCTTATGGCCCATACTCACGGGCAACTTTTTGGCATGTCGCTAGCACACGGGAGCGTGTGCGCGACAGTTCGGTGACAGCTCGTCGCCAGGTCCCTCCGCATACACACGGTGGAGGGACCTGGCAACTGATGCGGCGGAAGCTGACGCTGTTGTCCCTCCCCCCACCGGAAGTGCCGTCTATTTACAATTATGTTGCTGTCGCTAGTCCGCGTACTCACGCGGACTAGCGACAGTTGCGGCGGCGACTGTCGCCAGGCGATTGACCGCTCCAATCGCCTGGCGACATCAGCGACAGGCGACAGTTCGGGGTGCACGCCCGTGCAACGCCGCATACTCACGGGCGACCTGTCGCCGCAACACGCGAGCGCCACATGTTGTGGCGACAATTATAGCCCGTGAGTATGGGCCATTAGTTGTGTGAGCATTTAGTAAACAAAGGGTCTTATCTGTTTTAAATATATCACCTAACAACCTCTGACCCTGTTTGGAAATTTTTGTTTCAATTAAGGCATCATAACGACATGTTTATATGTTTCCTAAAAAAAATCTAAGTATCCCCTTTGATGTTGCATGTGTATAGCAGCCTTGTAAGAGCACACAGGATTCAGTCTGATGTAGGCTCAGAAGCCGAAAGCTTACTCCTATATATATATTTTAAGTTAGCCAATAAATGGTAACATCCTGATTCAAAACTTCTTGCTGTAACTCTCCAAGGATCGCTTCACATAAAATACAAATAATCTGTGAGCAGAGGTATTTCTTACCCTTGGTCCCCTTTAACCTTCCTGGCGGTAAGCCCGAGCTGAGCTCGGGGTAAGCCGCCGGAAGGCACCGCTCAGGCCCCGCTGGGCCGATTTGCACAATTTTTTTTTGCTGCACGCAGCTAGCACTTTGCGAGCTGCGTGCAGTGCCCGATCGCCGCCGCTACCCGCCGATCCGCCGCTATCCGTCGCGCCGCAGCCGCCCCCCCCCCCCCCCAGGCCCCGTGCGCTGCCTGGCCAATCAGTGCCAGGCAGCTCTATGGGGTGGATCGGAATCCCCTTTGACGTCACGACGTCGATGACGTCGGTGACGTCATCCCGCCCCGTCGCCATGGCGACGGGGGAAGCCCTCCAGGAGATCCCGTTCTTTGAACGGGATCTCCTGATCGCCGATCGACGGAGGCGATCGGAGGGGCTGGGGGGATGCCGCTGAGCAGCGGCTATCATGTAGCGAGACTTTGTCTCGCTACATGAAAAAACAAAACAAAAAATTAAAAAAAAAAGATTTGCTGCCCCCTGGCGATTTTTTAGCAAACCGCCAGGAGGGTTAATGGTAACAAATAGGATGATTAATTGCAACATATGGGATGCAGCATGTCCCAGCGGGAATTCCTCTATGATGTACGAGGTATCTCAGGTTTAATGGAGCGCTCCCTGGCAAACCCAGGCAAACAAAAAGTTTCGCACACTGGTGTCCTCAGGGGTCCTAACCCTTATGCTTCACTAAAGCGTGCAAACACAGCCAGCCTAAAAGCTTTGCACTTGCAAACTAGGGTGCTAAGTAGTTTGCACGGCAAAGCTGTTTCTGATCGTATGCTATTTTAGCGCGCGTAAAAGTTTTGCGCGCACCGCTTCATGTGCAAAATCAGCCACTTCGCGTGCAAAGTATGCTTATCACGCTACTTAGCATGCGAAGCAGCTGATTTTGCACGCGAAGTGGTGCGTGCAAAACTTAGCACAAAACTGTACGCGCACAAACTTTTGCACGCATATTAGCGCGTGCAAAGCCAGTTTGCACGTGCTAAGTGGCTTTCACTGGCGTGCTAACACTTAGCACGCTTTAGTGGATCAAGCCCTTAGTTTAACCCCCTCGGTGGTACGCAGCTTCTGAGGCTGCGTCCGCCAGGAGGTTTTTTGCCGTCCAAAAATTTCCAAACGCTTTAGCTAGCATTTCGCTAGCTAAGCGTATGCTAAAAGTTGCTCCAGTCCATGCCCGCTGATCGCCGCCGGCTATACATACCTTGCCACGAACCTGCGGAAAGCGCAGTTTCCCGGAAGCCGGCTTCCGACGGTGTTATGGCGACGATCGGAGATGACGTCATGACGTCAGCTGCAATACCGATCGCCGTCATCGCAAAGCCTGGAGCCGATTGGGCGGCTGCGCCAGCGTGGGAGCGCTGGGGGGTACGTATAGCGGAAGCTATTGCGGGCGATCGCGGGGGACCGGAGCAACTTTATGCATACGCTTAGCTAGCGAAAAAAAAAAAAAGTCCTGGGGCCATGTGATCCTCTGCGGTGGCTACCCCATATGTAGCACGGGATTACCACTAAGGAGGTTAATACATGATCAAAATTGCACATGCACATCGTAGAGGGATTCTCACTGCGAGATGTTGCATCTTATCTGTTGGGTCATTCCATTAGAGGAGATAAACACCACATAGGATCTTGTGGATACTATTTTCCGGGGTATCGTTGGCTATCCAGCACATGCCTGATTAACAACCTTATAACGTGGGTTGTTAACACATAGTAAGTTTGTCCTGAGGAAGCACTCCTGAGTCGAGTGCGAAACAGCTGTAGACCATCTTTACTATGCTTGTCCCCTCTCTCCTGGCTGACTATTGCTGTGTCTGCATGTATTGCATTTTAATGGATTTTTGAATAAAGGTCTGGCTTGGACCTCTACAGTTTTTTGACTTGCTGCTACTGCATTGGGCTTTGAGCACTCCGGAGTGACCCAGTCTGGCAGTCCTGTGCACCTCTCTTCCTACCTATTGTACTGTTAACACATAGTAAGCCTTTATGTATCCTATTACAATCTCTGATATGGTGGAAGAGCAGTGATAAAGGAGTGTTTAACAAGTTTGCATTGTTAGCAGTTGGGGATGCTCATTCGGATTCCACGGAATTGAAATTTCTGCATTTCCGATCGTAAATCGTTCATTTCCAATCGGAATAAATCAGAATTTCGCAGAAATCGAATTTACCGAAACTCAGTAATTCTATCCAATCACAGGACTCGGAAGCATTGGACCCATCAGAGAATGCAGAATTTTTGTCAGCAAAAATCAGATCACTGATGTAATTTTAGACCAAGACTGATTATTCATTTTTCCAATTTCTGTTTTTCTGATTTTATTTTTTCGCATTTTTTTTTGCATTCTCTGATGCAAAAAATAATGAATAAAATACTCGTTGAAAATAAGAAATATCGGTAAATTGGAAAAATATGACAATTGGAAATCGGGGAAAATGAAAGGTCGTAAATCAGAAAAACGGAAAATGGCTTTGGCGGAATTTGGAATTTATGTGGAACCAGAAATGGGCATTTCTGACCATCCCTATTAGCAGTACAGATTTTTAAGACAACAATGAGTAATACATTAATATATAACAACTTTGATATTATCAGTGCTATTACCATCAGGTTCTGAAGGAGTACATAGGTCAGTGTCACAGCAGGTGGTCATTATCCACGTTCTTACAGTCTTAACAGTGTAGCTTCCAAGAAAGTTACATCTAAATTTCGGTAGGCAGTATCTAAAGAAGTATGTTGATGATATTGATGATCTGTCATATTGATGATCGTTAATAAGCATTTAATAATAAATCAACAACAATATAATAATATCTGCCACCACCACCATCATCTAATAATTACTGGCAGTAGATGTAAGGAGGTGGAAAAAAATGTTTTTATTTACTGTTTGTGAAACCATACCAAAGTATTGAGCCTTGTACATTTAGGGTAGGAATACACTAGGCAGAATCGCATATGCATTTTCCACTATGTGCTATGGGGAAAACTCATGCGATTCTGCCTAGTGCAGGGATGTCAGACCAGTCCTTCGAGAGCCGAGGTCCTCACATTTTTGATGTAGCTCAAATTAATGGATGAGTCTGAATCAGGAAAGGTGAGGTCCATCAGGTACAGTAGAACACATTCCTCTCTTTCTCAGTCCATTCTAAACACTGGCATGGATCTGGCCCTCCAGGCCTGGAGTTTGATGCCTGTGGCCTAGTGTGTTCCTTCCCTTAGGCTGCTTACACACCAAGAAGTTACAGGCGCACGTTAGTGCGCCTGTAACGCTCCCCCAACGCACAGCAATGTAACACAAGTGGGCTGTTCACACAGCCCACGTTGCGTTACATGTAACGCTGCACGTTCTGCGCAAAGTGCAGCATGCTACGGCGTTGGAGCGGCTACAGCCGCGTTAGACTGTTTGCACATGCGCAGTGGGGGGTGGAGAGGAGGCGGGGAGAGCCAGCTACGGTAGCTGCGCACATGGCTACTTAATATTCACTGCACTGGCGGGCGCTGATTGGCCGGCGGGACCACGTGATGCGGAGTGTCTCGCTCCGCATCACGTGGTCCCGCTGGCCAATCAGCGCCACTCTGGGAGACATTATAGGAATCGAGCCGCCTAACGCGGCTCACTCTACCGTCGGCTCTTGCAGCACCATACATTGTGTTAGGTGCACGTTATGCGACCTTAACGTGGCACCTAATGCAACGTCTTGGTGTGCAAGAAGCCTTAATGTTTTTAGGCACTTCTATTGGCCTGCACGCGTTGCCCGTGCATAATGAACCTTGTTTGTCGCATGTGACTGTTGTTACTGAGGTAAGCCACTTCAATTCTTTACATTTTATCGGTTTTTAACCTAATTTTATCCATACCTGGGCGCCACTTTACCCCTGTTGTGTACTAGCAGAAGATGTATCAGTACTTTTTTTTTTCTACAGGGAATTCAAATTAACCTCCTGAAAACTATTATGTCAGCTACTAACAGTTTAGGTAGCATACCAGCCTCTGCACAAATACTTGGAAGGTGTGGCTGTGAGATCCTCACCACTGTCACTGAGGGAGGGATGAGAAAGGGTCTGTTGAGAAGGGAAGAGGAGAACCAGGGATCAGATGCTGCCATCGTGTGGAGAGGAATATCAGGTGCTGTTCCCATTGGTGTGTAGGGATGCTCTCTCAGATTCAGCAGAAATTCAGTTTCCACATTTCCCATCGGAAATCCGTATCTCGGCATTGGAATGCGGATATACTAATGTGGATTTCGCGGAAGCACAAAAATGTGTGCAGAAATTACGCTTACCAATATGCAGTAATTTTAAGCCAATCAGAAGACTGAGAATGAATAAACCAATCAAATAATGCAGATTTTAGGCAAATGCTTTGGTGGAAAATCCTCTTTACCGATATTTGGTAATTTTAAGCCAATCAGAAGTTCAGAAGACTTACAATGAAACCTAATTGAAATCTACATTCTGGCAGGAATAAGCAGCCACAAACCGGGCATAGATTTCAATTACTGTGGTCCGTAAACGGTTAAAGAAGTTTAGCAAAAAGGGGAAAAAATTAAATCAATATATTGCTAAGGCCACGTTCACATCATGAAACGCGGATGGCCGTTTGTTCAGAACGCAACGCGTACGGACGCACGCCATCTGCGTTTCAATGCATTGCGTGGCTGATCCCATTTACTGAACGCCGCGCGTTTTGTTAAAAAATGCATGCAGCATGCGTTCCCAGACCACACTGGTCCGGAACGCATGCAGTGTGAACATCATACTGATGTCATGCGTGTCGGCCTCCCGCACGTGTTGCCGAAATCAGGACAGCAACGAATGCAGTGTGAACCGGGCCTGAGTGAGAAGTTAAAAATATAAGAGAGATCAAGAAATGATTAATATTCAAGTTAAAAAATGGAGGAGCGATCCAATGATTAATATTCGCCATGTAGTGATTTGTTCCTATTGTTTGATCCACAATCAGGCTGCACGTCATCATCTTTACTACTGGCAGACATGAAAAAAAACAAAAAACAGACAGCAACATCTGCCCTTATCTATAACCACACCCTCTAACAATGCAATAGACTAAAAGGTTGTTATTTTTAATAGATATACATATACACAGAGGGAGATACTGGTTGCTCGGCAGTTATAAACAGCTGTTATTTCCCACAATGCAACAAGACTCCCGTAGTGTGATGTCAGATTATAGAACAGGGGTGTTTCCATGTGTTTTTACCATAATTGTGGATTTCTTTTCTTGTGGTTGCACACTGAAAACCATCTGGGCAGGTCCCAGTGCCACAGTTTTCCACACCGTCATACTTCATTTGCCATTCACAGTTGTGACAAGTTATAGAGAAACCTGTAGAATAGCCCAGAAGAAAGACAGTTTTAATTTGGATGTTTGTACAGAGGAGGAGAAGCAGAGCAGAACAAAGTCAATAGTAATGCACACATCAATATGCCTGAACCAAGATTCTCAGACACTGAATGAAAACAATGGCCTCAATTCACTAAGCTTATCTCCTGACTTTAATAACGTTTCTGGAGTTATCACCATGGTTATAAAGCATGTAGTAGTCAGGAAACATTTTACCTCAGGCAAACCTAAAGTTAACTCTTCTGTCTTTAAGTTAAGGTGAGATCTCTGAAGTTAACTCTTTAATCCTTAAAATAACTCCAGAATTCTAAAGCGGAGCGGATCGTTCAGAAACAGCCTTATCAGTCCGCCGACAGCGCGTACACATGCACTACTGTCGGCTGAACGTCCACCCAGCGGGAGGGTCTGACGGACCCGTTGTTGCCGGCGGTAGTGCGTGTGTATGCACCTTAAGTTTTCTCTTGTCTTATTATCTCCAGCATGATCTTAGTGAATTCAGGCCAATGTACCATACCTTCATTCCATCTGATAATATTTTTACTTTCTGTAGTTGTGTGGTTTGATATTATATTAAAGCACACCTGAGCTGAGGCAAAGCTACTTAGAGTGAACCTCCAGACTAAAAATCTACTCAGCAGTGAAAAGGCTTGGTGTTTCTTTAAAGGGACTCCGAGCAGTGCAGGAACTATGGAAAGATGCACATCATTTTAAAGCTCTCTTTCTCCTCTTTCCATTGATATATAAACCGCCGCCCTACGCCTTTTAGTTTTCGCTATTTTCGCGATTGAAATTGCAGCGGCCGCGATTTCAATCGCGAAAATAAAGACAACTAAAAGGCGTAGAGTGACGGTTTAGGTGTCGCCAGAAAGAGGAGAAAGAGAGCTTTAAAATGATATCCATCTTTCCATAGTTACTTGTATTACACAGGACGACACTTTCCCCAGTGTCAGCAGCTCCATTCAGCAGAAAAAGTCGGCCTGTGTAATACAATGTAACTATGGAAAGATGGATATCATTTTAAAGCTCTCTTTCTCCTCTTTCTGGCGACACCTAAATCGTTGCCCTACGCCTTTTAGTTTTCTTTATTTTCGCGATTGAAATCGCGGCCGCGGCAATTTCAATCGCGAAAATAGCGAAAACTAAAAGGCGTAGGGCAGCGGTTTATATATCATTGGAAAGAGAAGAAAGAGAGCTTTAAAATTATATGCATCTTTCCATAGTTTCTGCACTGCTCGGAGTCCCTTTAACAGTTTCACAGCATCAGAACTTTGTTTTTCTTACATAAGCCTTATTTTTAGCTGCACAAAAGCTTAAGCTCCGCCCCATCAAAGAAAACTGCCCGGGCAAAATTACGAATGAATTATGCAAAATCAATTACTGTATGAAAACCTTTGCTATTAACAACGAAAATTGGCACAAAAATTATATGCAATTGCAAAATTATGATTTCTGATTGTCCGCAGTGTATGGATGAGGGTACTATTTATTTATTGTATTTATTTATTGTGTTTATAAAGCTCCAACATATTACGCAGTGCTGGACATTAGTTTAGGTTACAGACAATATTTAGGGTTGCAATATGACAATACAGGAATGAGTACAAGGTAATGCTTAATCAGTCACTGGATGGAAGCATGGAGATTAAGCAATTTGAGTTCACTCAAATGCATAGCATGGGTGCAAAGTAATAGAGGTGCATGATCAGGTAGGACACAAAAGGAAGAGGACCCTGCCCAAAGGCTTACAGTCTAGAGGGAGAGGTAGGGACACGAAAGGTAGGGGACCAGAGTTCAGCTGCGGGTTTAGAGCACTTGTGAGGGGGGGTAGGCCAGAGTGAAAAGGTGAGTTTTGAGGGCCTTCTTGAAGCTGTTGAAGGAGGGGGCTGCCCTAATGGGTGGAGGTACGGAGTTCCATAGTGTTGGAGCAGCTCTTGAGAAGTCCTGGGTGCGTGCATGGGACTGGGTGATGCGGGGACGGTCAGGCGAAGTTCATTCGAGGAGCGGGGTGAGCGGCTACAGTAGGTGTGTACCTCTAAGTAAGATCGGAAATGTAGGTTGGACAGGTTTTGTGGACAGATTTGTAGGTCAGACACAGTATTTTGAATCTGATTCTGGAATGGATAGGAAGCCAGTGGAGGGATTCACGGAGGTGAGCTGCTGTGGTGGAGCGATGGGAGGAGTGGATAATTCTTGCTGCTGCATTCATGATGGACTGCAGTGGGGCTGTCCGGGTCATAGGGAGACCAGACAGAAGGGCTTTGCAGTAGTCGAGGCGGGAAATTATGAGGGCATGGATGAGGAGTGTGGTGGTGGTAGAGGTCTGAAAAGGGCGGATCTTGCAGATGTTACGAAGGTGGAAGTTACAGGACTTTGTGAGGTTTTGGATGTGAGGAGTGAAGGAGAGTGCGGAGTCCAGGATGACTCCCAGACAGCGGGCTTGAGAGGTAGGGTAAATGGTAGTGTGGTCAACAGTGACATGCACATCTGGGAGGTTCAGGGATGGCCGGGGCGGGAAGATCATTAATTCCGTTTTGTCTAGATTTAGTTTCAAACATAGCGGACATCCAGGAGGAGATGGCTGATAGGCAGGAGGAGACCTTGCCCATGGTAGTGGTGGTGGATATGTTAGGGGTGTGGAGGTAGATTTGGGTGTTATCTGCACACAGATGATAGTTAAAACCAATGTAGGAGATAACCTTGCCAGAGGAGGATGTGTATAGGGAGAACAGTAGGAGGCCAAGAACCGAGCCTTGGGGGACTCCCACCGAGAGGTGGTTGGGGGTGGATGAGGACTAATTGAAGGAGGACGTGAAGGAGCAGTTGGAGAGGTAGGATGAAAGAGAGGTCAGGGCAAGGTCGTGAATGCCCATGGACTGGAGGGACTGGAGAAGAAGGGGATGATCTACTGTGTCAAAAGCTGCTGAAAGGTCAAGGAGGAGGAGAATGGAGTATTTACTTTCAGCTTTAGCAAAGGCAAGGTCATTGACCACTTTGGTGAGAGCAGGCCGAAATCCAAATTGCAGTGGGTCTAACAGTGAGTTGACATTGAGGTGGGACAGGCGTTTGCAAACCTGATGCTCAAGGAGTTTTGAGGCAAAGGGGAGGAGGGAGATAGGGCGGTAGTTGGAGGGTAGTAAGGGTTCGAGGGAGGGTTTCTTGAGCAGGGGTAGTACAGTGGCCTGCTTGAAGTCTGAGGGGAAGGTGCCTGTGGATAGGGAGAGGTTAAACAGGGTAGTGAGGACTGGGGCCAAATCCATGAAGTGAGGCTGGAGTAAATCAGAAGGGATGGGGTCAAGGGGGGAGGTAGTGGTATGGGAAGTCTGCAGTAGGTGGTTGACTTCCTCAATGGTAGTAAGAGTGAAGGAGGTAAGGGAAGGATAGGGTGGGGGAGGAGCTGGTTGGGAGGGGGTGGGAGGTGAAGATTGAAAATCAATATTTCCTGATGGATGGAGACAATTTTGTTGGTGAAGTGGGTGGCTAAATCTGTGGTAGAGAGGGAGGAAACGGAGGATGGGGGAGTGGGTTTAAGCTTGGAGTTGAAAGTGACAAAAAGACGCTGGGGGTTGGAAGCTTGTGCTCCAATGAGCTTGGCATGGTTTTCCTGCTTCGCATTAGCAAGGGCAGTGTGGAACTGCAGCAGGTTAGCCTTGTACTGTAGGAAACCCTGGTTAAGTCGAGTTTTCCTCCATTTCCATTCAGTGGCGCATGTTACCCTCTGGAGATTGCAAGTATGGGTAGTGCGCCAGGAGCTGGGGGTTAGGGGGGAGGTTGTGGCGGAATATTGGGGGAGCAGCTTTCTCTAGGGCTCTGATGAGAGAGTTTGACGATACTGAGCTGCAGCAAGATTAGGACATGTTAGGGTCGGGAGAAGGGAAGAGAGGGCATGGAGGGTGTCAGCATGGACACTAGGGTTGAGCTTGCGTAGGTCTCGCTGCCATCGACCAGGTGGGTGGGCAGGTATTTTGGAGGTGCCTTCTGTGGGGAGGTTGAAGGTGAGTAGGTGGTGGTCTGAGGGTGGAAAAGGTGCAATGTCAAGGTCTGTAATGGTGGTGGATTTAGTGAATATAAGGTCGAGAGTGTAACCTGCAGTGTGGGTTGGGGTGTTGGTGTGTTGTACTAGGCCAATTGAGTTGGTTATGGTGAGTAGCCGGGTCACGACAGAGTTGTTTGGTTCATCGATGGGAATATTGAAATCCCTAAGGATGAATGTGGGAAGGTCAGAGGAGAGGATGGGTGGGAGCCAGGAGGCAAGGTCATTGAGAAATTGTGGTGTGGAGCTCAATGGAGAGCGGTATAAGACCGCAACAATGCCTGAGAGGGGATTGTAGAGGCGGATAGTGTGGGCCTCAAGTGATGTGAATTGTAGGGAGGGAGGTGGAGTGAGGACACGGAAGGTGCAGTATGGGGAGAGGAGCCTACCCACCCCTCCCCCGGTCCTGTTGTCTGGCCTGGGGGTGTGACTTATCTGAAGCCCACTGTAGGAGAGGGCAGCCTCTGCGGCAGAGTCAGAGGGAATGAGTCATGTCTCAGTGAGTGTGAGGATGGTGAGGGACTTAGAGAGGAAGAGGTTGTGGAACGCTGTAAGTTTATTGCGGACAGATCTGGCATTCCAGAGACCGCAGGGTAGGGGGAGCATGTGTTTGTGGGTGGGATGGATGGGAATAAGGTTGGGGCGAGGATGGATGTTTACGTTATTTGTGGACAGAGGGCTGTGAAGTGTGTGAAGCAGGCGAGCAGGGGATGCTTGTCTGGCAGCAGGCTGTGGTCCTGAATTAGGTGATATATCACCAGCTGTAAGTAAGAGCAGGAGGGAGAGAGTAAGCAAATGTGAATGGGTTTTACATGTTTGTGAGGTTTTTGAGCTGCTGGGGGGAGAGAGAGATTTCAGGAGAGCTAACAGTTCACGAGAAGCTAAGCAATGTGAGGAAAGCAGAGCAGGTGAAATGAATATGGAGTGTGGTACATTGGGAGGATGCATGCAGCAATGCAATTTGTAGATGTTTGCAGACAGGCAGAACATAAGAAAAAATGCAGTAAACATGGTGTCTCTGATTATAACCAGGAAATTTCCAACCACGAATCAGTTTATATGTGTATGCAGTTAGTGCAAGCAAACCTGTGTAAATAAAGAAGCAGGTTCTACTTGGCTGTGAAACATATATCCAGCAGTGGCACTTTTAGCAACAGCATTGGAGGCAGTTCTGGATGCGTACGTTAAAAAGGGGCGCTGGGAAAAAAGGGCGCGGGGTTTTAAACAATAAGCATGGATAACGTTTAAAAATGTATTGTACTGTATTTCGTTTAAAATTAATGTTTTATAAAGTTATAAATCATTAAATAATGTGCATTAAATTGGCAATTGTAAAAACGTTAATCTTTCGTTTAAATAGTGAAACGTATAATAACGTTTAAAAAAAAAAATACTAAGTAACCCTCCCTGTACCTACCCCTAACCCCTAGACCCCCCTGTTGATGCCTAAACCTAAGACCCCCCTGTTGGCAGAGCCGGGACAAGGTCTTTCAGCATCCAAGGCTGAGACACCAAAGTGCGCCCCCCCCCATCCCTCCCACCCAAGCCGTTACACACTGATTGCTATTAGACTAATAGGTGCCCCAGGGCCCCCAACCTCCCCAGCACCTTAATATCTAGTTATCTGCCTTGCAGTCACTGTCATGTATCCCTTTTTCTTATTTCTCTGCTTCAAACACTATTGGGAATGATAGCTGAATGAATTGTGCATCCCCTCTTACACTGCGCCCTGAGGCTGAAGCCTCTCCAGCCTCTGCCTCGGCCCGGCCCTGCCTGTTGGTGCCTAAACCTAAGACCCCCTGTTGGTGCCTAAACCTAAGACCCCCCTGTTGGTGCCTAAACCTAAGACCCCCTGTTGGTGCCTAAACCTAAGACCCCCCTGTTGGTGCCTAAACCTAAGACCCCCCTGTTGGTGCCTAAACCTAAGACCCCCCTGTTGGTGCCTAAACCTAAGACCCCCCTGGTGGTGCCTAAACCTAAGACCCCCCTGTAATAAGCATTAATAACGTTTCAAAAACATATTGTGCGTTTTTTTCGTTTAAAACTAATGTAAAAAAAAAAATTGTATTGTTTTTGGTTTAAAAATAATGTTTGAAAAAATATTGTACTGTTTTTCGTTTAAAAATAATATTAAAAAAATTATAAATCATTAAATAATGTGTAATCATGAGAAGCAGTAATAAAACATTAAGTCTCCGGGCGCCGCTTTTAAAACGTTATTTTTCTCCGGCGCCCTTTTTTCCTATCGGGCGCCCATTAAACGATATTTATTATGGGAGTGAATGGCGGCGCCCGATTTGTCCACTAGCCTCCTGCACCCTTTTTTACTGTTACCGTTCTGGATGCAGAGTAGTAGTTTCCTGCAGAGTCCTGTGGCTGTTGAATCCTGTTTGTATTCCTGGGTGAATTCCTGGTAAATTCTTGGTAAGTTGTAAAGCACACTTTGCCAAATACAGGCTTGACCATAATGTACATGGAAAGTAAGAGGGACATTGATTGAGTCACTCTACTCTGGATCAGAGCTTTGACAGTTAGACCCACTCCGTGCACAGAGATTTGCATAAAATGAATGGTGCCTGAAATCTCTGTATACTCTATAATAGAGGCAGACCAATTGCTGGATGGTAGTGTAAACAGAATGAATTTAAGGACGTGCAGGGGTCTTTGCTGATCCCCCCCACATACGTAATAGTTCTAAGTGGGGTGTAGCTATCCTGCACGTACAGAGTATAATTCAGATGCACTTAATATAGACCTAACCAGCAATTAGAAATCATACAGAGAGCACACTGTTTCCTTAAGCAGAGGCTGGAACACCTGTATACATGTTCCTCCAGTCTAACATGCTGCCTATAGTCGAGGAAACAACCCCATAGGGGTTAAAAATAAACCTTCATTGAAGGTAGCTGGGTATAGGGATCACCCTGGGTGTCAGGAGTGACATGTGAAGCGTGGATTGTAAAGTGCACTTCACAATCCACGCTTCACATGTCACTCCTGACACCCAGGGTGATCCCTATACCCAGCTACCTTCAATGAAGGTTTATTTTTAACCCCTATGGGGTTGTTTCCTCGACTATAGGCAGCATGTTAGACTGGAGGAACATGTATACAGGTGTTCCAGCCTCTGCTTAAGGAAACAGTGTGCTCTCTGTATGATTTCTAATTGCTGGTTAGGTCTATATTAAGTGCATCTGAATTATACTCTGTACGTGCAGGATAGCTACACCCCACTTAGAACTATTACGTATGTGGGGGGGATCAGCAAACACCCCTGCACGTCCTTAAATTCATTCTGTTTACACTACCATCCAGCAATTGGTCTGCCTCTATTATAGAGTATACAGAGATTTCAGGCACCATTCATTTTATGCAAATCTCTGTGCACGGAGTGGGTCTAACTGTCAAAGCTCTGATCCAGAGTAGAGTGACTCAATCAATGTCCCTCTTACTTTCCATGTACATTATGGCCAAGCCTGTATTTGGCAAAGTGTGCCAAATATATTTTACCTTTACTTATTTCGGTAGTGAGATATAAGTTGTAAAGCACTTTGTAATAAATGGCACTTAGAAATTAAATGGTACTAAGTGACCAAGGCCACAGGTGACCAAACTCCAGCGCTTAAATAGGTATGATAGCTGCCATGGTTGAATTGGAAGTGATTCTCAATTAGAAATTGGGAAAACAGTTCAACTGAGGATTGGAGTGGCTACCAAAAAACAGGCCTGTAATAAGTAATTGCTGCTCACTGGGCTGGAACACAAGGATTCACAAATGTAATATGGGAATTTACAAACACTGCTGAACTACTTAAATTATATTAAACAATCTTAGCAGCAATGTATATAGCAATCGTAGCAATTAAACATGCAGATAATGATTGCTAATTAAAATGTTACAAACAATTGATAATTACAATGTTACAAACAAAATAAATAACGATTATTTACAAAATTCTGCTTTACAATTTTTCATCATAATTGTGTATTAAGATGCAAAATTATGATTACTCAAAATTTGCGCTAATCACGAGAAAGGAGGTGAAAACGCAAAAAAAGTAGACGAAGGAAGGTAGGGTGGACATAGGTTTCCAAAGATGGGTTAGGAAGGGTAAAGGGAAGAGTAATATAATGTGCTTACTTGTTCCTGTCACAGATGATAGCAGGAAGACCAGACATACAAGATCCATCCCTACTAAGCATACTCTGCTTCTCCTCTGGGTCTCCTCTGGGTAGTCTCACTTCTAGCTGCTGAGACATTTATACTGCTGAGCAGGGTTGTGTCAGTACCATATACAATAGCCTCAGTGTCCACAGTGTGTGGATGAGGGTACTAATTAAAATGTTTATGATATTTGTAATGTGTGACAATATGCAGTTTCTGTCATTTTCATAATGTCAACCATTAGTATGTGCATGGCCTATATTATGGAAACTCACTCATTTGCATAGGTGTAAAATGTATTGTATGTGTTAGAGAACTGTCAGCATGGAGGGGGGGGAAATTCAAATTAGTATATTAGTATAATTACCACTTTCCAAAAAATTAAACACTTATAAATGCCCTTGTAACGGTCTTGTGTTGTAGCTCAGATGTCTGATTATGTGGTGATCTGCAGAATCACCAATAATGCCAGTATAGCAAGACAAAGAGCTGAGAGTGTAATGTTTTGGTGCAACCGTACCTTTAATAGTAAAAGAGACCTCACCAGAGGGGTTGGTGAGGTACTATGAGTACACTGTCCGTGCACTAGAGTACAAGCCCCAGCAAGCTGGAGAAACAATACTGAAGTGGCAGAATCTCCCAAGCAGGGGATAATTCAGACTGTACTGCAGCCGAGAGATCACCCGAGGAGCTGGTGACTCAGACTGTACTACAGTCCGAGAGTTCTACACTAATGATCGCCTGGGTCCAGGTGATACAGACTGTACTGCAGCTGAGGAGATATGTACAGTACTACGCTAAAGAATAACTTCACCAGAGACGCTTGGTAAAGCTAGCACCTCACCAGTGGCGAGGCCCCACTGGTGAGTAGAATGGTCTGACAGGCAAGGTTCGGCAACAGAGAGGTAAATATCAGTACAGAATCGTGAGGCAGAAGAGTGATCGGTAATCAGGCAGAAGTTCAGCAACAGAGAGGCAAATATCGGTATGGCATCGTGAGACGAGAGTAATCGGTAATCAGGCAGAGGTTCAGCAACTAGTAAGGCAGATAGGCGGAAGTACAGGATCAAAAAGCAGGAACAGAGTCAGAGTATTAAACAATTAAACAATTACCTTGCGCTGGAGGGGAATAACTGTCTGCTCAGCAGCGTGCAAGAGTGAGGGATCCCTTCAACCCTCAATTTTCAACTAAGTTACACTTCAAATTTATTCAAGCACGCGCTCTGTATAAAAGTTAAAAAACTCTTTATTAATTCAAATTCACATAGAAACCATTAGTAACGGAGTTTCCTACCTTCTCTCACACTCACTTCAACCTTCATTCATCCACACCATAGAAGGGCCCTTCTATCAAATATAAAAAAATTGATAATATAAAATTAATAGAAAAAAGGGGAAGATATTCTCCTATATATGCAGAAAAAATGAATGAATGAAAAATCTAAAATTGTAGAACGTTCATAACTGGCAGATAAACAGGCTGTCACTTAATCCGGAATACGGACAGCACAAATGAACGGAATAACAGCCCGTTTTCACTGGATTGCTTTCCACTATTGAACAATGTCCCATATGTTCATTCCATACCTCTAATGGGTAAGGGCTGTCCGGCTTATTCACACTAAAATGCTATTCCAGTTCTTCCAAACTTTATAATTGTCAGCTTCCCCTGGACATTGAACAAATGCAGGGGATTGTTTACTCACAGTCTATCCGTGCGTTTTCACTAGCGGTGCTCACAGCTGTAGATCCTGAGCTGTACGCTCTAAGGTCATGTGTGTACCGTACTCCCGCTAAGCTTCACGTATAGCCGTTACGTCACTTCCGTGTTGAAGATACTAGACTCGCCCGGCCACACTTCCGTACTACTTCCTCTCACTCTATTGATTTTCGGGTGACGTCACCACTCACGGGGTTGCTGGAACTTGGTTGCTAGGTGACTGCTGCGCGCTCCTTACAGTACACCTATATTCCTCGCTCTCCCCCAATCTTATTAAGAGTTGTCAGGAATAAATCCTCTACGCGTTTCAGCCACTAAACGGTGGCCTTCCTCAGGAGGGGTTTCATCAGTCTAGAGTTGCGGCCATTTTCCACTGTATATATACCCCTTTCAAATTACCCATCCTCCATATCAACGGGGTCATGAGTCAAGGGTCACAGGGTGAACTTCCTCTGATAACATTTAGTTTCCTGTTTCACAGCTTGTTGTTTTTATATCGTATTAGCTTCACTTTACTGCCAATATTATGCTGCCAATTATAGAGATACATCAAGAAATATCAAAAAATATAATATCAAAAAATAAAAATAAAAATAAAATAATAATAAGTAAAAAATAAACAAAAAATGATCAAAAAATATAATATAATAATAAGATTTTATATAAAAGACAAAACTTTTGTCTATGAAATATATATACAACCATGTATAGAAACTCAGATAGTAAATAGCCACAGAACATCCACCTTCTCACATTCTCCCACATTATTGGACATTACAATCCTATGGTTTCTTTCCTCCTTATCCAAAAAATGCAAACATTTCCATCTCACTATTTAGGCCCTTAGGGATTATAGTTTCTAATTGAAAGATCCACTTTGATTCACATCTCGCCATTTTTTTAATATAATCTCCTCCCCTCCCACTATGTTTAACAATTTCAAGACCAAAATATATAGTTCCCCTTACACTACCCCCATGTTCTTCCTTATAATGTTTGGACAAGGGATGTTCCTCATTCCTCTTTTTTATGTTGTTAAAGTGTTCCCCCACCCTACTCTGCAGAGATCTCTTGGTTCTCCCAATATATCTTTTATTACAGGGACACTGGATACAATAGATAACCCCACAGGTTGTACATGTTATGGAATCCTTGATCCTGTATTTAACTGAATCTGATGCTTCAATTTCTAATATTCTCCCAGGATTATTCGTTCTTCTGCAGTTTAAACATATCCCACATCTGACAAAACCCAACCTCCCCCTCGTTCCTCTTTTATTTCCCTTATTTTCATTCGCTGCAGTGGCAATAGAGAGTCCCAAATTGGGGGCCCTTTTAAAAACCACCTTAGGGGCCTCTGGTAGTTTTCCACCTATAATCTTGTCCTGCTTTAATACATCCCAATGTTTACGAATTATATTAGTGATTTTATTGGACTGGGATGTATATTGCAGGACAACACTGAAGTCATTATGATCCCAGTTTTGTTCCATCCGTGGACCCAGCAGAATTTCCCGATCCTTCTGTCTAACATCCAACCTTGATCTGAGTACATTATCTGCTGGGTATCCTTTTTCCAAGAGACAGTTCCCCAGCCTTTCCGCCTCTAGATCATAATCAGTTATATTCGTACAGTTGCGGCGGAGTCTGGTGAACTGCCCCCTGGGAATATTATTGAGCCATCTCGGTAGGTGACAGCTTGTGTAGAGTATATAACTGTTGACATCAACAGACTTTTGAAATGTTCTGGTTTTTAGAAAATTGTTCTCTACATATATTTCCAGATCCAAAAATTGCACCTTATGCGGGCTAATGTCTGCCGTAAATCTAATATTCCAGTCATTTCTGTTGATATCCTCAATAAACCTCTCCAATGATGAAGCACCTCCCCTCCAAACCATCAACACATCGTCGATGAAACGGCGCCAGAGGACCAGGTCCGCACCCGGGCCATGCTCTCCATAAACATGGTCCTCCTCCCAACATGACATAAACATATTTGCATAGGCGGGTGCGAACCGGGTCCCCATCGCCGTTCCACCGACCTGCAGGAACCATTTGTCCTCAAAACGGAAATAATTGTGTTCCAGTATAAATCTAATTGATTTCAATATATAGTCCCTCTGTGTCTGACCCAGCGTTTCATCTTTACTCAAATAAAACTCTACAGCATCCAGGCCTCTTTCGTGATTAATTATAGTATATAGGGATGTGACATCCATTGTACATAAAATCCATCCCTCCTCCCACTTCAAATCCCGCAAGGTATTCAATATTTGCTTAGTGTCCTCAATGTAAGCTTTAGTTTTTTTCACAGATTTTTGTAAAAATGTGTCCACGTACCTGGAAAGGTTTGCTGTCAATGAGTCCACCCCGGACACTATAGGCCTTCCGGGGGGATTTTTTATACATTTATGTACCTTAGGCAGATGGTAGAACAACGGTCTACGTGGGAATTTTACGTTCAAAAAGTCATATTCTCTACTATTCAAAATTCCACAGTTGATTCCCTCATCCAATAATGTTTTCAATTGGTCAGCATACTCTATTGTGGGGTCCTGGCCCAAGACGCGGTATGTCTCTGGGTCATTCACCAAACGATATGCTTCAGTTCGATAGACATCTGTGTCCTGAACTATAATACCACCTCCCTTATCCGCCGGACGTATAGTTATAGCTGGGTCATTCCGTAATTCCTTCAATGCTTTTCTCTCAGTTATAGTTAGATTGTCACCTTTGAATCTGTTCATTCTTAAATGTCTAATATCCTTTTCTACCAAGTTCTCAAATGCCGTCATTGCGTCACTATATTCCATTTGTGGGAAAAAGGTGGAGGGGTTTCTTAAAGAGGTGTGTATAAACTCGGACTCCTCATTTTCCCCTTGTACGGGGTTTTTTAGAAAATATTTCTTAAGACAGAGTTTCCTCATAAATTTCTTAATGTTGATATATGACTCAAATTTATTAATTTGGTTACTTGGGGCAAACTTTAGTCCCTTTGATAAAAGAGTAATCTCATCAGTCTTTAAATCACGTTTACTTAAATTGAATACACCCTCCCCCCCACCTTTCTTTGGTTGAGTGATGTTACTTACTTCCTTTTTACTCCTCTTCCCACTCCCTCTGTAGTGATGATGAGCCCCAGGTGAGTATATTAAAATCAAAACCTATCCCCACAAAAATTGAGGTTGGAAAAATGAATAAAGTAGTGAATAGAGGAAATACAACACCTGTAGATAAGAGAAGTACTAACAGAGTGAAATCCCCACAAATGAACTCTGGTGGATATAATGTCCCCGTCACCAATAGATACTCAGTTTTGGCCAAAAGCCCAACAAGAGATGAGGAAAGGTGGGGTGAGGGGAGCAGGAATAGAACACCCAGAGGTACACCACTAAGGGGAAAGGAGGACTATAAAAAGACTAGACCGAACACGAAAAGAATAACCCCAACGAGAACCCCACATAGAGGATTTGGGACCCCACAGTATATGACCAACAGGGGACAGGGGAATAATCAGGGGAATCGGAAAAATAGAAATAATATAGTGGTAGAGGAACCACGGAATACTATTAGCCAATATTTTTTAAGGACTCCCAGAGTAGGAAACGCAAAAGGGGGTGCAGAGGGAGTGGGAAGAGGAGTAAAAAGGAAGTAAGTAACATCACTCAACCAAAGAAAGGTGGGGGGGAGGGTGTATTCAATTTAAGTAAACGTGATTTAAAGACTGATGAGATTACTCTTTTATCAAAGGGACTAAAGTTTGCCCCAAGTAACCAAATTAATAAATTTGAGTCATATATCAACATTAAGAAATTTATGAGGAAACTCTGTCTTAAGAAATATTTTCTAAAAAACCCCGTACAAGGGGAAAATGAGGAGTCCGAGTTTATACACACCTCTTTAAGAAACCCCTCCACCTTTTTCCCACAAATGGAATATAGTGACGCAATGACGGCATTTGAGAACTTGGTAGAAAAGGATATTAGACATTTAAGAATGAACAGATTCAAAGGTGACAATCTAACTATAACTGAGAGAAAAGCATTGAAGGAATTACGGAATGACCCAGCTATAACTATACGTCCGGCGGATAAGGGAGGTGGTATTATAGTTCAGGACACAGATGTCTATCGAACTGAAGCATATCGTTTGGTGAATGACCCAGAGACATACCGCGTCTTGGGCCAGGACCCCACAATAGAGTATGCTGACCAATTGAAAACATTATTGGATGAGGGAATCAACTGTGGAATTTTGAATAGTAGAGAATATGACTTTTTGAACGTAAAATTCCCACGTAGACCGTTGTTCTACCATCTGCCTAAGGTACATAAATGTATAAAAAATCCCCCCGGAAGGCCTATAGTGTCCGGGGTGGACTCATTGACAGCAAACCTTTCCAGGTACGTGGACACATTTTTACAAAAATCTGTGAAAAAAACTAAAGCTTACATTGAGGACACTAAGCAAATATTGAATACCTTGCGGGATTTGAAGTGGGAGGAGGGATGGATTTTATGTACAATGGATGTCACATCCCTATATACTATAATTAATCACGAAAGAGGCCTGGATGCTGTAGAGTTTTATTTGAGTAAAGATGAAACGCTGGGTCAGACACAGAGGGACTATATATTGAAATCAATTAGATTTATACTGGAACACAATTATTTCCGTTTTGAGGACAAATGGTTCCTGCAGGTCGGTGGAACGGCGATGGGGACCCGGTTCGCACCCGCCTATGCAAATATGTTTATGTCATGTTGGGAGGAGGACCATGTTTATGGAGAGCATGGCCCGGGTGCGGACCTGGTCCTCTGGCGCCGTTTCATCGACGATGTGTTGATGGTTTGGAGGGGAGGTGCTTCATCATTGGAGAGGTTTATTGAGGATATCAACAGAAATGACTGGAATATTAGATTTACGGCAGACATTAGCCCGCATAAGGTGCAATTTTTGGATCTGGAAATATATGTAGAGAACAATTTTCTAAAAACCAGAACATTTCAAAAGTCTGTTGATGTCAACAGTTATATACTCTACACAAGCTGTCACCTACCGAGATGGCTCAATAATATTCCCAGGGGGCAGTTCACCAGACTCCGCCGCAACTGTACGAATATAACTGATTATGATCTAGAGGCGGAAAGGCTGGGGAACTGTCTCTTGGAAAAAGGATACCCAGCAGATAATGTACTCAGATCAAGGTTGGATGTTAGACAGAAGGATCGGGAAATTCTGCTGGGTCCACGGATGGAACAAAACTGGGATCATAATGACTTCAGTGTTGTCCTGCAATATACATCCCAGTCCAATAAAATCACTAATATAATTCGTAAACATTGGGATGTATTAAAGCAGGACAAGATTATAGGTGGAAAACTACCAGAGGCCCCTAAGGTGGTTTTTAAAAGGGCCCCCAATTTGGGACTCTCTATTGCCACTGCAGCGAATGAAAATAAGGGAAATAAAAGAGGAACGAGGGGGAGGTTGGGTTTTGTCAGATGTGGGATATGTTTAAACTGCAGAAGAACGAATAATCCTGGGAGAATATTAGAAATTGAAGCATCAGATTCAGTTAAATACAGGATCAAGGATTCCATAACATGTACAACCTGTGGGGTTATCTATTGTATCCAGTGTCCCTGTAATAAAAGATATATTGGGAGAACCAAGAGATCTCTGCAGAGTAGGGTGGGGGAACACTTTAACAACATAAAAAAGAGGAATGAGGAACATCCCTTGTCCAAACATTATAAGGAAGAACATGGGGGTAGTGTAAGGGGAACTATATATTTTGGTCTTGAAATTGTTAAACATAGTGGGAGGGGAGGAGATTATATTAAAAAAATGGCGAGATGTGAATCAAAGTGGATCTTTCAATTAGAAACTATAATCCCTAAGGGCCTAAATAGTGAGATGGAAATGTTTGCATTTTTTGGATAAGGAGGAAAGAAACCATAGGATTGTAATGTCCAATAATGTGGGAGAATGTGAGAAGGTGGATGTTCTGTGGCTATTTACTATCTGAGTTTCTATACATGGTTGTATATATATTTCATAGACAAAAGTTTTGTCTTTTATATAAAATCTTATTATTATATTATATTTTTTGATCATTTTTTGTTTATTTTTTACTTATTATTATTTTATTTTTATTTTTATTTTTTGATATTATATTTTTTGATATTTCTTGATGTATCTCTATAATTGGCAGCATAATATTGGCAGTAAAGTGAAGCTAATACGATATAAAAACAACAAGCTGTGAAACAGGAAACTAAATGTTATCAGAGGAAGTTCACCCTGTGACCCTTGACTCATGACCCCGTTGATATGGAGGATGGGTAATTTGAAAGGGGTATATATACAGTGGAAAATGGCCGCAACTCTAGACTGATGAAACCCCTCCTGAGGAAGGCCACCGTTTAGTGGCTGAAACGCGTAGAGGATTTATTCCTGACAACTCTTAATAAGATTGGGGGAGAGCGAGGAATATAGGTGTACTGTAAGGAGCGCGCAGCAGTCACCTAGCAACCAAGTTCCAGCAACCCCGTGAGTGGTGACGTCACCCGAAAATCAATAGAGTGAGAGGAAGTAGTACGGAAGTGTGGCCGGGCGAGTCTAGTATCTTCAACACGGAAGTGACGTAACGGCTATACGTGAAGCTTAGCGGGAGTACGGTACACACATGACCTTAGAGCGTACAGCTCAGGATCTACAGCTGTGAGCACCGCTAGTGAAAACGCACGGATAGACTGTGAGTAAACAATCCCCTGCATTTGTTCAATGTCCAGGGGAAGCTGACAATTATAAAGTTTGGAAGAACTGGAATAGCATTTTAGTGTGAATAAGCCGGACAGCCCTTACCCATTAGAGGTATGGAATGAACATATGGGACATTGTTCAATAGTGGAAAGCAATCCAGTGAAAACGGGCTGTTATTCCGTTCATTTGTGCTGTCCGTATTCCGGATTAAGTGACAGCCTGTTTATCTGCCAGTTATGAACGTTCTACAATTTTAGATTTTTCATTCATTCATTTTTTCTGCATATATAGGAGAATATCTTCCCCTTTTTTCTATTAATTTTATATTATCAATTTTTTTATATTTGATAGAAGGGCCCTTCTATGGTGTGGATGAATGAAGGTTGAAGTGAGTGTGAGAGAAGGTAGGAAACTCCGTTACTAATGGTTTCTATGTGAATTTGAATTAATAAAGAGTTTTTTAACTTTTATACAGAGCGCGTGCTTGAATAAATTTGAAGAGTCAGAGTATTAACTAAGAGTCATACACAGGAGATCAATACAATAAACACTATCCTAGTCTAGGTGTGAAGTCCTTGGCATCAACACCCGGGAAGTAGTCTAAGAAATAACAGTAGCAATGTAGCAATATCCTAGACTAGGTGTGAAATCCTTAGCATTAACACCTGGGAACTAGTCTAAGGTCTGAGCGCTAACACGCAAGTATTCACGACAACAGACAGCGTGATATTGAAGCCCGAAGGCTTAAGAAGCAGAGGAGACCCCACTGGCACGCCCCCTGCCAGCAGCCAATCCTGGGCGCCGTGGGACTCCTCTGACGTCAGCCGACCCACAGGTCAGCTGACGGGCTTCCTCCCCGCATAAAGGTCCCGACGGCAACCCCCTGCAAAACTGAACGCTCCGTCCTCGGCGTCTCAGACGCCGGACGTACGGATGGCGGCATGGAGGCAGCTGTGGCGGCGGTACTGTTCGTCGCAGCTGCCTCGTGTATTACAGTACCCCCCCCCTCTAGGCGTGGACTCCGGACACGCACGACCCGGCCTATCTGGATGCATCCTATGAAACTCAACCCTGAGTTCTTCTGCATGCATGCGAGAGAGTGGTACCCAAGATCTCTCTTCAGGACCATACCCTCACCAGTGGACCAGATACTGTAAAGTGTTACGTACTCGCCGAGAATCCAAAATCTTTTCTACTTCGTATTCGGGTTCTCCATTAACCACCACAGGGGGGGGGGGAGTGGAATCCACATACACGGAAGGTTTCAAAAGCGAAACGTGAAATGTCCTACCACCCTTGAAACTAAGTGGAAGCGACACCATGTAGGTAACATTATTCACTTTTCTTAGAAATAGGATAGGGCCCTATGAATTTGGGACACAATTTGACAGAGGGCTGCCTTAGGGACAAGTGTTGAGTGGAAATCCACACCAAATCTCCCGGTGCGAACTTCCATTCCACCGAACGTCTCTTGTCGGCTTGCCTCTTTTAAACCGAAAAGGCTCTTTTCAAATTTTGCTTCACCTTATTCCAGATGTCCCTCATGGTCTCTGACCAGCGTTCTACAGCTGGAAAAGGTGACGCCACCACTGGCAGGGGTGAAAATTTGGGTGATCTCCCCTTAACAACCTGGAACGGGGAGAACCCTGATGAAGCAGGCCTCAAGTTATTGTGGGCGAACTCGGCATAAGGCAAAAACCTGACCCAATCGGTCTGGGCATCAGCCACGTAACCCCTGAGGAACTGCTCAAGGGCTTGATTTACCCTCTCGGCCTGACCGTTGGTCTGTGGTAGCCGGAGGAAAATGATAACTTCATCCCCATTTGATGACAAAAAGCTTTCCAAAAGCGGGAAGTGAACTGGACTCCCCTATCTGACACCACATCCTGAGGAATCCCATGCAGCCTGAAGATGTGGAGTACGAACAGCTCTGCCAATTCCTGTGCAGAGGGGAGTCCGTTCACGGGGATGAAGTGTGCCATCTTACTGAACCTGTCGACCACCACCCAAATGACCGTTTTACCCTCAGAGAGAGGCAATTGGCCCACGAAACCCATCGACACATGGGTCCAAGGTTCTTCGGGCACAGGAAGAGCCTGTAAGGTGCCTGCAGGAGCTCACCTAGAAGCTTTGCTCCTGGCACAGACGGTGCAGCTTCCCACGAATTCCTTACAATCAGAGTTGATTGACGGCCACCATACACTCCGACTTAACAATTCCTGAGTACGAGCCACCCCAGGATGACCAGCACTCTTGTGAGCATGAAATGTCTGCAACACTTTGAATCTATGCTGGAGGGGAACAAAAAGAACCCCCTCTGGTTTGCCCTCCGGGATTTCCTGTTGAAAAGGGGCCAACTCAGATGCCCAATTCAACTCAAGCTCTTGTTCAGAGGGTTCCACATCCTGTTCATCGGCTTCAGTAGCTGCAAGAGGAATCTGCTTTAGACAGTGGTCCTGACAGTATGGAGACCAGCTAATTAATTGTCTGGAACTCCAATCAATGTCCGGGGAGTGCTTCTTTAACCACGGCATCCCCAGGACGACATTGGATGTGGACATTTCTAACACCAGAAACGGCATTTGTTTCCTGTGCAGGGCCCCAATGTGGCATAACAATACGGGAGTCTGAGAGATGGTGAGTGGCAGTGGAGAATCGTCCACAGCAGTAATCCTAATCTGCTCCCCCACAGGAAGCAAAGGGAATCCAAATTGATTAGCGAATCTTGCAGACATGACATTTACAGCCGACCCAGAATCTATAAAAGCCTGAGTAGTGTGAACCTGACCCTCCCAGGTGATAGTACATGGAAGCAACACACGTTTATTACTTAGAGGTAAATCAGGATCGCCTAGGGTAGTACCTCCAGCTACTCCTAGGCGATAGAGTTTTCCGCCTTCCTAGGGCAAGCAGAAACCATATGCCCTTTATCGACGCAATACAAACATAACTTCTCTGCTCGCCTTCTGTTTTTCTCCACCTCTGAGAGCTTGGCCTGCCCAATTTGCATTGGCTCGTCAGTGGGTGGAGAGGAAGGCGCAGGAGCTGAGAAAGTACAGGAGGAAAAGTTTCTTGAGGGCTTAGCCCGAGTTTGCTTTTGATAGCGAACTCGCCTATCAATCTTAATGGCCAAGGATATGGCCTCATCCAAAGTCTTGGGTTCTGGATGGCCCAACATAAGATCAGACACTGCGTCAGACAATCCTGATAAAAAACAGTCTAGAAGTGCGTACTGCCCTCACCTGGCTGAGACTGCCCATGTCCTGAACTCGGCAGCATAAACCTCAACGGGATTGTGACCCTGCCTGAGAATCTTTAATTTTCTTTCTGAGGTCACTGCTAAATCAGGATCGTCGTAAATTACGGCCATGGCCTTAAAGAACTCCTCCACCGAGGTCAAGGCCTGATGCCCCACAGGAAGACTATAGGCCCAGGACTGAGAATCTCCAGACAATAAAGTCTTAATAAAAGTGACCCTCTGACCTTCTGTCCCTGAAGAAATGGGTCGTAATTCAAATTATGACAAACATCTATGCTTAAAATTACAAAAATCTGAGCGATGACCCGAGAATTTCTCAGGTGGGGGCACCCTTGGCTCGATCACAGGAGGGGGTGACACTCTTGCATTAGGGTCTTGTAAATGGTTAACTGAGTCAGCTAGTTGTTCAATCTGAGGCTGTTGCGCGTTAACCGTTTTAATGAGTTCATTAACTGTGGTGGTTAACACATCGACCCGGTGGCAGAGTGCCTCCATCTTTACTGGTCTGTTGTTCTGTAACGATCTTGTGTTGTAGCTCAGATGTCTGATTATGTGGTGATCTGCAGAATCACCAATAATGCACACGCTATACCAGATTATGGGGGATCTGCAGAATCACCAATAATGCCAGTATAGCAAGACAAAGAGCTGAGAGTGTAGTGTTTTGGTGCAACCGTAACTTTAATAGTAAAAGAGACTCACCAGAGGAGTACAAGCTCCAGCAAGCTGGAGAAACAAAACTGAAGTGGCCGAATCTCCCAAGGGGATAATTCAGACTGTACTGCAGCCGAGAGATCACCCGAGGAGCGGGTGACTCAGACTGTACTGCAGTCCGAGAGTTCTACACTAATGATCGCCTGGGACCAGGTGATACAGACTGTACTGCAGCTGAGGAGATATGTACAGTACTACGCTAAAGAATAACTTCACCAGAGACGCATGGTAAAGCTAGCACCTCACCAGTGGCGAGGACCCACTGGTGAGTAGAATAGGTTCGGCAACAGAGAGGTAAGTATCAGTACAGAATCGTGAGGCAGAAGAGTAATCGGTAATGAGGCAGAAGTTCAGCAACAGAGAGGCAAATATCGGTATACAATTGTGAGACAAGAGAGTAATCGGTAATCAGGCAGAGGTTCAGCAACTAGTAAGGCAGACAGGCAGAAGTACAGGGTCAGAAAGCAGGAACTGAGTCAGAGTATTAACTAAGAGTCATAAACAGGAGATCAATACAATAAACAATATCCTAGTCTAGGTGTGAAGTCCTTGGCAACAACACCCGGGAACTAGTCTAAGAAATAACAGTAGCAATGTAGCAATGTCCTAGACTAGGTGTGAAATCCTTAGCATCAACACCTGGGAACTAGTCTAAGGTCTGAGCGCTAACACGCAAGTATTCACGACAACAGACAGCATGATACTGAAGCCCGAAGGCTTAAAAAGCAGAGGAGACCCCACTGGCACGCCCCCTGCCAGCAGCCAATCCTGGGCGCCGTGGGACTCCTCTGACGTCAGCCGACCCGCAGGTCAGCTGACGGGCTTCCTCCCCGCATAAAGGTCCCGCGAGAGACGGCAACCCCCTGCAAAACTGGAGGACAGGAGGGTTAGTGTTAGGCATTAGGAAGGGAAGTTAGTGTTAGGCATTAGGTGAGGGTTAGTGTGAAAATAGGGGACTGGGGAGGTCTATAGTAAAAGATTGACCATTTATTACCAGATTTTTAATTATCAGCATAAAGCCGTGCCCAGTTCATCTGATGCCTTCACAATATGTACTCTTCAAAGAATCCCACAATTGTTGCCTTCATAGTTACAAAAGTATCTCTGCGGTCAGGATAAATGTAGTTATGAATATATGTTAATCAGGTTGCTAGGTAGCATAAATAAAAATGTGGATAATGGAAAACGGGGATGTCTGTTGGCCTAAAGAAATGAAGCCATGATCGAAATTAGAAGCGACTGATCACTATGAACTTTTACTGACTTACATTATGTGCATAGTAACAATGGAATGTATTGCTTTGCAGAAAAGCATATGAGATGTGAGCTGTTGATAGCCTTTGAATTGCATTGCGTTACAGTGCCCCAAACAGTGTCCCTCACAGTGCAAAATTTTAGTGTGATAGAGGTGCTTGGCTCTTCTACTGATCCTTTATGCTATTACTCTTTTATTGCCTGATGAAGCGGGATTAAACCTGTGAAACATGTTGCACTTTTGGAGTATTGTGAATAAATTGTTGTTTGCTATAAATCGACTATTTTCGGTGTCTTCTTGGAGGAGGTAACTCCACCACTACCTCCTCTTTTTAAACTGTTTTTTAAATATTTGTATAGTGCGTTGGCGCCTCTGTTATACATTCTAGTATATGGTTTAGTCCACCCTTTGTGGAGGGGTGTTGCCCCATCTTTCCGATCTACAAAGAGCGACTTCTTAACCTGAGTTGGGTCAGGTCTAATCTCCCCACCTGCCATTGCAGTTGTTGCCTTTGTGGTAACCCTGGTTTGTGAGTATTACTTTTTCATGTTTACCTATAATTTGCTATCAAGACTTACTACACTATATTGGGCTCTCGGTGTCCTTCTCTTTGTTTTGCCATTTACAATCTAGCGATGATAGGCAGATTCGACCAAGAGAAAATCTCTCTCTAATCGAATCAATTAGAGAGAGATCTGTCAGCTGCCCATACACCGCAGGCTGGCTCCCAATCAATTTAATGCTGAAATTGATCTGGAGTCCACCTTATGAGGCCGCATTCGCAACCTCGCTGGCCTAACGCTGTCCTCCTAATGTGTAATTACTAACACCCCCCTATACATTACCTGCTCATGTCTCCTGCTTGTCCACCACTGGCTCCGTCCTTGGTCCATACACACGCCCATGATGTTACTCCGGCAACCATGTGGGGCAGGAGTATGTACCAAGTACTGTGCCCATAGCCAGAGGCAGACAAGCAACAGACATGAACAGGTAATGTATAGTGCACTGGACACTGGGAGGCACATGTGTTGCGCATCTCGATATCGTTTACCATTTACCATTACTTCGATGCACCCAATTGAGCAAGACAGCCCTACATCTTGCAAAATGTCTGACCGATTCATACAAACTATTTTAGCCCGAAACTGGTTGCCTAGTTGAGCGGGCATGCACTTGGAGGTAACAATTTTTATCTGATTTGATTATAAAAAGAATCCAGGGACAGGCTAGTCCAGCTCAAATATCTTCGTAATGTACATTCCACTCCGAATAGGTTGCACAAGATAGATAGCTCTCACCCTAATGTGTGCATGAGATGTGGAACTTAAGAGGGAACATACATCCACATGTTCTGGGCGTGCCCTGCACTGACTCGGTTCTGAGACCAGATTGAGAAGGTTAGTCGTGTACTGGATAACCCGTTCAAGCTGGAACCAAAGGTAGCCCTGCTTGGTTTATTTGGAGAGGGGAGTCTTAATAAACACAAGAAAGCTACGATCTTTACGGTTTGTGTAACGATCGGTGTCAGCACGCAGAGAGAATCTGATTATTGGTGATCTGCAGTATCACCAAGAATACAGATATATACCTGATTATTGATGATCTGCAGAATCACCGATAATACAGATATATTGCAAACCTCTGGACACCTGGATAATGTGAGTGTTTGCTGTAACGGTAGTACTTTGAGTATAGCACAGGAAATTAGAGACAGTACGGGCAATACTGCTCTAAAGATAAGGAAACCTTCCAGTAGCCTGAGACTCCCCAAGGGGCGGAGTAAGGCTGGAAGAAGGAAGGTCCAGAGAGTGAGTGACAATAAAGACAAATGTCACTGAGTGATCTGGAAACTATCTCTTAGTAGTAGAGATAGCTCTCGTGGTCGGGCAAGCTGAGTCGGCAACACACGGTCAGATAAGGTACATAGACAGAAGGCTGATTCGGTATCCAAGGCAAGCAGGGTTTGGTAACAGAGTATCAGATGTGCGAGGTACCGAATCAGAGATTAGAGGAGTAGTCAGGAAAGCAATAAGTCATAACAGATATCAAACAATGCCTAGTCTGGGTGTGAGGTCCTTGGTCTCTACACCCTGGAACTAGTCTTATGTATAACAAAATGGTAACACAAGTTCCCTAGTCTGGGTGTGAGGTCCGTGGTCTCTACACCCTGGAACTAGTCTGATGTATAACAGAATGGTAACACAAGTTCCCTAGTCTGGGTGTGAGGTCCGTGGTCTCTACACCCTGGAACTAGTCTGATGTATAACAGATTGATAACACAGGTTCTCTAGTCTGGGTGTGAGGTCCGTGGTCTCTACACCCTGGAACTGGTCTAAGCATAAACAGATTGATAACACAGGTTCCCTAGTCTGGGTGTGAGATCCGTGGTCTCTACACCTTGGAACTGGTCTAAGCATAAACAGAATACAATACAAGAAATCTGGCTCAGTGTGAATTTCCAGGTCCACCTGGTTCAAACACACTGCAGGATCTGACTAAGGTCTGAGTGCTTCCACGTAGTGTTCGCAACGGCAGACAACTTGTGACTGGCCAGCAGCAACTATATATAGTGTAGCGCTCTCTGGCGCCACCTCTAAGTGATAGACCAATAGAAACTTGCTCTGGCGTCAGCTGACCAGCCTGGTCAGCTGGTCCCCTCTTGGCCGTCATAAAAGTTCTGCCTCTCAGCGCGCGCTCGCGTATTCCTAAACCTGTGTGAACTAACAGACTCAGCCACACCAGAGGCACGCTGCTGCGTGCAAACCGCCGCGCTGGACGCGGAACCAGCCGCCTCGCTGTCGGTACATGCGGCGGCTTTTCCGCGTTCTGCCATGTTACCAGACGAACGCCTCCGCGTGCAAACCGCCGCGTTGGACGCGGAATCAGCCGCCTTGCTGTCAGAACGCGTGGCGGCTTTTCCGCGTTTTCTCACAGTTTGTCACCTAGCTAGGAAACGTATCCTGTTCCATTGGACCCAACCTGTTACACCTACCAAAACTGAATGGGTAAGTACAGTAAATCAGCTTCTTCCACTATGTAAGATGAGATATAAGAGCAGGAACTGCCCTAACAAATTTGACCGAATATGGTCCAGTTGGTGTGATAGATATCTAAGAAATATTAATCTCGAGACATAACTCCTGGGGCTTGATTCACAAAGCGGTACTAACCTACTTAGCACGTCTAAAGTCTTTAGACGTGCTAACCAGGGTGCTAAGTAGGGTAGCACCGGATTTCTCAATTGACTAACCTACTTAGCACCCTGGTTAGCATGTCTAAAGACTATAGACGTGCTAAGTAGGTTAGCACCGCTTTGTGAATCAAGCTCCTGGAGTGTTTGCTCATGGGACTGTGACTCCACTTTCTTCCCTTCTCCTGTCTCCTCTGTGAAATGGAGTGGGGAAACAACAATTAATTGCCACACTTCAAATCACAGGGCTGGGACGCTATAATACCTACCTGACTCATATTTTGTGGTGCACGTAATGGGTCAATTACGAAAAATTTCACATCATTTTTTGCATTTACACATTGTGCAATTGTGATTACGTTACGTACTGCATACTACGTTTGTGAATCGTAATTACGCGTAATTTACACACGTGCATTTAAAAAAAAATCACATCTATTTGCCAGTGTACTGTGCATGTGCATCAGTGAAATATTTAATGCGAAAAATGCGTTCGTATGTGAAAAAGAATTGAGTTCACCAACCATTAACCAGTTAGCGACTACATTGCCATGCAAATTTTTTTACACCTAATCTGCAAATTCTGCATTAAGATTATGATGCGTAATTGTGAATTACGATGTGTAATTGTGCGTAGGTGTAATTCCTGCCCACCACTTTTCCTATTGGTATTTAAGGACCCGCAAAAATGGTCCACAGTAGCTTACTGTAGTTTGACAGTAAATCTTCTGTTGTAGCTGAAATACAATAAGGTTGACTATTTATCCTATGCTAAGATAAGAAAAATATGTTTAAAAAAAAATGCAATAGAGTATTGGTTATTGGTCTCTCCCTCCCCAACCCCCCCCCACCCCCACCACCTTCCCGTCTTCATCTTTGGTCATTGGACTAGAATGAGGACTCTTTTCTCTCCCCTTTTCCCCTCTTCTTTACCTTTCCTCTCTTGCTAAGTTGTTTCATTCTAGTTAAAGGGACTCCAGGCAGTGCCTGTGGGTATGCCTTTAAGCATACCCACAACTAATTAATTATATCCTCACACCTACCAGCATCATGTTTGTAATTATATCCCCCTTGTATTTCATTGCATTGTGCTGAATGGAGCTGCCGACACTAAGGAAAGTGTCCTCCTGTGTAATACAATGCTGGAATCCAGAAGTGCAGTAACTATGGAAAGATGCATATCATTTTGAAGCTCTCTTTATCCTCTTTCCAATGATATATAAACCGCCACCCTACGCCTTTGAGTTTTTGCTATTTTCACGATCGAAATTGTGGCGGCCGCGATTTAGATCGTGAAAATAACAAAAACTAATTAGCGTAGGGCGGCGGTTTATATATCATTGGAAAGAGGAGAAAAAGAGCTTCAAAATGATATGCATCTTTCCATAGTTTCTGCACTGCTCGGAGTCCCTTTAAGATGCACCAGGATCAGGATGTACCTGTTGTGTGTGTATTGTTTTTTTATGGTAAAAACTCAATAAAACTAACCTGTTAAAAAAAAAATATATATATATATATATATATATATCAAATTAAATGATCGATTGGTTGCAAAGTACAAGCCTGACGTAAGGCCACCTTTGATCTTGCAAATACTTAATTTAAATAAAAATAAGTGAATTGGTATTATAATTATTCTTTCAGATAAATATGCAGGACATCAGCGTTTTTTAAAATCTCTGAATTCTTTAATGTCTTTTTTTCAGTTTTTATGCAATAAAAAGAAGACAGGCAACTGATAAAAGGATGACAATATGGTAAAAAGCTGAAATGTCTTTAGTAGAGCCACTGCAAATATAGTTGTCACTTTCGAATACATCTTTTGACTCATCGGATCCTTGACCTAATACACACATGCTGTCAGTGGCACAGCCCCGGTAACAAGATGTGTACTTAGTAGTGGAGTCTGTAAAGAAAAAAAAAAAAAAGAAGAAACTTTATAAAAATTTACATTCTTTTTGGGACAAAACTTAAAGTGATCCTGAGGTTTGAGAGGGATATCGAGGCTGCCATATGTATTTCATTTTAAACAATACCAGTTGCCTGGCTGTCCTGCTGATCCTCTGCCTCTAATACTTTGATCCATAGACCCTGAACAAGCATTCAGATTAAGGTTTCTGACAAAAATATGATAACATTACATGCTTGTTTCAGGTGTATGATTCAGACACTACTTGAGCCAAAGAGATCAGCTGGACAGCCAGGCAACTGGTATGGTTTAAAAGGAAATACATATGGCAGCCTCCACATACCTCTAACTTAAGCTTCCCTTTAAATTTAAAGGGAACCTAAATATACTTAAAAGAAAAAAGTTTCACCTACCTGGGGCTTCTGCCAGCCCTCTGCAGCTGTCCTGTGCCCATGTCATTTTAGAACAATCCTCTGGTCCTCCGACGCAGCTAAGTTTCAGTTTCGCCAACTTGCAAGTCGATTGCCAATGCGCCTGCATGGCCTTGGCCACACACATCCTCGATCTCGCTCATGTCGCATGCGCAGAACAGCGATGGTGATAAGCGAGGACGCATGTGGACAGGGCCACACAGGAGCAGTGGCTCGGTGACTGGGAAACTGAAACTGGGAAAAGATGGGGACCGGAGGATTGTTTCAGTACTGCTCCAGTACAGGGCGGCTGCAGGGGGGTGGCAGAAGCCCTAGGTAAGTGAAACTTTTTTTTTTCTAAGTATATTCAAGTTTCCTGTAAGAGAAAAATACTTAAGAGAAAACAAAACAAAACAGATACTTACCTCAGTAGTTAGAAGACCCTAGATATTCTAGATCCTCATAGACTTATCCATTGGACCTCTCTGAATATATTCAATAAGAGCTTGTCAAATATGCTCACATGGTCATACTCCAATTTGCGAAGCAGTACAAAAGAGACATAACAGTTCAGAAAATGCAGAAATTTAGAAGAATAAAGTGTGTACAATAATACATTAGTCTTGGTAATGGGTTCTAGACATTTCCATTATCTAATGAGGGAGGTGTTGTGTAATGATCAGTAACAGCTCTTAAAGAGAATCTGTACTCTAAAATTTTTACAGCAAAAAGCATACCATTCTATTCATTATATTCTCCTGGGCCCCTCTGTGCTGTTTCTGCCACTCTCTGCTGCAATCCTGGCTTGTAATTAACAGTTTTAGGCAGAGTTTACAAACAAACTAACCAGCTTGTGATAGGCTCACATAAGCAGAGTGTGTGAGTCATACAGAGCCTGCAGGGGGCCTGCAGAGGGTGTGTATCGCTTCTATCCAATCACAAGCAGCCCTGCACATTCCACACATTCAAGCCTTACCCCGACAGAGCCGACAGAAGGAAACATATTAGATCATATAACAGAGATAACACAGCCACTGTGCAATTATGAAAGGCTGCAGTAAGCCAGAGCACATTAGAACAGGCAAAGGAACTTATAGGATAGAATAACTAAGGCTAAAACATTTTTGTTACAGAGTCTCTTTAACAGCACTATAGTCAGTACTTTATTCAGAGTATGATCACACATGTTTTTAGTGCACAGTAACACAGGAGTACTCCTATGTGATAGCCCTTGGCTGTAGGGACTATCACTAGGTAGAGTGGTCGTACAGGCAAAATCGGTAACAATTGGTCAGAAAGCAGTACAGAGTCGTCAGGCAAAAGCGTAGTGAGAAACAGGCAAAGGTCGGTAACAGGTCAGATGAGCGAAGGTACAGAATCAGGAGGCAATATCAGAGTCGGGGTCGGCAACAATCAGATAGGCAGAGTACAGAATCGAGAGGCAGAGAGCAGAGTCAAGGGTTCAGGCAAAGAGTCATACACAAATAATCAATATACAATGATATGGTAATCCTAAGCTAAGCGTGAAATCCCGGGGTCCTGCCAGATCAAACACACACGGATCTGACTAAGGTCTGACAGCTTAACCACAAAGTATCAGCAACAGCAGACAATGAGCTACTGGCAGCTCAGGTCTTAAAGGGAACCAGAGATGAACAGACTACAAAAAATGAAAAAGCTTTGATGCATACCTGGGGCTTCCTCCAGCTCCATAAGCCTGGATCGCTCCTACGCCGCCGTCTTCCGCTTCGTCTATCGCCGGTACCGGGTCCCGTCACTTCCGGCGGACGCAACCATTTTTCCGCATACACAGGGGCTCCTTCCATACCCTTATTCATGCGGCTGCGTAGTGTGGAGAGGCACATGTAAGGATATGGAGGGAGCCCCTGTGATGCGGAAAATTGGCCGCGTGCTTCCGCCGACTGGCCGAAACTACGGGACCCGGTACCGGCGGATACAGGCAGCGGCGGATGGTGACGTGGGAGCGATCCAGGCTTATGGGGCTGGAGTAAGCCCCAGGTATGTATAGAAGCTTTACCCACAAACATCTCTGGTTCTCTTTAAATACAGACAGGTAACCCCGCAGGAGCGGTAAACGATCCTGCACTGTCAGCTGACCAGCAGGTCAGCTGACCCAACTCCCCAAAGCATAAAAGTCCTGTCTCCTGGTGCGCGCGTGCTCAAATGCACCCTGGAGAGACCTGTCCTGCCCGACGGAGATGACTGAGAAGACGCAGCGAGATCCGCGGCCACGTCAGACGCGGAAGCGGTGGCCTCACCGCTCCCTGCTGCGGAGGTAACTACCATACTCCTGACATGTTGGCTCTGCTAAAATAATAATAAAAAAAGAGAAGCACTTTTAAGTTAGACACTTGTTAGTCAAAGGTTTTGCTTTAAGGATGGGTATCCTGTACTGAAGATAGTATTTTTCATAGATGGGTAGTTACGGTCAAGTTCAGTTAACTAGACCTCACTTGGTGGAACTGGGAACATGGGACAATAGAAGAAGGCCTGTCATGTCAAGAAGTATGACAGAGGCCTAGAAGATCAAATGTTTACATTGCTACAGTAGATATCGTTTACGAGAGGCGTTTACTAGTTTCCCATATTTGGACATAGGGACTAGGATAAGAGCTACATCTCTTGGAAGAGATGGCTCAATGATAGCATTTTAGTTAAAACCATCAACTCTTCTGTGAAGCAAAGATGGTTAATAATCACTATTACTGGTTGGGGTGATAACCATAATGTAATCAACAATAATAACTGGTTGAGTATCTTACTTTTAACCTTACGCTGACTATTAAAGTTTTCTTTTTTAATATGTTAAAAATAGTATAGCCAACTCACCTATTACGTTTCATGACATCACAATACGGTGGCCATCCATCCCCACTACGGAGTAATTTTTGGACTGAACTTTAATATGCCTTGTCTCATATGTGACAATAAGTCATAGTATAGACATTTATCTATATAAAACTCTGCACAGGCCTTTTTCCTCCCGTTTTTTTTCCCTTACTCTAACTGGAACTATTACATCCTATTACCCATACGTACTGTATAAAACAACTTTTGTCTATGGTGCTATCCAATCTAGACTAATGATGGTATATTTCTGTTCTTATAACTAGTTAACTGTTTTTGAGGACAAAATGTTTCCAATGTATTTCGTATTTCTGGTTTACTGCCTAACTAGGTGATGTGTAGATCATTATTACGTATGATCTGTCTGTTATTTGTTTCTTTTTTTGCTCACCGCTTCTATAAGCCACTTTCCTTAACCACCCTGGCGTTCTATTAAGATCGCCAGGGCGGCTGCGGGAGGTTTTTTTTTTAATAAAAAAAAAACTATTTCATGCAGCCAACTGAAAGTTGGCTGCATGAAAGCCCACTAGAGGGTGCTCCGGATGCGTTCTTCTGATTGCCTCCGGCGGCCAGAAGTAACACGGAAGGCCGCAATGAGCGGCCTTCCGTGTTTCGCTTACCTCGTCGCCATGGCGACGAGCGGAGTGACGTCATGGACGTCAGCCGACATCCTGACGTCATCCGCCTCCGATCCAGCCCTTAGCGCTGGCCGGAACTATTTGTTCCGGCTGCGCAGGGCTCGGGCGGCTGGGGGGACCCTCTTTCGGCGCTGCACGCGGCGGCGATCAGGCAGCACACGCGGCTGGCAAAGTGCCGGCTGCGTGTGCTGCTTTTTATTTGGTCAAAATCGGCCCAGCAGGGCCTGAGCGGCACCCTCTGGCGGTAATGGACGAGCTGAGCTCGTCCATACCGCTAAGGTGGTTAAGAGCCTGACATATGGAAGGAGGTGGCAAACTAGTTGAATTTCCTTGTTATATTACTGCACGTTATATCGTAAATTCACAGGAAATGTTGCATGCTTCTTGTTTGTTTAAAATTACAGTAAAAAAAAAAAATATTGTTTAAAAAAAATGTGCATAGTATTCTCTCCTTTGAAAAGGATCAGAGCTATAAAGCATCAATCTGCCAACTATCTGTGGTGTAACATGAAAACCCAATGTTCTTGTGGAGCGGTAATGAAATGAAATATGTTTGTATAGCCCCAAAAGAGTCTGGACAGCAGAAAAAGGCCACAAACGTCACCATTATGGAAAGCTAACAACCAGGGCTATTCAAAATATTTAAAAGTGGGTGTTTTATAAGCTACTGATTGTGTTGTTTTGCTGAAATCTTCTCAAGTTTGATCATCATTTTGAAAATGACTTTATTTTTGAATTATGGATTTAGTTTATTCCAACCTAGTTTTTATGTGACAGGGGTCCAAATTATAAGACACATAAAAAATAATATACAACTCATTATATTTAAAATGAGGTCACATATATGTCTTTTGATAACAAACTCAATGCACAGCAATCTATTATTCTCAAGATACGCCTATGGCTTTTTTGCAGTTTATTCCGACAGAGGTTGTTGAGGTAGTGTTATGAGTAGCTGAGGGGTGGATAGGGTTTTGCATAGATAGGGGAGGGTTCAGGTGAGGGGATACAGTGGGTGATAGTAGATGACCAAAATGACCAATATTCTATGACTATTATTTTGCGCCCATTTTAGCCTTGCAGCGCTAATATAGGTATTCCCTATTTATGGCTAACACTAACCCTCCCCTATCTATGCCTATCTCTAGCCACCCCCTCCCAAACTCCTAACACTAATCACCCCTTACCTATACCTAACACTAATGGATGCCGCCATAGGCACCTATGTAACACGCCACCAATATTGGCTAATACAGTAAATTTGGGCGCCAGAATCACCCAATAAAATAGTGGGTGTTGGTACTGCCCACTATAGAAACAGCAGCTATAAATAGTGGGCATCATGGCACCCGCTATTTTTATATTTATAGCCGATATATTTATAGTTGCACTTTCTACAGTGGGCGGTCCCGGCACCCACTATTTTATCGGGTGTCTCTGCTCCCCAATTTACTCTTATAGCCGATATTAGTGGCATTTTACATGGGCGCCCAAATTTATCAGCGCGCACTGCGCCCAAATGTACGTGACCCCTTACAGCATTATTGCCTTTAATAAGCATTTTAAAATGTCCCATTTCTTGTTGACATGCAGCCTTACCTGGCTGTTATGCTTCTTACCTGAGTAACCATGAGTATGCAGAATACAGTTGAACTCTTGTCCTTGACATTTCATAGTATCATTAGTGGGGCATTCAGTACTATTATTTGAGTTGCACGTTGGGCACGTCACTCCATTAGCTTCATAGTCGGTCTTTATCACTTTAAGAAAAACAATGATAATAATAAATACTAATCCTTAGCACAGTGGTTCATCAAACTACGTCAAGCCAAGTTGTATCAGTGTATTATTATTCCTCCTGAATCCTTAGGTTGGTTTCACTCTGGAAACTGGCGCTAGTGATGTGGTGCGATCTGATGATCTCATCGCACCACATCGCTAAAAATAGCCTTCAGGGATTTCCGTGTTAATACACTGTCTAGTGTTACTTCCTGTGGCGGAATGATGAATTGCGCGATAGAATATTTAAAAAAAGTACGCTTTTACGCATGTGCGCCACAACACCGACACAAATTAAAAAACAAAAACAAATCTTTATCACCATAAACTCACATGCAATTGCAAGAGGGGTCCACACACAGTCTTATTCAGGAACGATATACTCCTTTATTGTTCTAACACACATGCCACAATATCTGGTCAACATCTGGCCATCACAGCTGACAATTGTTTTGGGGCCACACAGGTCCCCTTTTTCAGGGCATAGGCAGACAAAACATGTACATAGATTTACATCAATTTGCGTGGTGCCCTAGCATCAACCGTGTGGCGAAAATGTCACTTTCGGCGCATCTCACCGGCCAGGTATGTAAGGCCCCATAGACTTTCATTGACAAGAGTTACTGTGCGGTAACGCAATGAACAGAACATACCCCAGTGTGAAAAGGGCCTGAGACTTCTTAGTGCTTTACTTGCTACTAGTGTTGGGCGAACACCTGGATGTTCGGGTTCGGGCCGAACAGGCCGAACATGGGCCAGATGTTCGGCATGTTCGGCCCGAACGCCGAACTCAATGGAAGTCAATGGGACCCCCGAACATGGGGGCCCTATGGGGTCGCAGGCATAAGGGGGGAGCATGCCCCGGTCGCGGGGGGGGTCAGAAATTCCCCCCACCCCCTCCGCTAGCGCTCCCCCCTCTGCCCGCTTCCCCATAAAAAAAGTTATAGTACCTGGTGCCTGGTGGCTGGCAGTGGAGTGAGGAGGAGGAGGAGGAGTCCGAGTAGCAGAGTGGCGTTGAGGCCGGGCAGCGGGCGGTTCAGCGCTAGTACCCTTGTGGTACTTCCGCCCTTTCTCTGACCTCACGTCCTCTGCATACGAGGGTACGCATCACGCGTACCCTCGTATGCGTCATCACGCAGAGGACGTGAGGTCAGAGAAAGGGCGGAAGTACCACAAGGTACTAGCGCTGAACCGCCCGAACCGCCCGCTGCCCGGCCTCAACGCCACTCTGCTACTCGGACTCCTCCTCCTCCTCCTCCTCACTCCACTGCCAGCCACCAGGCACCAGGTACTATAACTTTTTTTATGGGGAAGCGGGCAGAGGGGGGAGCGCTAGCGGAGGGGGTGGGGGGAATTTCCGACCCCCCCCCGCGACCGGGGCATGCTCCCCCCTTATGCCTGCGACCCCATGGCCCTGTTCGGCCATGTTCGGCCATGCATTCAACAGTTCGGGCGAACCCCGAACAGTTTGGCCGAACACCACCAGGTGTTCGGCCGAACTCGAACATCACCCGAACAGGGTGATGTTCTGCAGAACCCGAACAGTGGCGAACACTGTTCGCCCAACACTACTTGCTACTCAGCTGCTTCACAGTTACACTTGCTAACTTCCAGTGAGTAAACACTGAAGGCTCTCTTGATATGTAATACACATTGCCCCATGAGCAATTATATTTACACAATTATTATTACACAATTGGCAAAATGCATGGTACCATTTATTGAAGTGAACCTCCGGACTAAAAATCTACTCAGCAGCACTGAAAAGGCTTGGTGTCTCTTTAACAGTTTCACAGCATCAGAACTTTGTTTTTCTTACCAAAGCATCATTTTTAGCTAAGCTCCACCCATCAAAGAAAACTGCCCGGGCTTTTTTTCCATGATGCTGTGCAGAGCATGATGGAATTTCCTATGTTGTTATTCACGTTGCCTAACAACTGGGAGGAGTGATCAGCACACAGGACAGTTGGAACTGTGTCTCATGCTCCCTGTCACCTTCTTTCAACCAAAGAGATGGCTGCCCCATGAAATCAAACATTTGCCTGTTCTTTTAAAACAGGGTGGGTAAGAGATTATATTACCTATCTATTTTAATTAACATAACTAATGTAACTTAATGACAGTATGTTTGTTTAGGCTGAAGTTCCTCTTTAAGATAGTAGCATACTTACCTAATAGAAATATGACCTTGGCAATCAAGACTTTACTGAAACCCTCTGTTGCCTGTAGGGTGTCAGCATTTGTCTCCAGCTCAGCCCAGGGATGATTCATGAGATGCAAATCGCTCTGAGTTTATGCAGATTTATACAAATTTTTATACAAATATATGCAGCTTGAAAATGGACCAATCAATTTAAACCTGGGTGGGACTAGATCTCTTTGTGCTTTTTTTTTTAAAGAGCTTGAACAGCACATCTTGAAACCCAAGTCTGCTTTGAAATCTTTGTCTGGGATACACCTTGCTGATGCAGTATAACTACCTTGTGTCAGGTCAGGTATAAGGGCCCATTCCCACCTAAAATCGCTAAATGCTAGCGATTAGCGTTAGTAGTTTGCGCAAGTGATTTTTCCACAATTTAACGCAGAAAAAACACTGGACAAATTTGCATTTTTGAAGTGATTGCGATTTGCGCTTCTTTCTATGAAGGCTAATCGCGATCATTCCAGAATCGCAGCAAAACTGCTGCAGGTAACGTGTTTCGGATTGGTACTAATCACAAAACGCCCTCGATTGGCGCCACTCGCGGCAGTGAGCACACTGCCATAGGGTAACAAAGCACAAGCGCTTTAGCGATTGGCGGGAATCGCCCGCTAATTGCTTAGTTGTGAATGGGCCCTAAATGTTTAATTTTTACTTATCTCAGGTTTCCTTTAATAACTGACTAAAAAGCACCATTAGACCTGACAGAAGTTCAAGTTTTTTTTTCCTCTTCTTATTTTTATACATCATACAACATATTATTATATTATTTATAAATAATTATTAATAAATAAGTAACTAAACTTAAAGCGGACCCAAACCAAATATTTTTTTAATTCGAAATATTTAGTTGCACCACTCTGACGCATAACAAGATAAACAAACACTTCTTCAAGCCTATGATCATTTCAGTGCATGCTTTTCACCCTTCTCTTTTCATAACTAGGGTTATATAGGTGGCAGCCATTAGCAATTCCTCCTTTGCTGGACACCTCCTACTCCAACAGTTTGCCGGATTCTGTCACGGCAATATGAAAGGAAGGGAGGGGTTCCTCCAATAAATGTAAAATATTTTATATTTGCCATCATGCAGCCGAAAAAAGGCTGCTATTTATTATTATAATTTATAAAATAGATTTTATTTCTGAAATCTTGTATTTTTAATTTGGGTCTACTTTAAAGCGGTTTAACACCCAGCATTACAACTTTGCTTTAAAAGATTGCTTACAGCTTACAAACTATTATGCCAGATTTTTTTTTAAGCAGAAATTCACTGAATGGGTTAAACATGACATTTTAGTGTTGGATTTAACTAGGAATCCGCATCCGTTCTTATCTTTTAGTTACAAATGTATCTTTATTTGGAATACAAATAGACCTTTGAAAAGCCTGCCAGGGAAGCCCTCTTTGTTCTCTCAGAGCAGTGTTTGTTTGTTACATTGTAGATAGATACATTTGTAACTAAACAAGCAAGCACGAGGAGCATTTCTAGCTAAATGCAACACTAAAATGTCATGTTTAATCCATTCAGTGAATTTCTGCTAAAAAAAAAAAATCTGGCATAATAGTTTATAAGCTGTAAGCAATCTTTTAAAGCAAAGTTGAAATGCTGGGTGTTAGACCACTTTAACTAAAGGCCTACAATTGTTCCAGGCAAATTCATTTTAGAAAATGGCCTCAATTCACCAAGGGCAGTTTGCTACATTTATTTAGGTCAGTAAAATACTGCATTCTGTATTTTACACATGTGGTAAAAGTAAGGTACCATATTTTTTGGACTGTAAGACGCTCCGGACTATAAGACACACATAGGTTTTGAGGGGAAAAACCAGGGGGAAAATACTACACCTAAGTGCATCCATGGTCCGGGAGTGTGTTATGGACCTTTCCTCCCAAGATGTCTCTTAAGTTTTCCTGCTGCCCCCACCAACTTCACTGCACTATCCCACACCCCACAAAAACGTTTAAAAAGGATTCTGATAGACTGTTCCAAGTAGGAAAAATGTGCAAAATCAGCCAAAAATCTACAGAACAAAGGTTGTGTTTCTGCTACAGAAATACCTTTCACCTGTAGTCTAATACATACTTGTCTACCAAGAGGAGCAAAGGTGGGGCAGCCATGATCCAGAGATACAGTCTGTTACAGTCCTATGGGACTTCTCTGCAGGATTCAGGGACAGGATCACAGCGGCAGCTGCTATGTCACTGCAAACAGTCTGGATTGTGTGCTGCTGCTGGCCCCACTATGGACCCCATTAGTGGCTGATGCAGAATCACAGCCAGGGCAAGTATCACCGATCATTACAGCGGCTGCTGCTATGCCGCTGGAATCACTTTGGTCTTCCAACCGGCCCCCATTGCGGATCCTAGTAACATAAAAGACACAAGCGCAGATAGGTAAGAGGTGCTACATTCGGACTATAAGAAGCAGTAACTTTTTCTCCCCACTTTTGGGGGAGAAAAAGAGCATCTTATAGTCCGAAAAATACAGTAATTTACTGAACAAACATGATTCAATTCACCAAGCCTTGCTCGGTAAGTCTCACTTACTAGCTATGGAACAGGTCAGACCGCAAGCTGTGATGCATTAATCAGGGTTTTCTGTCCAGTGCATCCCTTTAGATGTGCTTTAACCACCAGGGGTAGCTCTACTATATAAGAGCATACAGAATGATATTCACATCTAAAGGGATGCAGAAAAGTGTGTGAGAAGCAGGGCTGGGTGGCTCTCCTTATTGGCTGCCCGGCTCGCCCTATTGGCTGTCTGCTACATCTGTCAATATGTTACCGCAGGGAAAGTGTAAGTTATCGTCTAGTCAGAGCTGTAGATAAATACCAAACACTTTTGCTTGATTTACCGAATGCGATAATTGCAATTTCTTGACATTTCTTGAGGTATTTACCACACAAGTCTGTAATTTACCTCAAAAGTCAGTAATTCTAATGTTCTGTGTGGTAATAGGTTTAGTGAATTGGCATTTGACTAGGTGATTGGTAAAATAAACAGTTTTATGCATTAGCGAATGTGGTAATGCTTAGTGAATTGAGGCCAATGTCGAAATTCTAATTTTTATGTGTAATATCTCATTACCCAAGTGCCAAGTAGCACAGTTAGGCAGGTCAAAGACACTAAAAACCTATGTACATTTTTGCTACCTAGTGTGAAACTACACACCATTGCACATCTAATGGAAATCAATGGGCCACTCCTATCTTATGGTTATTTTTCTGGATATTTGCATTTTCAGTTTTGTGCTTTCATCTTCCTACGTGCTAACATAAAAAAAAAAAACACACCTGGAAAATCAATGGAAACATCTTGAAAATCAACAAAATATATTTTAATATGGTCTAGGTTCGCCTTTTGCGGCAATTACAGTCTCAATTCTCTGAGGTATTAATTCATACAAATTGTGAATTGTTTCCAAAGGAATTTTAGCCCATTCTTCAGTTAAAACACTCTCCAGTTCTTTTAGAGATGATGGTGGCGGAAATCGACTTCTTACTTGAATCTCTAATAATGACCATAAATGCTCAATAATGTTGAGGTCTGGGGATTGTGGTGGCCAGATGAGATGCACAACTTCATTAGAATGTTCCTTGTGCCATTCTTTAACAATTCTAGCTGTATGGATTGGGGCATTATCATCTTGAAAGATGGCATTCCCCTTCGGAAACAGTTCTTGAACCATAGGATGAACTTGGTCGCCCAAAATTCCTAAATAGTCTCGGCTGTTAATTCTTCTATGAAGGGAAATCATTGGCCCGGCGGGTTTCCAAGAAATAGCACCCCAGATCATCACAGAACCCCCACCATGTTTTACGGTTGAAAGAAGGCAGTCTGGATGAAATGCTTCTTTCGGCTGTCTCCTAACGTACACTCGGCCGGAGGTCGGAAACAAGGTAAACGATGATTTGTCAGAGAAAATCACATTTTTCCACTGCTCGAGGGACCAATTCTGGTGGTTTCTACACCACTCTAAATGCTTTTAAACAATTTGTCTTTGAGAGCAGAGGTTTTCTAATTTCAGTTCTTCCATGGAATCAAGATTTGTGCAGCTCCCGATGAACAGTTTTTGTGGAAACTGGGTTCTGTAGGTGTTCATTCAGCTCTGCAGTGTTTTTAGTAGCCGTGGTCTTGCAAGCTTTTCTAACAATTCGATTTAGAGTCCAACGGTCTCTCTTAGACAATGTCGACTTTCGGCCACAACTGTGTTTTGCTAAGGACGTTTTTCCTTCTCTTTCAAAGGCAGTTATTACTTTTGAGACAGTACCTCTTCAAATGCCAAGGATTTGGGCAGTTTCTGTTACAGATACAGTAGCGCCTGCCATACGAGCACCAACAATTTGGCCTCTTTGAAAGTCTGAGAAATCTGCCATTTTTATGAATTATAACCAACTTTTGTTTAAATATCTGTAAAAAACAATTATTTTATTTAAACATACCAAATAACAAAAATAATAAACAAAAAAAATGTAACATGTCAAGTTTTGATTGCTTAAAACATGTTCAAAGATTATGATGTCAAAATGTTAGGCGTTTCCATTATTTTGTCCAACCTCTGTATATACTACTGCATGTGTTGCTAATTCCATTTTAGTGAAATGCAATAATAAAAAAATGTGATTGCATTGGGACCGCTAAAAAAGGCAAGTGAGGTATGTATGTTTTTAGACTCATGCCATACATAGTACTGTGAGTGTACAGTTGGGCAAGCAAGACATTGTAGTAACATGTTTTGACCACTAGATGGCAGTGCAGTAAGGCAGGAGAGATAACGGACAAGTTCTACTAATAATGTCTTTAAATCCAAGCCAAGTGATTGCGTGCTTGAAATAGAAGCGCATGGAAAAATAGGAAAGGGTGAAGCCGATATAAGTCTAAATCATACATACTGTCGGGAATTGGGCACAAAATGAAAACAAGAAATTATTTACAATAGTAATGACAATAGTAAAATGTTGGTAAATGTTAACGACATTTTACTACAGCTAAACCTAACCCTCCTCTCACACAGAATCCTAAATGCTTAACCCTAACACTTCCTGACGACTAGCCTTAAAACCCCCTTTCTTGACACACCACTGGCACTGCAGCACTCATATATGATCAGGGCCGGATTTGTACTCTTTACCGCCCTAGGCCACTGTCACCAGCCACCCCCCTTCAGTATAGGTAGTGAGATGACTTCCTTATCCCTTCCTTTTAGTATAGGTAGCCTTGTGACCCCCCCCCCCCCCCCAGTATAGGTAGCCAGATGACTTCTCCCCCCTTTCCCTCCAGTATAGGTAGCCTGATGACCCACCTCCCCCATTCCTTCTAGTATATGTAGCCAGGTGACTCCCCCCCCCTTTCCCTCCATTATAGGTAGCCAGATGACCCCTCCCCCTTTCCCTCTAGTATACATAGCCTGTTGACACCCCCAGTATTGGTAGCCAGATGACTTCTCCCCCCTTTCCCTCCAGTATAGGTAGCCAGATGACCCCCCCCCCAGTATAGGTAGCCAGATGACTCCTCCCCCTTTCCTTCCAGTATAGGTAGCCAGATGACCCCTCCCCCTTCCTTCTAGTATAGGTAGCAGGGGCGTTTCTAGGTTCCTGGGAGATCCAGGGCACCGCTGGGCACCAAAAGGGAATGATTGTGCGGCACACGCAGCGCGACGTGGCAAAAAATGGGTGTGGTCATGCCTTTGAAAATGGGCGTGGCCATAGGTGAGGCCAAATGTACATGAACTTAGCAGTGTCGTAAATTAAATATATTCAATAGGTAGTATTTCACATAAATGAGTCACCTACCTGGCTTCTGTCTTGTCTCTGGCTGGCTGGCCTGTGTTCTATAATCAGCTGGCGATTATGCTGGGCTGCCTGGATGGTGGTTATGCTGTGCTACCCTGGCTAGTGGTGATGCTGTGCAGGCAGTGATGCTGTGATGGCCTGGCTGACGGTGATGCTGTGCAAGCTTGGCTGGCAGTGATATTGAGCCAGCCTGGCTTTGCTAAGTGACTTGGGGCTTTGTTAGGTTGGGCAATTTGCTGGGGGCATTTTGGGGTCTTTGCTGTACGCTTTGCTGGGCTGGGACCAGGAGGCTTTGCTAGGCTGGGGGGTTTGCTTTTCTTGGCTGGGGCCCTGGGGTTTTGCTTGGCTGTAAATAGGTAGGTGCCCGCATTATATGTTAGAAAGGTAGGTGCCTCCGATATAGGTTAGATAGGTATGTTCCCCCAGTATAGGTTAGATAGGTAGGTCCCCCAGTATAGGTTAGATAGGTAGGTGACTCCAGTGTAGGTTAGATAGGTAGGTTCCCTCAGTGTAGGTTAGATAGGTAGGTGCCCCCAGTATAGGTTAGATAGGTAGGTGCCCCCAGTATAGGTTAGATAGGTAGGATTCCCCCAGTATAGGTTAGATAGGTAGGTGACTCCAGTGTAGGTTAGATAGGTAGGTTCCCTCAGTGTAGGTTAGATAGGTAGGTGCCCCCAGTATAGGTTAGATAGGTAGGTGCCCCCAGTATAGGTTAAATAGGTAGGATGCCCCCAGTATAGGTTAGATAGGTAGGTGACTCCAGTGTAGGTTAGAAAGGTAGGTTCCCCCAGTGCAGGTTAGGTAGGACCCCCAGTGTAGGTTAGATAGATAGATAGATATCCCCAGTATAGGGTAGATAGGTAGGTGCCTCCATATAGGTTAGCTAGATAGATGCCCCCCGTATAGATTAGAGAGGTAGCTTCCCCCAGTGTTGGTTAGATAGATAGATGCCCCTAGTGTAGGCTACATAGAAAGGTTCCCCCCAAGTAAGCAGGAGGGGGCACTGGGCGAAGTGTGCATAGCATAGTTAAAAACTCACCTTCGGATCTCCACAGGCAGCCTCCATCTCCTTCCGACTTCCTTCCCCAGTTTCCCTTGCATTGGTAACAGCGCCCCCTGTGATTTCATCACAGGGGGCGCTGTAACCAAGGCGATGGACGCCGGGGGAGGAAGTCGGAAGAAGATGGAAGCTGTGCCTGCGGAGATCGGAAGGTGAGTTTTTAACTATGCTATGCCCACTCTGCCCAGTACCCCCTCCTGCCGCTCAGTGTGCTCACAGCCCTGCCCCCTTTCTTACCCTGCTACTGTTGACTGGGGATGGAGCAGCAGCAGTGTGTGTACAGAGCATGGAGCAGCTTGGGGAACTTAACAGGGTCAAGTATGAGCACAGCCCTGTGCCCTGCTGTGTGAATGCTTCACTTTCCCCTTCATTAGCAATGTCGGCTGTCCTCATTATTATCTGTATCCAAACTGCTCTTGATCGATCCTGTTGTTGGTCGGGGACAAATCGGACATTTCGGAAATAAGGAAAGGAAATTGCATTATTTGTACCCAGCATGATGTCCTACCATATTATTATACTGTATTGTGCGTGGCTGAGGGAGACCTTTCAGGAATCCCCCTTTGAAAATCCTAGGGTTTGCCCCTGTGATTGAACTATTTTGAAACTTTTACACATTAGACAATGAGAGAAAACTCGACATTCTACTATAAGAGAAATAATTCTGCTAGAAGACGATCGCTGCACACTGTGTTACAGCATGCCGCAGACTAAAGGTGGCCACTAACGATCCAATATCTAGCGAAAAATCAGTTGAGCGACAGAAAATTCTGATCGGAAGTGAAATTGTTCACTACACCATCAACGAACCAATCTGTGCTTCCTATCTATCACGACCAACAAGAAAATTCAAATTTTGGTTTGACAAAAATCCAGTCGGACAACAATCAGTTCAACAGAGATTATTTACAACCAATCCGATTGGAATTTCTGATCACTCAAACGATTTTTCACTAGAAATTGGACAGTTAGTGGCCACCTTAAGAGGCATAAATAGGAGAAAAACAACAAGAGGAGGGTTTAGAGGCCCAAGTAGTACTGAGAAAGTAGCAAAACGTAGCTTTTAATTACAATTTTCCTTAAAAGTTAGATTTGACATAAATGTTTGGCCTCTAAACCCTCATCTTGTTTTGTTTCTCCTATTTAAGCTGTCTAACTGGTCATTGTTGTATATTACAGACTAAGAGCATAGCCCCCCACCGTCCCGGATTCGTCGAGACGGTCCCGGGTTGGAGGAGGGGTCCCGCTATCCGGGGCCACCCCCCCTTGTGTCCCGGCAGGCAGAGGAGGAAAAAAAGGATCAAGGCACCAGCCGTGGGCAGCTGCTGAAGTGTACTAATGCGGCGGGAAGCAGAGCCGACATCACTCCTCCCTCCCTCTCCATCATGGCCCCCCCTCTTGAGTCCCATTGTCACCCTCTCCCACCCTTCTGAAAAATCTAGGGTGTGGCTTAAGGCCACACAGGGGGCATGGCTTAAGTGTCCCTCTTTCTCATCTTCCAAAGTTGGGAGGTATGCTAAGAGGAGCATAAATGAATTGTAAACCTAAAAATGTCCAAAGACCACTTACCCGTTCTCATTTCCCCTTGCTTTGGCAATGCCTGTATACATTTTGGTCATGCCAATATAGCTATTTTTTATTTGATTTGGTATTTCCGTAGACACTGCACAGCCTGGATTTGGGGTGGGGGAGCAAAATGACTGATCAATAGGGGTTGTACAGGGTTCCCATGATAGTTTTGTGTTCTTACACCCCTGGGCTATGCATTTACAGTGCATTAACAATGTGTTTGAGATGCGTCTGCTTAAAGCAACACAAGGTAAAAAGCGCTTGAAAAGCAGCAAAGCACAAAAATTGTAAACTTCAGCCATTCTTACACTGTTAATGGTAGGGTTCTCAAACTTTGCACAGTTGGTCGCTGGGTGACTGGGATTAATATTCAGAAAGGTGGGTGGAGTCTAAAAAAGCCAATCAAAATTTACCTATTGATTTTCAAGGGGAATATTTACATTGCTGCCATTCTTGCACTGTTAATGGCACAAGCCTCAAACCTGGTACAGTTGATCATTGGGTGACTAGGGTTCAATTTCAGAAAGGGGGTGGAGCCACAAACAGCCAATTAGATTTGTTATATTCCAATGCAAATTATTGATGTCAAACACCGCAAAGCTCACAAACTTGGTAATTGAGTAATTGATTAATTGTGCGTTAGGGTTAGAAAAACGGGCACAGCCAACACCAGCCAAATACATGAGCGGGCAACGCCGGGTCATAAGTGGGCGGAGACAAATACAAATTTTACTGGGAAAATGTAAACAGCAGCCATTCTTACACTGTTTATGGTAGGGTTCTCAAACTTTGCACAGTTGGTTACTGGGTGACTGGGGTTAATATTCAGAAAAGTGGGTGGAGCCTACAAAAGGCAATCAAAAATTACCTATTGATTTTTCAGGGGAATATTTCATCGCTGCCATTCTTGCACTGTTAATGGCACAAGCCTCAAACCTGGTACAGTTGATCATTGGGTGACTGGGGTTTAAATTTATAAAAGGGGGTGGAGCCACAAACAGCCAAAATGAGTTGTTCCATTTTAATGCAGGTTATTGATGCCAAAGACAGCAAAGCTCACAAACTTGGTCATTGAGTAATTGATTAATTGTGTGTTAGGGTTAGGAAAAGTGGGCGCAGCCAGCACCTGCAAAATACATAATCGGGCAATGCCGGATCATCAGTAGGCGGAGACAAATTCAAATTTCACTGAGAAAATGTAAACTGCAGCAATTCTTCCACTTTTAATGGTAGGGTTCTCAAACTTTGCACAATTGGTCACTGGGTGACTGGGATTAATATTCAGAGAAGTGGGTGGAGCCTACAAAAGCCAATCAAAATTCACCTATTGATTTTCAAGAGGGATTATGTAATTGCTACCATTCTTGCACTGTTAATGGCACAAGCCTTAAACCTGGTACAGTTGGTCATTGGGTGACTGGGGTTAAATTCAGACAAAGGGGTGGAGCCACAAACAGCCAATCAGATTTGTTTAATCTCAATGCAAATTATTGATGCCAAAAACCGCAAAGCTCACAAACTTGGTTATTGAGTAATTGTGTGTTAGGGTTAGAAATAGTAGGCGGAGCCAACACCAGCCAAATACATACCTGGGCAATGTCAGGAAATAAGTGGATGGAGAAAAATACAAATGTCATTGCGCAAATGTAAACTGCAGCCATTCTTACACTGTTAATGGTAGGGTTCTCAAACTTTGCACAGTTGGTTACTGGGTGACTGGGGTTAATATTCAGAAAAGTGGGTGGAGCCTATAAAAGCCAATCAAAATCCACCTATTGATTTTTAAGGGGAATATTTAATTGCTGCCATTCTTGCACTGTTAATCACCTGTACCTGGTACAGTTGGCTATTGGGTGATTGGGGTTCAAATTCAGAAAAGGGGTGGAGCCACATCCAATCAGATTCATTTTATTTCATTGCAAATTATTGATGCCAAAGACCGCAAAGCTCACAAACTTGGTCATTAAGTAATTTTGTGTTAGGGTTAGGAAAAGTGGGCAGAGCTAACACTAGCCAAATACATACCCGGGCAACACCGGGCGTCCAGCTAGTGGTTAATATGGGGGTGAAAGGGCTGACATATATTTCCTTTTAAATAATGCACATTGCCTGGCTGTCCTGCTGATCCTCTGCCTCTACTTCTTTAAGCCATAGACTCTGAACAAGCATATAATCTGACAAGATTAGCTGCATCCTTGTTTTAGATGTGTGATTTAGAACCTACTGACTAGAAAGATCAGCAGGACCGCCAGGCAACTAGTATTGTTTAACAGGAAATAAATATGGCAGCTTCCATAGGTCTCACATCTTTGGTTCCTTTTAAAAACACACACTGGAATAAGTAACACCAGTTGTATTTGTGAATAGCTATTATTATTATTATTATTATTATTATTATTATTTGTGGCATTGGGTCCTATTAAATCCCAGGCATGGCAACAAAGTAGTTGGATTATAAAATCCCACAGGAGTTTTAACAAATGTGCATTGTTGGCATAATAGATCATTAAAACACCAATAGGTAGTTGATAAATAATAAATATATGAATAAAAACAGTGATGTTTTAGTGCTATTACCTTGAGGCACTGGTGGAACACATAGGTCAGTGTCACAGCAGGTGGTTGCTATCCATGTTCTTTGATTCCCAACCGTGTAACTTCCAAGAAAATTACATTTGAAATCCGGTGTACAGTAGTGTACTATGTCCCAAAAATGTGCTATTTCTTCACTTGTAACATCTTAAATGACAATTAATAAATTATGAAATAATAAATAAACAACATATTAATAGCTGCCACCACCACCATCAGAATCTAATAAAAACTATCATAGAGATGTCATGAACATAGAATTTTCCGTTTGCGAACACAAACTTCCGCAAATGTTTGCGAACATGCGAACCACCATAGACTTAAATGGGCAGGCACATTTTAAAACCTACAAAGACTGTTTCTGGCCACAAAAGTGATGAAAACATTGTTTTAAGGGTTCTAACACCTGGACAGGGGCATGCCGGAGGGGGATCCATGCCAAAAGTCTCTGCAAAAATTACGGAGTTGACTCAAAGTTGAGTTTTAATCCCTAAAGGGCAGAAATCACATTATGCAGAGCTCTGGGTGTCAGTGGGCTGTGGAGTGTCTCACACAGAAAAATGCAATAGTACTATCAGAATACAGTGAAATAATAATGCACAGGAGTGGTACTGTGTATGCAAGTTAATGTAGCAACAGCAGTAGTGTGTATACAGCTCCGGGTGTCAGTGGGGTGTGGAGCGTCACACACACACAAAGAAAAAAAAAAAAAAACACAGGAGACCAATGTGCTAGCCCTCAAAAGGGCTATTTGGTGTGCTTTCCCAGCAAATGAGAAGCAAGAACACAGGCCTAACTAATGCTTTCCCTACCTATCTGCAGCAAGTCTGACCCTGCTCTCACTAACAGTCAGCAGCCAGCAGAGAATGAATCCAATATGGCCACTGCTACTGCTTTTTGATAGGGGGGGGGGGAGAAGGGGGTGTTAGTTGATTGGCTGCCATGTGTCTACTGACTGTAAGGTAAGGTGTCAAAGTTTAGCTCAATGATGATGTATGGGGGGCGGGTCGAACACACCACATGTTCACAGTTCGTGGATAACACAAAAAGTGGAAATTCACTGGATACTGTCCTCCGGCGAACATTTCGGGCCATCTCTAACTATCAATAGCTGTAGTACTATTTTACTTCTAACATGTCAGAATAATCATCTATACAACACTTTTCACCTAGATAATATACCTTTCTCTGCATAAAACCTTGTGCGGAGAAAGATGTGCCTATCAAAATATTATAACTGTCACAGGGGCCGGTATGAAAAGGGGTCTTCCAAACGATGAGGAACAGTGACAGAGGGTGCTATCTTGGGAGATGTCTGCTTTTGTCTCTACTATTGTTGGTGTTTGGTTCATCCTTATATTCAACACAAATATGCAGCTAAACTGTCCTCAGAGGAGCTCACAATTGAATCCCTACCATAGTCATAGTCTAATGTTTCTACTCTGTCACTAATATTAATTTATATACCAACTAGCTGACGGCCCGGCGTTGCCCGGGTATGTATTTGGCTGGTTTTGCCTACGCCCCGTTTTTTCTAACCCTAACACACAATTACTCAATTACTCATTGATCTAGTTTGTGAGCTTTGCGGTCCTTGGCATCAATAATTTGCATTGACATAAAATAAATCTGATTGGCTGTTGCTCCACCCCCTTTATGAATTTGAACCCCAGTCACCCAATAACCAACTGTACCAGGTTTGAGGCTTGTGCCATTAACAGTGCAAGAATGGCAGCAATGAAATATTCCCCTTGAAAATCAATAGGTGAATTTTGATTGGCTTTTGTATGCTCCACCCACTTTTCTGAATATTAATCTCGGTCACCAACTGACCAACTGTGCAAAGTTGTAGAACCCTACCGTTAACAGTGTAAGAATGGCTGCATGTTACATTTTCCCAATGAAATTTGTATTTGTCTCCACCCACTGATGACCCGGCGTTGCCCAGGTATGTATTTGGCTGGTGTTGGCTGCGGCCATTTTTTTAACACACAATTACTCAATGACCAAGTTTGTGAGCTTTGCTGTCTTTGGCATCAATAATTTGCATTGAAATTAAAGAAATCTTATTGGCTGTTTGTAGCTCCACCCCTTTTCTGAATTTGAACCCCAGTCACTTAATGACCGACTGTACCAGGTTTGAGGCTTGTGCCATTAACAGTGCAAGTATGGCAGTATTGCAATTTTCCCCTTGAAAATCAATAAGTGAATTTTAATTGGCTTTTGTAGGCTCCACCTACTTTTCTGAATATTAATCCCAGTCATACAGTGACCAACTGTGCAAAGTTTGAGAACCCTACCATTAACATTGTAAGAATGGCAGCAGTTTGAATGGTCCCACTGTACCAGGTTTGAGGCTTGTGCCATTAACAGTGTAAAAATGGCAGCAATTAAATATTCCCCTTGAAAAGCAATAGGTGAATTTTGATTTGCTTTTGTAGGCTCCACCCACTTGAAAAGCAATAGGTGAATTTCGCCTTTTGGCTATCTTTCCATGGCCTATAAAGGTCAATGGGCCTTATGCAGTAAACTACCCCAGTAAGATTACCTGAATTGCCATGCCCCCCCCCCCCCCTTTCCACATATGACATTGCTCTTAGGTACAGCTAATAAGTGACATGGCTATGCACTAGAAAGTGTTGTGGAAGATGTCACTGGAATATAGATGCAATATTTGTTGTGATAAGTATTGAAAAAGTTATTGGCGAATGAAAGGGAGGAGCGCTGACAGGTGAAAACTGCTTCAGTCTGTTAGGGTAAGAACCCTTGGGAGTGAAGTATTTAAGCAAATAACTGAAGATGAATGAAATTGCTGAGATCCAGTTTTGAATTATGTAGGTTTATAGGATAGTTTCTGGATTATGATTCAACTTTCAGCTTTAAAGAGAACCCAAGGCGGGGTTCTGACAGTGCAATCCACGTACAGAGGCTGGGTCTGCCTATACTGCCCAGCCTCTGTTGCTATTTCAATCCCCCCTAAGTTCCCCCTGCGCTCTACAATCCCCCATAAATCACAGCCGCGCTGTGCAGGCTGTGTTTACATCTGTAGCGTCACTCTGCGTGCTCCCCCCACCTCCTGCATAGCTCCGGTCCTGCCCGCGTCCCTTCCCTCCAATCAGTGGGGAGGGAAGGGACGCGGGCGGGGACCGGAGCTATGCAGGAGGTGAGGCGTGGGGAGCAGCAGACTGACAGTACAGAGATAAACACAGCGCGGCTGTGATTTATGGGGGATAGCAGAGCGCAGGGGGGGCTTAGGGGGGATTGAAATAGCAACAGAGGCTGGGCAGTATAGGCAGACCCAGCCTCTGTATGTAGATTGCATTGTCAGAACCCACCTCCGGTTCTCTCTTTAAAGCAAACATGAGGGTAGAAAAACACAGCATGGTATACACACTACTGGGTCAAGGATGGCGATCCAGGGGAGGGTCAGGGCCCGGTCCAGACTGTTGAAGGAAATTGGGGGGAAAAGGGGGACGCAGTCCATGTCCCAGATACCTTGGATGCAGCAGAAAAGGTAAAAACTTTTATGCGGCTCTGTCGCCTCACTTATCCTTTAAGCTGAGAAGATCTCATGTTCACATTTGGTGAAGATTGGCTTTATGGAGGATTTGCAACTAACCACAGAAGTCGGCAGTTTTGACTTTAATGAAAATGTTGGAATTCCACAGATTCTGCTGAATTCGGCGAAATTCCACTAGGAATTCCAAAATCCGGTATTCGATTCAGAATGGCAAATTCAGAGTGGTTGGCACGGACAGGCAGTTTGCCTCAAAGGACAGATTTGTATACAACGAAGTAAATTAGGGACCAGCTCTGCTCTAATAATAACCAAGGGAGTTGCACTTCAGATAGATAGCGGTATATTTTTGGAGTCAATCAGTATAGACAGTGAAGCTGACTTGCAATAAGTTGTTCACAGAACTAGTTCCGGATCTTATTTAGAGACTTTGGGCCATATGCAATTCACTTTTTCACCTGAGTATTCTCCTGTGAGAAAAATGTTCATCTTCGATTTAAAATAAAATTTTAGCATTTTGCAATGGAAAAAAGTATCAAAAAGTAGGTACAAAGTATTATCAAAATTATTTTGAGCATGTTTTTGCTTGCTTATGGTTTCAAAGTCATTTTATTGACAAGTTTCAAAATATCATCTAGGAGAAAACTCAGGTGAAAAAATGAATTTCATATGGACCTTTGGGTCTATATTTCCAGCATTTGAAGACTGGAACCCAGTTGTTATTGGCAGCCCCTTAACCTCTTGCCGACCGCGTCATGCCGATGGGCGTGGCAGCGGCGGCAGCCCCAGGACCGCCTAACGCCGATTGGCGTAAAGTCCTGGGGCCAGCTAATGCAGGAGATCGCGCGCACACTGCGCGCGCATCTCCTGCTTGGGGGGCGGAGCTCCACCCCACTCGGGAGACTGTTAGACGGCGTGATCTCCGTCTACTTCTATATACAGCGCTGCGATCAGCAGCAGCGCTGTACTGGGGACAGCCATGTGGCACGGCTGTCCCCCTGGGGGACAAGAGAGCGATCGGCTCTCATAGGCAGAAGTTTATGACAGCCGATCACCGTAATTGGCTGGCTGTGGGGAGGGAGCGAGGGAAACACGAACAATAATATTTATATAAAAAAAAAAATAAACATGGGGGAGCGATCAGACCCCGCCAATAGAGAGCTCTGTTGGTGGGGAGAAAAGGGGGGGGGGGATCACTTGTGTGCTGTATTGTGCGGCCCTGCAGCTTGGCCTTAAAGCTGCAGTGGCCATTTCAGCAAAAAAAGGCCTGGTCTTTAGGGGGGTTTAACACTGCAGTCCTCAAGAGGTTAAAGGACAACTATCGATTAACATATTTTTAGTTTTTATTTTTTTAACTGGGATGGGAATAGCTTGTCTAAAGGTAGCCATACACTGGTCGATTTGCCATCCGATTCAATCAACAGATAGATCCCTCTTTGATCGAATCTGATCATAGAGGGATCGTATGGCTGCCTTTACTGCAAACAGACTGTGAATCGATTTCAGCATGAAACCAATCACAATCTGTGGAGCTGCCGCCACTGCCTGCCCGCCAGCTATACATTACCTGATCTGGCCGGCGCGACTCCCCCGGTCTCCGCTGTCTTCTTCTCTGCGCTGGTCTCCGGTCCGGCTGGCTTGCTTCACTGAACTTCCTGCCGGGGGAAGTTTAAACAGTAGAGGGCGCTCTACTGTTTAAACTTCCTGCCGGGACAGGAAGTTCAGTGTAGCTGCAGCCCTGGAGCGGAGAAGAAGACAGCGGAAACCGGGGGAGTTGCGCCGGCCAGGAACAGGTAATGTATATCTGCTGTATTGCGTCGTTCATCTGGCATTCGAACGCCGCTATCGATGCACTCCCGACCCGCGGCGATCGAGAAAAATGTTCCACATGGACGGATCAATGGGAATCGACAGGAACGATTGATTTCAGACGGAAATCGATCATTCTGTCAGCGTTTGCACGATGATTTCACAGCAGATTCGGATCAGAGTGCTGTATATCGGCGGGAAAATCATTAGATGTATGGGCCCCTTAAGTGTTCCTTATTACTGCTGTATATCTTTCCCTGCTTATTTGTGTCTCTCATGTTATAAAATTCCTTTCACAAATCCCTTATGCATGACAAGTGTTGGACCAGTGAATCATGAGAGGGGGGGTGCGAAATCCCTTCCCTTACATCGGTTATCCCTCCTGTGTGTGCTTTGTATCTTTTTCAGATGACAGGTCTCACTAACATAAACTACAGTTGCTTGTTTTGAGCCGTTCAGATAAGATGCCAGGGCTTTCAGGCATTTGTCTGTGGAGAATAATGCAGAGAATAATGCACTGACATGTGCAGAGCTAGCAGAAGGAAATGTGTAAACACTCTGATAATTGTGTGTGAAACCTGATGCCAAGGCAGGATTTCCACACTGTTTTTATTCTGTAATACTGTAGGCTTCTGATAGATGCAGTGACCAGCACTGGCTGTATTGCCACATTTCTCTTCTGAATTTGTACCCCATTCACTCAATGACCAACTGTAGCAGGTTTGAGGCTTGTGCCATTAACAGTGCAAGAATGGTAGCAATTACATATTCCCTCTTGAAAATCAATAGGTGAATTTTGATCGGCTTTTTTTAGGCTCCAGCCACTTTTTTGAAAATCTATCTCAGTCACCCAGACTGCCAGAGCTAAAATGTATGAACTAATGACCCCTTTTATCTCTTTCCTGCTCTCAGAAGCCATTTTCTGCTAGGAAAGTGTTTTATATTTGGAATTTCTTATCAGTGAGGGTCACACTGTAGTCACTTCCTGTCTGAATCAGGACTGAGTCAGCCGCTTACATACCTGATATTTAACTCCTTCAGGCAGATAAAGAAAAAGGGAACACAACATAGTTATTCGTGTGCTTGGCACTGTATATACCCATGTCTATCTCATCATGGCACAGGGTATCCTTTAAATTTTCCCATTGAAGTTTGAATTTGGCTCTGTCCACTTTTTGTGACCTTAACTCACTCACTCAATGAAGTTTGTGAGCTTTCGGGTTCCTGGTATCAAAATTGTGCGCATGGAAGCAGTTTATCCAGCAAAGAGATCTGATTGGCCATTTGTGGCTCCACCCCCTTAGTGAATTTGAACCCCAGTGACTTAATGACCGACTGTACCAGGTTTGAGGCTTGTGCCATTAACAGTGCAAGAATGGCAGCAATGAAATACTCCCCTTGAAAATCAATAGGTGAATATTGATTAGCTTTTGTAGGCTCACCCACATTTCTGAATATTAATCCCAGCCACCCAGTGACCAACTGTGCAAAGTTTGAGAATTAAATTTTGATTTCCTTAAATTTGTTTAATTGTACCACTAGTTCTAGGGGCACTTTTTTTATTCACCCAGTTTTCTCTCCCTCTCGTCCTGCTTAAAATTCATCCTTCATTCCTCACACAGCTCACAAATACACAAACTTTTAGCGAGTTCGACCCACCCCCTATGCTACATCATTGGGCTAAACTTTGACCCTCTACATCACAGTCAGCAGAGACATGGCAGCCAAGCAGGCTGCGCTCCCTCCTGGACCCCCGCCCCCCCCACCTTATAAAAGGCAGCAGTGTCAGTCATTTTCTCACTCTGTCTGCTGCTGCAATTAGTGAGAGAAGGGAGAGACATTGGAGAGATAGGGAAAGTGATAGTTAGGTCTGTTAGCTTGCTCCTTGCTGATATTTGTTGCTGAAAAGCACCACAAAAAGAGCTCTTTTGAGAGCTAATGTTCTTGTGATATGTTTTTTTTGTGTGGCCCACTGACACTGCATATACAGCCCTGTCTGTCGCAGCTGGCCCTTACTAATTGCTATACTGTGCCAGGCCCAGCACATTCAGTGCATACTTTTTCACTGCACCTGTGTGGCTGCTGCACATTGTATTATAATACCAGTCACTGCATACCTTCCACTGCATCTGTGTGACAGCACGCTGTTTTATATACCAGCAGTCAGTGCATACCTTTTTACTGCACCTATGTGACTGCACATTGTATTATACCACCAGCAGTCACTGCATACCATTCACTGCATCTGTGTGAAAGCACGCTGTTTTATATACCGGCAGTCAGTGCATACCTTTTCACTGCACCTGTGTGACTGCACGTTGCATTAATCCACCAGCAGTCACTGCATACCTTTCACTGCATCTGTGTGACAGCACGCTGTTTTACATACCAGCAGTCAGTGTATACCTTTTCACTGCACCTGTGTGGCTGCGCTGTGGCTCCAACAACAAAACAAAAGGCATGTACATGTGTCAATTCCCCTTCATGATCGTTACCTTGCCACGGTGAAGGGGCTTGCGTATCATAATGAAGCAATGACCGGCTATATGAGTGTGTTGGGGGGCACACCTGACCCAAGATAATAAGGTTTTTGCTTCATTGTGGACAGACCAAATTCAATCAGCTGGACAGTCACTGTGGTTCTGTCATTGAGCTACCTCAGCCCGACCATATGGGCTTGAAAACCACCATCGCCCTGCATTCTCGCTATCGTGCCAGTGCCAGTGTCCTGGAGCCAGTGTCGGCTCCAGGATTTTTTTGGGGGGGTGCTAGGCAGGTGCTGGACCAATGTCTGGGGTAGCTGATGACCCGTTTTTAGCAGTTAATAGCAAAGCCCACTTTAAGTGCTAGAAACACCAAATTTGCAGGGTATATGGAGGGGACAGTGACTTCAAGAGGAAAAAAATGTTTTCAAAAAGACCTTATAGTTTTTGAGAAAATAGATTTTAAAGTTTCAAAGGAAACGCATACATTTAAATGCGGTAAATGACAGATAATGTAGCAAACCTAACGGTAGTGTAAATTTACATATATCAAAATAAAGAGCAATGAATTTCCTGACAGGGTTTCCAGGAAGTACGGACCCCTGGAAACCCGTCCGGAGCCGCAAAGCTTTGGCCAGGAATCACTATACAGCCGCAGTATGGCTGTTATATAAAGATCCTGGCATCTTTTCCTATTTTTTTTTACTTTTTTTTATGTTCAGATTGTGGGAAATATAAAAAAAAACGAAGTGGGGTCCCCCATGCAGGCTGGGATAGCCAGAATGCGGAGCCCCGGCCACGTGGGGCTTTGCACCCTGAGCTATACCAGCCCGCATGGTCCATGGTATGGGGGGACTCCAGGAGAGAGGGGCGGACAAGCCTTCCTCCAGAGCTCTTGTCCCATCCATGGACAAGGGGCTCTTCCCCACCTCCGGTGCCCCAGGAGGAGGTGAGGGCGACGACTCCCTTGGGGGGGTTCATGGTGGCATCTGGGAGTCCCCTTTAAAAAGAGGACCCCAGATGACCGCCCCCCTCCCAGGAGATGGATGGAAATAGCCGATCTCTGTCTGGTCCACTCTACTATGCAGGCACAGGAAACTTGTGCCTGCGCAGTAGAGCGGACTAACAGCGATCGTCTATTTCCGCCTATCTCCGAGCAGAGAGCCGATACTGCACCTGCGCTGGAGCCGAGAAGGTAAATATGTACATCCCTGCCGTTCGGAGGGGCACAACGAGACCACCGTGGGACACAGGAGGACATGGGGAAGCCTCGATAGGATCTGGAGGCTTCCCTCACCTGAGGTGAGTTCCCCAGGGGAACTTTTTCTCATTACAGGTTTCCTTTAAGAAAATGTTCTCACGCCAATATCCTCTAATGTTGCGATCTTCGTTACAACTTGATTGAAGCTCTCCACCGTACAACCACCACACACAGACACAGCTCTAGCAGTATAGCTAGAGCTGTGTCTGTGTGCGGTGGGGAAGCAGTAGAGTGGGGCATCGGTGCGGTAGAGAGTTTCAATCAAGTTGTAATAAAGATCGCAACATTAGAGGATATTGGCGTGCGAACGCGGACTTTTTTTTCCAAAAATCCACATCCCGCCGCAGACTCGAACAGCTGATATCCGCGCAAACTATCCACCGGGCAAACCGTTCGGGCCATCTATATTTACAAAGGCATTATCAGGATCTTCATCAGTCAGTGAACAGAAGACAAGGAACGAACATTGCTGGAATCTTTAACCCCTTACCACCATCTGAATAAGATTCTTTCAGCAAGGTGATTATTAAACTATACACTAAGGAGCTGATAGCAATCCCCTTGTGCAGGGACATGGTCTAGCCCAGGCATGGGCAAACTCGGCCCTCCAGCTGTTACGGAACTACAAGTCCCAAAATGCATTTGCCTTTATGAGTCATGACTGTGGCTGTCAGACTCCTGCAATGCATTGTGGGACTTGTAGTTCCTTAACAGCTGGAGGGCCAAGTTTGCCCATGCCTGGTCTAGCCCTTTAAGAGCCCCACCCTTTTGTATCTAAAACTGAGGGAGGATTTTACAGCAGAAAGGCGGAGCTGTGTGAGGAAGGAAACTGCTTTTAGTACTTGTGGTAATGTGTGCCCTAACATACAGCATTAAAAATAAATCAATAATATATATATATATATATATATATATATATATATTTATATATATATATATATATATATATATATATATATGTATATATATATATATATATAATCGATAGTATTCCTGTAACCTCCCTGGCGTTCAATTTTCCCGGGATTTCTGTGCAAACAGTGATAAAATGTATTTTTAAAACTTTTTTTTTCCTGTAACTTGCCAAAATGTGTCAAGCAAGGGTCTAGTGTACAGTGCAGGAGGGTATTGATGTGTATGCACGTTTATACTGTTCACAGCATGTTTTTTTTTGAACGGACATTTCTGTCCGTACCGCTAGGGAGGTTAAGTGATTAAACTAAAACAAACAAACAAACAAACAAAAAAACATAAAATAAATGACTACAGGTAAAATATTTATTTAGTGAATCATAGGCACACTTTCTACTCTGCTTACCCATAAGCGTTGTGACGGGGTTGCAACCTGCACCAGGTGGGGTGACCCCAGCTGCCCTAGAGGGGGTGCGCTGTAATGGAGGGGAGAGCCGCAGCCGAGGTGAGGGCAGCCCGACCTCTCCCTTCCTATCTCCCCGGGCTGCCCTCCACGCTCCCCCCTCGGAGTGCAGAGTAATGCTCAGGGAAGCGATGTACACAACTACTCACCTCCCAGGTTCCAATCGCCGCTCACTCGCCGCCGGACTCCTCCTCTCTGCATAGCCACTGATACACATGCTGTTTAGCAGGAATCAGCGTGTGTATCAGCGGCTATGCAGAGAGGAGGAGTGAGCGGCGATTGGAACCTGGGAGGTGAGTAGCTGTGTATAGCGCTTCCCTGCACATTACTCTGAAGTCTAGAGGGCGGAGCATGGAGGGCAGCCCAGGGAGATAGGAAGGGAGAGGTCGGGCTGCCCTCAACCGCGGCTGCGGCTCTCCCCTCCATTAGGGGGGGGGGGCACCTACCTACCTAATACTGGGGCGCAGCTACCTATCTAACCTTTACTGGGGGGTAGCTACCTAATCTAACCTATACTGGGAGGCAGCTACCTATCTAACCTATGATGGGGGGCACCTACCTATCTAACCTATACTGGGGGGCACCTACCTAATATAACCTATACTGGGCAGCAGCTACCTATCTAACCTATACTGGGGGGCAGCTACCTATCTAACCTATACTGGGGGGCAGCTACCTATCAAACCTATACTGGGGGGCACCTAACTAATCTAACCTATACTGGGGGGGCACCTACCTAATCTAACCTATACTGGGGGGCAGCTACCTATCTAACCTTTGCTGGGGGGCGCCTACCTAATCTAACCTATACTGGGGGGCACCTACCTAATCTAACCTATACTGGGGGGCAGCTACCTATCTAACCTATACTGGGGGCAGATACCTATCTAACCTATACTGGAGGCACCTACCAATCTAACCTATACTGGGGGCAGCTACCTATGTAATCTATACTGGAGCACCTACCCATCTAACCTGTATTGGGGGCACCTACCTACCTAGCTAGCCTATACTGGTGGCAACTATACTGGCTACCTATATTGGAGGCACCTACCTAACTAACCTATACTGGGGGCACCTACCTATCTAACCTATGCTGGGGGCAACTATTCTGGCTACCTACATTAGCCCACTGCCTTACTGTTGCAGTTACATTACAGTTAGCCCCACCCATGTGATGTCATGTCCACAGCCATTTTTTTGCCGCGGCGCCCTTTACTCTTTTTTTTTGGGGGGGGGGGGGGGGGTCGGTAAATTATCTGCACCAGGTGTCAAATACCCTAGCTACGCCACTGTATTAACGCACCTTCTTTGGTTTCTATCACTGTAGTTGAACACTGAAAACCTTCTGGGCAGGTCATGCGGTCACAAAGCTCTACATCGGTCATTGAACAGGTATAGCAGATTATAGAGTAACCTGAAGAATAACCAAGAACAAAAGCAAATTTTATTTGGATGTTTGCGGAGAGGAGAAGGAGAAGAAGTGGAGCCTTATACAAAACTACTATAGTAATACACACATCACCATGCCAGAACCAAAATTCAAAGAGAATGAATATGATCTGTATTTTCGTTTTCTGGAAAATTTTTGCGAAAATAGCTTGTATAAAATTGATATTTTACAGCGAAAATCCAATATTTTTTTACTGCAAAAACACCCAAAAAATTATATTTTTACCGCAAAAAGTGCACAAAAAAACATATGAAAAATAGCATTTTCTCTTGAAAATCAAATTTAACATTATTTTCGCAAAAAATAATGCGAAAAGAATATTGGCATTTTCGCTCATCACTGCTGGCGAGATCAAACCAATGCATGTGGATAAAGGTAATACCTTTAAAGGGAAATTGACATTAGCCCGCCCCCCCCCCCCCCCCCCCCCAGTTTAGCTTACCTAAGGCTTCTTCCAGCCCCCCTGTACACATCCCGGTCCCTTGTTGTCTTTTTGATGTTCTTCCTTCAGCCACTGTCCCCTCCAAAATCTGTCTAACATTATCCAGTAGTGGGCTACTATGCATGCATGACCACAGGCCCTACGCACCATGATTGTGCTCCTGTAGCTGGTAGCATTTGGTGGATGTGCAGTTGCAAAATTTTACAAACTGCGCAAGAGCAGAATGCGCCCACCCCAGGAGAGCGATCCAGACCTGCTCCGTCTGGGACCACCACATGAAGTTTTTGGGAGAAGACTGTGACTGAAGGGAAAAGAACAGAAAGACAGCAACTGACCACGATGCCTACAGGGGGCTGGAAGTAGCCCTAGGTAAGTTTAAATTTGGGGACCTTAGTGTAACTTTAGGATCCTTTTAACATCTAACTGACTGTTCATAGTTTCCTTCTAAGTTCTTTTGAAACTTTAAAGAGAACCCGAAGTGGGTTTCTGACATCAATAGTAGGACACAGAGGCACATTCGGCATACATTGCCCAGCCTCTATGTTCCCCATGCCCCCCCCCCCCCCCCGTGCTCTGCTGTTCCTTGGTATAAAAACCACCACGCTAGCGACACACAGATTGTCACTAGCTGGCTGTTTACAATAATCCTGTAATTTACCTCCGCTCCCCCCCTCCTGCATATCGCTGCTCCCCACCTGCGTCCCTTCCCTCCCCGCCTCCGTCAGCTTTATCCTATCGGCGTACAGAGGCGGGGGAGGGAAGGGACGCAGGCGGGGAGCCCCGCTATACAGGAGGCGGGGAGGGGAGGCAGGGATGTTCGGATACCCCTTTTTAAAATCCGAATTGATTTGGATCTGGATAATACCCAGATATCCGGATCCGGATCGGACATCCAAATCGGAACATTCTGGATATCCGAACCCATTATCCGGGAAATCAGAATTGATTTGGATATCCGGATAGAAAACCGGAAGTGGCCTTTAAATTGCTTAAATTGCTTCCACAACCCCCGATCTCTCTCTCTCTCTCTCTCTCTCTTTTTCTCTCTAGGACTAAATGCCTCCAAAGTGATTTTTGCCATTGAAACCCTATATTCGGGTATCCGAACTAACTATCCGACCAGATTCCGGATTTCAGATAGATATCCGAGTTAACTCGGATAGTGCTATTCGGATTTACACAGATATCCGGAATCCAAATCAGAGTTCGGATAGTGGAAAAAGTTCGGATTATTTGGGTAGTTCGGGTACCCGGATATTGGATGAGCATCCCTGATCGGAGGTAAATGACAGGATCAATGCAAATCTGTGCATTGCTAGCGTGGCGGTTTTTAGATTGAGGGACAGCAGAGCGCAGCGGGAGCCTGGGGGCGCACTATAAGGACACAGAGGCTGGGCATTGTATGCTCAATGTGCCTCTGTATCCTAATACTGATGTCAGAAACCCACCTCGGGTCTTCTTTTGGCATGATACAGAACTGGATCAGAGCTGTACAAAAGTGAATGTAACATACTGTACAAAGGCTTATATGTGATTTTGTAGGCTTATTCAGCAATCAGACACCATTTCTTTATTCACACAGCTTTACTTCATATGAAATGTAAATTTACTCAACTCCATGAGAGCATTTGTTAATAAAGGTAAATACAATTAATAAGAAAATATTCAGCCAGAGAACAGTAAAAAGTAATCAGATATTTGGTCCAAGACTCCCAGGCCCATATGCAATTCACTTTTTCTCCTTGGTGACATTCCCACACCTTGTCATAAAATGCCTTTTTAACCACCAACATGCAAGACAATGCTCACAATACATTTGGTAGAACCTTTCACAAAGTTTTGGGTACTTTTAATTGAAAATTATGATGAAAGTTATTAACAAAATATGGAAATTATCTCCTAGGAGAAAAAAAAGTAATTACATATGGGCCCTTGTCATAAAATGCATTTTATTTTTTTAGGTATTTTTTTATTATTATTTTTAAACCACCACCAAGCAATAAAATACTCACAATAATGTTGATAGTACTTTTTCAACAACTTGTGGGTACTTTTTCAATTGTAACATGCTTAAAAGTTATTTTAAAGAGAATATGAAAATGATCTAAGAGATAATTTAGGAGTAAAAGATAATTGTATATGGGCTTTGGGCTGCAGGGGGCTTTCAGGAGCCTCCGGTCCTCTGGTCCCAGTTACTTTTGGTATCACAAGTCCATATCCACTGCACCTGCGTGGCCCTGGTTGCGTGCGTCGTCCACGTGCCCCTTGACGAGAGTGCCCTGCGCACAGGGCCCGGATTTACCATAAGGCACTGTAGGCACATGACTACAGGCGTCTGATGATGGAAAGGTGGCTCATTTCCCTCCCCAAGCACCTCCTTTCCTCCTTCCCTATGCAGAGTCCCGAGCGGGAATGTGAGGTTACTCACCCAGCTCTTGGCATTCCACTGACGAGATTCCCCTTCAGTCGAGGGCACCTATAGGTACTTAACACTGAGGGTACCTCTGGCTACATAATGCTAAGGGATACCTGTAGCTACCTCTGAGGGACAAAGGGAAGTAAGGGTGAAGTGACAGCTGGGCCAGCCAGCACACTTGTGAGGCGTTTCAGCAGAGGTTTGTAGGTTTGGGGAGGGCAAAGTCTAGAGTGCCAGGGCATCTGTGCCTATAGGCTCCAGTGATGTAAACCCGGGCCTGCCTGCGCAACAGTGCAGTACAACTAAAATTGAGCCATGGAGGGGACTTGAGGTGCCCCAGTGTGCCCCATTGTAGCACCGCCCATATCAATAGGTACCCTGAGAGGAGGTTGGAAGAGCGAGAAAAGGATGTAAGGCAGGCTAGAGATTTGGGAAAGTACCCCATTTTGCATGTATGAAAGGGCGGGGAACGGGGACATATAGGATATGAACTGTTTAACGCTAAGTTACCAACCCAATAGGGTCCCTGTCCTGAACCAAAGTCTGATAAACTAACAATAGTGATTCTTATGGAAATGAAAAGCACCCCATACTACATGCTGGGAGATGTAGTCCATGGGGGGGTGAATACAGAGATGTTCTTGCATCCACAGACATCTCCCGGCATGCATTTCAGTGCAAGCACACAAGAAAGTGATGGAAACCTCAACATTTGGTAGATGGGCTGGCCATGGAGAAGATGGTGCATCCAATACGCCTGGGGGCCAGAGGAGCAGTTAAGTACAGAGGCTCACTTCAACCCTCCAAAATGACACACAATTGTTCTGAACCTCCCTTTAAAAGAAAATGCTTGGTGCTCTGTCCCCTTTAATGTCTCATGCACTGGACAAAAAAGTAAGAACACCTCTAAGTGAAGAACCTCAAAATTCTGCTTAAAGCGGATCCGAGATGAAAAACTAACTATAACAAGTAGCTTTATTATATTGTAATAAGGGGTGCGCTGGATATAAATTGTTGAATCAATGCTGTTTCTGAGTATAACAATTTATTTCAAATATAGAACCATAAAATGTAAAGCATATGTACACTCTCATGCATTCATACATACACACGAAGAGCAATCTGGTTCCCCTAAAAAAGTAGATAAAAAACCACAATTGTGGGTATATAAAAAATGTTTTAAGACAGATGAACGTTTCAGAGGATAGCGCTAGACACTTCATATACAATTATGGATCCCTGGATAATTGCAAAATACTCCTGGGCTATACAAGTTATAGCTCCTTTAATTGTGAACACTTGCCGTTCCACAGAGGTAGCCTGTGAGTTCTCACCTAATCCTCAAGTCCTCCGCTCTGCGTCCCCCAAGAGAAGATCCTCAGAAGCGGTGTCCCAGCAGCCTCCAAAGAATCCTCCTCGGCACGGAAAGCCGCTCCTAATCCCTCGGCAAGCTGTGTCACTACAGCGGTGAGTTGCTGCTAGAAAGAGTTGTACCGAGTCAGCTTGAACATGCGACTTCCGGTCTTCCGGTACACCAACCTTGAGGGAGAGACGTCACTTCCCAGTGCGTCTCACCAGATAGCTGTGGTTACTTCCTTGCGTTCCAGTCCTCTGAGTTTGCTCCAAAGTTATTGTATGTAACTTTTATGTTACAATGTTGCAATATGAACGGAGGGGACGTGGAGGTAAACCAGTCTGTAATGCAATGGGGCGCCCCTTTCACTACAGTTTCAAAGCTACTTGATTGACATGTTTCAGCGGCTCGGCCGCCTTCCTCAGAATCTAAAGGTTTGGTGCAAACGTCGCCATCTTTTATATGGAGGTGTTCAATACAATACCACTCCTTCTTTCAGATCATTAAAGTGACAGTTCCCTTCATTACTTTATAGTTCACAACTTTCATAATACTTCGAGCGTTTTGCTGTTAGACACTTATTATATCTATAATAGCTTGCCAACTCTATAAAATTCATATATGCTAATATAAATGTATGTGGGGGGAACCAGCAGCTCAATGAGGAACCAAATTGCTCACAATCAGAACCAGCATACCAAAATTAAAATAAAGTTGAGTTATAGTAAAATCAAATTAATGACATTAAAAATGAAATGTATATATATGAAAGAGGCTTCTAATCATAAGGACCTCATCTGTACATGTATATATGTGTGTATAAAAGGGAGAGAGAGAATATATATTACATCTTAAAGCCAAACAGTTCCATTTCATCATTCAACCCTTTTGGCATCAAAGTATCTAAATTGAAGATCCACTTACTCTCCTGCCTTGACATTTTGGCTATATAGTCACCCCCCCCTTATATCTCTATGTACCACCTCCAGACCAAAATATACCACATCCCATGTACAGCACTTATGAGTGTCCCTAAAATGTTTGGATAGTGGGTGCCCTTCCCAACCCTTCCCAATATTATTAAGGTGTTCACCTATCCTGCTAGCCATTGACCTTTTAGTACGGCCGATATACTTCTTCCCACATGGGCATATTAAACAGTAAATCACTCCCTTAGTGTCGCACGTGATCAGTTCTTTAATTTTATAGTTCTCATCCCCCTCTTTTACTTGCGTGATCTTTTTGTAGGCCTTAGTTCTGTTGCAGTTACTACACCTACCACATCTCACAAAACCACCCCCACCCATCATCCCTGGGTTATTTACATAGTCCCCAGCTGCCATAGCCAACTTGAGGCCTATATTCCCCGACCTTCTATATGTAATGGAGGGGTTTATAGGTAAAATCTCATTCAGAAATTTATCTTGTCTAAGAATGGCCCAATGTTTGGAGATAATATTCCGTACTGCTCCACTGCGTGGTCCATATCTCAAATTAAGTCTAAGTGAAAAATCTTGCTGATGCCCCCCATATTTCTTAATAAGTAAATCCTTTCTGTCTATAGTGTCCACTTCTTTTCTCGCCTCTTTGATAATGTCTTCTGTATATCCCTTCTCACCAAATCTCCTTGAGAGTGTTTCTACCTCCTTCTGATATTCCCCATCCTCCGTACAATTCCTTTTCAATCGAATAAATTGACCCTTAGGAATAGTGTTTAACCATGGGGGGAAGTGGCAGCTGGTGGTTAGGATATAACTGTTTACGTCTGTAGGTTTAGTATATGTGCGGGTTTTAAGATTACCATTCTCCACATATATAGTAATATCTAAGAAATGTATCTCTTTATCACTAATCTCAGACGTAAATTTTAAATTCACATTATTACAATTCAAATCACCCACAAATTTCCTAAGGGAATCTTCAGAACCCCTCCAGATAAGCAGGACGTCGTCAATAAATATTTTCCAGAGGACCAGGTCCGCGCCAGGCCCCCCACGCCCGTATACATGGGTGTCTTCCCAATAGGCCATGAAGAGGTTAGCATAACCCGGTGCGAACCTGGTCCCCATCGCCGTCCCACTCGTCTGGAGGTAGAAATCATCACCAGATCTGAAGTGGTTATGTGTCAGTATGAACTGTATCCCACTCAAAATAAAAAGTCTCTGCTCCTCCCTAACATTGGGCTCCAAGTCTAGAAAATGGCCAACCGCCTTCAAACCATCATTATGTTGGATTATGGTATATAGCGACGCTACGTCAAGGGTGGCTAGAAACCAACCTTCCTCCCAGGGTGTCCTATCCAAAATATTCAGGACATGCCTAGTATCCTCCAGGAAGGCCGGAGTGGATCTCACATATCCCTGGAGAAAGGTGTCCACATACCTAGAAAGATTGGACGTTAACGACCCAACCCCAGAGATAATCGGTCTGCCCGGAGGATCAATCAGACTCTTATGTAACTTTGGGAGATGATAAAATATAGCAGTTCTGGGATGGGACACATTCACAAACTCATATTCCTTCTTATTCAGGATTCCTACCTGGTGGGCATCCTTTAATAGCTGTTCTAGATCTTTGCCAAAACTTATCCCAGGATCACCCTTCAAACGTTTGTATGTACTGGTGTCACTCAATAAACGAAGAGCTTCTTTATTGTAATCATCCTCTCTCTGAACTACTATTCCTCCCCCCTTATCTGCCGGACGTATGGTAATATTCTTATTCTGTTGGAGATCATTCATAGCCTTGAATTCTGCCCGAGATAGATTATTCAGAGACGTAGGGAGCGATTTAATCCTCCTAAGATCTCTTATGACATTGTGTTCGAATACATGCATCTCCTTACTGGTCTCATATGTGGGGTTAAACTTAGAGGGATTCTTTAGGTTTGTATGTTGGAAGACGGAGACAGTCTGTTTAGGGACTAGCGGATTTTTTTGGAAATATTTCTTTAAACATAATTTCCTCATGTATTTTTTTAGATCAATGTAAGTTTCAAATTTGTTCAGTTTGGAGGTGGGGGCGAATTTTAGACCCTTCGCTAGTACTTTTTTCTCAGTCTCATTCAATTCTACCCCACTTAAATTATAAATACCTATTTCTTTATCTGTTTTGGCGATACTGTCTACATTCATGGTCTTGCGGCTACCCCTCCTCCCCCCTCTAGTCCCCCTCTTCCTCTTCCCACCCCTCCTCCCAGCCTGTGACCTTGAGTTAAAAAATATTGGTTGATGGTGCCACCATTTCCTACATCCGGATTTAACTTAGATCTATTTCCTTTTAGGGTCCTCTGATTCTCTGAACCCCTTGGTGCAGGGTTCTTTTTTGGGGCCTTTTTATCAAAAATGATGTTCGGGGTTTTCTTATATCTCTTGGGGGCCTGCTTAAATGTTGATCTAGGATCACCCTGAGGTTCTCCTATAGTGTCTTGTAGGGTGGAGAATCTATTGTGGGTTGGGATATCAGGGTACCCACCATTCATTACTTTACCTCTGGTTGACATCTTGTGTGTATTTATATTTTTCTTTATATTTTTCTTGAATTCTTTCCTTCTCACAACTCTATCTAACATATTATTCTCAAAGTCCTTGTTATTCATATTTATAAGTCTACTCCATTCTTGTTTAGCTTGCTGAGCATGATCCACCCAAGGTGTGCCCAGAGAGTCCGGGGTACTAGGAACGCTACCGGCACCTGTAGACTCCTCTTGTACTATCTCCTCAACTACCGAGTTGTTTGCCACTTCCCCCCCGCCTTCTGCACCTCGAAGATCCCCCCGTCTGTAATCATTTCTTCCAAGTTGGTATTCATTGTGTCATCCCCTTCCCCTATCTCCCCTATATCACATATTCCAGTTGCATCCACAGTTTCAAATGAGTGGCTATGTATACTCCATTCACACTCCACTTCATCCGCAACCTTAGGGGCACCCCGTGGAACCAGTGTATGTATAGGGATGGAATCTCTTATAAACTTTCTTTTCTTTTTCACTATAATCTCTTTCTCAAGGTTCCCTAGTCTGTTGAGGATATTTCTTTCCAGATCTTGATATTCAGGAACCTCGCTAAATGGTTCCATATCTTCTTTCATATTTCTAATTTCATTACTTAAACCAAAACACTGGCTCCTCCTGGTGTCCCTAATAAATGAAACAACTTGCATTGAAAATCCATGGAACATCTTGTCCCATTCCTCTTGTACTGTGGGTGTTGAGAGGTCTGCCGCCAATTGTTTGTAAACTGTCAAACCCACAGGTGACACTTCCCATAACAAATACTGGTCTAAGGTGGCCACCTCCCACTGGTTTTTGGTTTCCTTAATCAAGAGTTTTTCTAGATGTCTAAAATCATAGACCACATCCTCCCAATACACACCCTCTCTCTCATTATATTCATGTCGATTAAAAAAAGCATCAATTCTGCTGGTTTGTTGGTCTCTAAATTTCCAGATGTTACAATTATAGTCGGTTGCTGCCATCTCCAAAAGAGGGGATTGAATAAACCACTATTAAAACAGCAAACTGGAGGGCGCAGCCCAGAAAAAACTGTGAGGGGAATAGCTCTCACTATTAAACCCTCACAGTAAATACTTCCTCCTGCCGCGACCACCCAAGGTGGGGTTCTCCCCTTACCCCACCAAAAGAGGCAAAATTATATTGTAATAAGGGGTGCGCTGGATATAAATTGTTGAATCAATGCTGTTTCTGAGTATAACAATTTATTTCAAATATAGAACCATAAAATGTAAAGCATATGTACACTCTCATGCATTCATACATACACACGAAGAGCAATCTGGTTCCCCTAAAAAAGTAGATAAAAAACCACAATTGTGGGTATATAAAAAATGTTTTAAGACAGATGAACGTTTCAGAGGATAGCGCTAGACACTTCATATACAATTATGGATCCCTGGATAATTGCAAAATACTCCTGGGCTATACAAGTTATAGCTCCTTTAATTGTGAACACTGGCCGTTCCACAGAGGTAGCCTGTGAGTTCTCACCTACTCCTCAAGTCCTCCGCTCTGCGTCCCCCAAGAGAAGATCCTCAGAAGCGGTGTCCCAGCAGCCTCCAAAGAATCCTCTTCGGCACGGAAAGCCGCTCCTAATCCCTCGGCAAGCTGTGTCACTACAGCGGTGAGTTGCTGCTAGAAAGAGTTGTACCGAGTCAGCTTGAACATGCGACTTCCGGTCTTCCGGTACACCAACCTTGAGGGAGAGACGTCACTTCCCAGTGCGTCTCACCAGTTAGCTGTGGTTACTTCCTTGCGTTCCAGTCCTCCGAGTTTGCTCCAAAGTTATTGTATGGAACTTTTATGTTACAATGTTGCAATATGAACGGAGGGGACGTGGAGGTAAACCAGTCTGTAATGCAATGGGGCGCCCCTTTCACTACAGTTTCAAAGCTACTTGATTGACATGTTTCAGCGGCTCGGCCGCCTTCCTCAGAATCTAAAGGTTTGGTGCAAACGTCGCCATCTTTTATATGGAGGTGTTCAATACAATACCACTCCTTCTTTCAGATCATTAAAGTGACAGTTCCCTTCATTACTTTATAGTTCACAACTTTCATAATACTTCGAGCGTTTTGCTGTTAGACACTTATTATATCTATAATAGCTTGCCAACTCTATAAAATTCATATATGCTAATATAAATGTATGTGGGGGGAACCAGCAGCTCAATGAGGAACCAAATTGCTCACAATCAGAACCAGCATACCAAAATTAAAATAAAGTTGAGTTATAGTAAAATCAAATTAATGACATTAAAAATGAAATGTATATATATGAAAGAGGCTTCTAATCATAAGCCTGTACAGATGAGGTCCTTATGATTAGAAGCCTCTTTCATATATATACATTTCATTTTTAATGTCATTAATTTGATTTTACTATAACTCAACTTTATTTTAATTTTGGTATGCTGGTTCTGATTGTGAGCAATTTGGTTCCTCATTGAGCTGCTGGTTCCCCCCACATACATTTATATTAGCATATATGAATTTTATAGAGTTGGCAAGCTATTATAGATATAATAAGTGTCTAACAGCAAAACGCTCGAAGTATTATGAAAGTTGTGAACTATAAAGTAATGAAGGGAACTGTCACTTTAATGATCTGAAAGAAGGAGTGGTATTGTATTGAACACCTCCATATAAAAGATGGCGACGTTTGCACCAAACCTTTAGATTCTGAGGAAGGCGGCCGAGCCGCTGAAACATGTCAATCAAGTAGCTTTGAAACTGTAGTGAAAGGGGCGCCCCATTGCATTACAGACTGGTTTACCTCCACGTCCCCTCCGTTCATATTGCAACATTGTAACATAAAAGTTACATACAATAACTTTGGAGCAAACTCGGAGGACTGGAACGCAAGGAAGTAACCACAGCTATCTGGTGAGACGCACTGGGAAGTGACGTCTCTCCCTCAAGGTTGGTGTACCGGAAGACCGGAAGTCGCATGTTCAAGCTGACTCGGTACAACTCTTTCTAGCAGCAACTCACCGCTGTAGTGACACAGCTTGCCGAGGGATTAGGAGCGGCTTTCCGTGCCGAGGAGGATTCTTTGGAGGCTGCTGGGACACCGCTTCTGAGGATCTTCTCTTGGGGGACGCAGAGCGGAGGACTTGAGGAGTAGGTGAGAACTCACAGGCTACCTCTGTGGAACGGCCAGTGTTCACAATTAAAGGAGCTATAACTTGTATAGCCCAGGGGTATTTTGCAATTATCCAGGGATCCATAATTGTATATGAAGTGTCTAGCGCTATCCTCTGAAACGTTCATCTGTCTTAAAACATTTTTTATATACCCACAATTGTGGTTTTTTATCTACTTTTTTAGGGGAACCAGATTGCTCTTCGTGTGTATGTATGAATGCATGAGAGTGTACATATGCTTTACATTTTATGGTTCTATATTTGAAATAAATTGTTATACTCAGAAACAGCATTGATTCAACAATTTATATCCAGCGCACCCCTTATTACAATATAATTTTGCCTCTTTTGGTGGGGTAAGGGGAGAACCCCACCTTGGGTGGTCGCGGCAGGAGGAAGTATTTACTGTGAGGGTTTAATAGTGAGAGCTATTCCCCTCACAGTTTTTTCTGGGCTGCGCCCTCCAGTTTGCTGTTTTAATAGTGGTTTATTTAATCCCCTCTTTTGGAGATGGCAGCAACCGACTATAATTGTAACATCTGGAAATTTAGAGACCAACAAACCAGCAGAATTGATGCTTTTTTTAATCGACATGAATATAATGAGAGAGAGGGTGTGTATTGGGAGGATGTGGTCTATGATTTTAGACATCTAGAAAAACTCTTGATTAAGGAAACCAAAAACCAGTGGGAGGTGGCCACCTTAGACCAGTATTTGTTATGGGAAGTGTCACCTGTGGGTTTGACAGTTTACAAACAATTGGCGGCAGACCTCTCAACACCCACAGTACAAGAGGAATGGGACAAGATGTTCCATGGATTTTCAATGCAAGTTGTTTCATTTATTAGGGACACCAGGAGGAGCCAGTGTTTTGGTTTAAGTAATGAAATTAGAAATATAAAAGAAGATATGGAACCATTTAGCGAGGTTCCTGAATATCAAGATCTGGAAAGAAATATCCTCAACAGACTAGGGAACCTTGAGAAAGAGATTATAGTGAAAAAGAAAAGAAAGTTTATAAGAGATTCCATCCCTATACATACACTGGTTCCACGGGGTGCCCCTAAGGTTGCGGATGAAGTGGAGTGTGAATGGAGTATACATAGCCACTCATTTGAAACTGTGGATGCAACTGGAATATGTGATATAGGGGAGATAGGGGAAGGGGATGACACAATGAATACCAACTTGGAAGAAATGATTACAGACGGGGGGGATCTTCGAGGTGCAGAAGGCGGGGGGGAAGTGGCAAACAACTCGGTAGTTGAGGAGATAGTACAAGAGGAGTCTACAGGTGCCGGTAGCGTTCCTAGTACCCCGGACTCTCTGGGCACACCTTGGGTGGATCATGCTCAGCAAGCTAAACAAGAATGGAGTAGACTTATAAATATGAATAACAAGGACTTTGAGAATAATAAGTTAGATAGAGTTGTGAGAAGGAAAGAATTCAAGAAAAATATAAAGAAAAATATAAATACACACAAGATGTCAACCAGAGGTAAAGTAATGAATGGTGGGTACCCTGATATCCCAACCCACAATAGATTCTCCACCCTACAAGACACTATAGGAGAACCTCAGGGTGATCCTAGATCAACATTTAAGCAGGCCCCCAAGAGATATAAGAAAACCCCGAACATCATTTTTGATAAAAAGGCCCCAAAAAAGAACCCTGCACCAAGGGGTTCAGAGAATCAGAGGACCCTAAAAGGAAATAGATCTAAGTTAAATCCGGATGTAGGAAATGGTGGCACCATCAACCAATATTTTTTAACTCAAGGTCACAGGCTGGGAGGAGGGGTGGGAAGAGGAAGAGGGGGACTAGAGGGGGGAGGAGGGGTAGCCGCAAGACCATGAATGTAGACAGTATCGCCAAAACAGATAAAGAAAGAGGTATTTATAATTTAAGTGGGGTAGAATTGAATGAGACTGAGAAAAAAGTACTAGCGAAGGGTCTAAAATTCGCCCCCACCTCCAAACTGAACAAATTTGAAACTTACATTGATCTAAAAAAATACATGAGGAAATTATGTTTAAAGAAATATTTCCAAAAAAATCCGCTAGTCCCTAAACAGACTGTCTCCGTCTTCCAACATACAAACCTAAAGAATCCCTCTAAGTTTAACCCCACATATGAGACCAGTAAGGAGATGCATGTATTCGAACACAATGTCATAAGAGATCTTAGGAGGATTAAATCGCTCCCTACGTCTCTGAATAATCTATCTCGGGCAGAATTCAAGGCTATGAATGATCTCCAACAGAATAAGAATATTACCATACGTCCGGCAGATAAGGGGGGAGGAATAGTAGTTCAGAGAGAGGATGATTACAATAAAGAAGCTCTTCGTTTATTGAGTGACACCAGTACATACAAACGTTTGAAGGGTGATCCTGGGATAAGTTTTGGCAAAGAGCTAGAACAGCTATTAAAGGATGCCCACCAGGTAGGAATCCTGAATAAGAAGGAATATGAGTTTGTGAATGTGTCCCATCCCAGAACTGCTATATTTTATCATCTCCCAAAGTTACATAAGAGTCTGATTGATCCTCCGGGCAGACCGATTATCTCTGGGGTTGGGTCGTTAACGTCCAATCTTTCTAGGTATGTGGACACCTTTCTCCAGGGATATGTGAGATCCACTCCGGCCTTCCTGGAGGATACTAGGCATGTCCTGAATATTTTGGATAGGACACCCTGGGAGGAAGGTTGGTTTCTAGCCACCCTTGACGTAGCGTCGCTATATACCATAATCCAACATAATGATGGTTTGAAGGCGGTTGGCCATTTTCTAGACTTGGACCCCAATGTTAGGGAGGAGCAGAGACTTTTTATTTTGAGTGGGATACAGTTCATACTGACACATAACCACTTCAGATATGGTGATGATTTCTACCTCCAGACGAGTGGGACGGCGATGGGGACCAGGTTCGCACCGGGTTATGCTAACCTCTTCATGGCCTATTGGGAAGACACCCATGTATACGGGCGTGGGGGGCCTGGCGCTGACCTGGTCCTCTGGAAAATATTTATTGACGACGTCCTGCTTATCTGGAGGGGTTCTGAAGATTCCCTTAGGAAATTTGTGGGTGATTTGAATTGTAATAATGTGAATTTAAAATTTACGTCTGAGATTAGTGATAAAGAGATACATTTCTTAGATATTACTATATATGTGGAGAATGGTAATCTTAAAACCCGCACATATACTAAACCTACAGACGTAAACAGTTATATCCTAACCACCAGCTGCCACTTCCCCCCATGGTTAAACACTATTCCTAAGGGTCAATTTATTCGATTGAAAAGGAATTGTACGGAGGATGGGGAATATCAGAAGGAGGTAGAAACACTCTCAAGGAGATTTGGTGAGAAGGGATATACAGAAGACATTATCAAAGAGGCGAGAAAAGAAGTGGACACTATAGACAGAAAGGATTTACTTATTAAGAAATATGGGGGGCATCAGCAAGATTTTTCACTTAGACTTAATTTGAGATATGGACCACGCAGTGGAGCAGTACGGAATATTATCTCCAAACATTGGGCCATTCTTAGACAAGATAAATTTCTGAATGAGATTTTACCTATAAACCCCTACATTACATATAGAAGGTCGGGGAATATAGGCCTCAAGTTGGCTATGGCAGCTGGGGACTATGTAAATAACCCAGGGATGATGGGTGGGGGTGGTTTTGTGAGATGTGGTAGGTGTAGTAACTGCAACAGAACTAAGGCCTACAAAAAGATCACGCAAGTAAAAGAGGGGGATGAGAACTATAAAATTAAAGAACTGATCACCTGCGACACTAAGGGAGTGATTTACTGTTTAATATGCCCATGTGGGAAGAAGTATATCGGCCGTACTAAAAGGTCAATGGCTAGCAGGATAGGTGAACACCTTAATAATATTGGGAAGGGTTGGGAAGGGCACCCACTATCCAAACATTTTAGGGACACTCATAAGTGCTGTACATGGGATGTGGTATATTTTGGTCTGGAGGTGGTACATAGAGATATAAGGGGGGGTGACTATATAGCCAAAATGTCAAGGCAGGAGAGTAAGTGGATCTTCAATTTAGATACTTTGATGCCAAAAGGGTTGAATGATGAAATGGAACTGTTTGGCTTTAAGATGTAATATATATTCTCTCTCTCCCTTTTATACACACATATATACATGTACAGATGAGGTCCTTATGATTAGAAGCCTCTTTCATATATATACATTTCATTTTTAATGTCATTAATTTGATTTTACTATAACTCAACTTTATTTTAATTTTGGTATGCTGGTTCTGATTGTGAGCAATTTGGTTCCTCATTGAGCTGCTGGTTCCCCCCACATACATTTATATTAGCATATATGAATTTTATAGAGTTGGCAAGCTATTATAGATATAATAAGTGTCTAACAGCAAAACGCTCGAAGTATTATGAAAGTTGTGAACTATAAAGTAATGAAGGGAACTGTCACTTTAATGATCTGAAAGAAGGAGTGGTATTGTATTGAACACCTCCATATAAAAGATGGCGACGTTTGCACCAAACCTTTAGATTCTGAGGAAGGCGGCCGAGCCGCTGAAACATGTCAATCAAGTAGCTTTGAAACTGTAGTGAAAGGGGCGCCCCATTGCATTACAGACTGGTTTACCTCCACGTCCCCTCCGTTCATATTGCAACATTGTAACATAAAAGTTACATACAATAACTTTGGAGCAAACTCGGAGGACTGGAACGCAAGGAAGTAACCACAGCTATCTGGTGAGACGCACTGGGAAGTGACGTCTCTCCCTCAAGGTTGGTGTACCGGAAGACCGGAAGTCGCATGTTCAAGCTGACTCGGTACAACTCTTTCTAGCAGCAACTCACCGCTGTAGTGACACAGCTTGCCGAGGGATTAGGAGCGGCTTTCCGTGCCGAGGAGGATTCTTTGGAGGCTGCTGGGACACCGCTTCTGAGGATCTTCTCTTGGGGGACGCAGAGCGGAGGACTTGAGGAGTAGGTGAGAACTCACAGGCTACCTCTGTGGAACGGCCAGTGTTCACAATTAAAGGAGCTATAACTTGTATAGCCCAGGAGTATTTTGCAATTATCCAGGGATCCATAATTGTATATGAAGTGTCTAGCGCTATCCTCTGAAACGTTCATCTGTCTTAAAACATTTTTTATATACCCACAATTGTGGTTTTTTATCTACTTTTTTAGGGGAACCAGATTGCTCTTCGTGTGTATGTATGAATGCATGAGAGTGTACATATGCTTTACATTTTATGGTTCTATATTTGAAATAAATTGTTATACTCAGAAACAGCATTGATTCAACAATTTATATCCAGCGCACCCCTTATTACAATATAATTTTGCCTCTTTTGGTGGGGTAAGGGGAGAACCCCACCTTGGGTGGTCGCGGCAGGAGGAAGTATTTACTGTGAGGGTTTAATAGTGAGAGCTATTCCCCTCACAGTTTTTTCTGGGCTGCGCCCTCCAGTTTGCTGTTTTTATAACAAGTAGCTTGTCTATATATCTTATCTAAAGTTTAGATAGTTTACACAGCAAATCTAGCTGCAAACAGCTTTAATAGAAAATGATTCTTTCTTCCTGTGATACAATGACAGCAGCCATGTTGTTTGTAAACATTACACAGAGGCAGGCTTATCTGTATCTTGAGCACTCAGCCTGTGCAAAAAAATGAATCCCCCCTCCTCCCTCCTCCCCTCTGCCTCTGAAATCAATGGCTAGTAACACCTCCTCCTCCTCCTGCCCAGGCTGAGCTCCCATGAGCCCTTGCTACTGCCAAGGCTCTCTGAAAACCTGTGGGCATGGTTTATTTAATTTATAGGGAATTAGAGTATTAAAACAAAAAAAGTATTTGGCTTGAGGAATTCCCTATAAACAATAGGAAAGGAACACAATTATGCAGTGAGTAAAAGTTCACCTCGGATCCACTTTAATTAGACATTTTCCCTCCCCGTGGGTCATGCTACTTGTTAGTGTTACAAGGTCTCGGGTGTGAACCAGATTCTTACCATGAAAATTCACGAAAAGTGCAAAAAAAAAAACGTAAAAAAAACACTTGAAAATCAAATGTAACATTATTTTTGCAAAAACGAATGCAAAAAGAATATTGCCATTTATGTTCATCTCAGGTGAGCAGAGTACTCACTTTTGTGAGCTACTGTATGCGGAAGACGATGGGGTTACAGGGAAAATGGAGGGAGGGTAAAGGATGGTATATACTGTGTATATACTGTAATCTACTTACTTGTCCCTGTCACAGCTGAGAGCAGGAAGACCAGAAACACCAGATCCATCGCTGCTAAGGATGCTCTGCTTCTCCTCTGGGTAGTCTCACTTCTAGCTGCTGAGACATTTATACTGCTGACTGAGTAGGGATGTGACAGTACCATACACAATAGCCTCAGTGTCCACACTATCTGGGTAAGAATAATAACAAATTAAAATGTTTATGACATTTATAATATGTGACAATATGCAGTGTCTATGATTTTCATAATGGCAAACAAAGCTCCTAAATAGCCTGTAATATGGAAATCTACCCATTTGCATAGGTGTAAAATACAGAGCTGGGACAAGGTCCTCCAGCACCCAAGAATGAGACACCAAAGTGCGCTCCTCCATGCTTCCTACCCCAGCCGTCACACATTGATTGCTATTAGACTAAGAGGTGCCCCAGTGTCCCCAACACCTTCATCTCTAGTTATGTGACTTGCAGTCACAGCCATGTATCCCCTTTTCTTATTTCTCTCTGCTACAAACACAATAGGGAAATGATAGCTGTGCGCCCCCTTCTACACTGTGCCCTGAGGCTGGAGCCTCTCTTGCCTCTGCCTCGGCCCGGCCCTACACTGCGCCCTGAGGCTGGGGCCTCTCTTGCCTCTGCCTCGGCCCGGCCCTGCCCCCTCCTACACCGCACCCTGAGACTGGAGCCTCTCTTGCCTCTGCCTCGTCCCGGCCCTGGTAAAATGTATTGTGTGTGTTAGAAAACTGGCAGTGTAAAGGGGTAGATTGAACAAGTATATGCAAATACAATAATCCAATTAGTGTACTCAGATATAAGTAAAGCACATATCTGTAATTATGGGATATGAATAGCGCATACCTATAGGTACACCTCCGGTGAGCTGGGCGCAGGGTGAGTCAAATGACGGCTCTCCCAGCTGCTGCTGCTGCTGCTCAAATTTCCAGCGACGTTGAATACTATTTGCCCCTCAGAGTCATAGCAACTTGGAGGGAGAAGTAATCCGGAACCACAATTAAACCGTACACACCCCGTGCACTATAACATTACCACTACAGCCGCTCCAGCTTCGCTGTAGTGGCACCTGCATCGTTAAAGGGAACCTGAAGTGAGAGGTAGATGGAGGCTGCCATATTTATTTCCTTTTAAACAATACCAGTTGCCTGACTGTCCTGCTGATCCTCTGCCTCTAATACTTTTACAAAGAGACACTGAACAAGCATTCAGCAGATCAGGTGTTTCTGACTGAAGCCTGACAAGATTAGCCACATGCTTGTATCAGGTGTGTGCAGTGGCGGCTCCAACATGCATACAGACTGTTTCTGATTGTTTGATCCTCATCAGTGCATGGCATGGATTAATTTGGCTCTATGGAGTAGGGCTTGTAACACCGAGAGGTACAGACTAACCAGCAAGCTCATGGTGAACCAGAACTCATTGGAGTGTGTGAGGGGCTACAATGGTCCTAAATGCCCCCTTACTAAAATACTAAGAAAAACAAAAGTTTGCTTTCTTAAAACAGAAAGAATTTGCGATAATTCAGGTTGGAGTTCCAACGGTTCTGGAGGTGTGTTTAGCTTATAAGGGTAGAATGGTTAATTTGCATATTCAGCAGTGATGCTCTGGGAGACATCTCAAGCTCACTCCAACCTGAAATATTGCAAATTCTTTCTGTTTTAAGAAAGCAAACTTTTGTTTTTCTTAGCATTTTAGTAAGGGGGCTTTTAGGACCATTGTAGTCCCTTACATACTCCAATGAGTTCTGGCTCTTATTTAACAGATACAAATCTGCCACACTGTGCTTAGTACTGCAGCATGGTAAGAAAACCATAATAAACCTGAATTTTGTAGCACATACAGGTCAAACTTGAAAAATTAGAATAACGTGCAAAAGTCCATTTATTTCAGTAATTAAATGTAAAAGGTTAAACTAATATAAAGCGATGGTCAAAAATGCCCATTTCTGTTTCCTTGGAAATTTCTGATTTCTGATTTTCCGTTTTTCCGATTTTTGATGAGTATTTTGATAGACTTTTTTTGCATCAGAGAATGCAAAAATAAAAACAAAAACAAAAAAAGAAACTGAAAAATGGAGAATTGGTCTTGTGATTGGTCTTCATTTAAAATTTTGCAGAAAAAAAAATCTGCATTCTCTGATTGGTCCAATGCTTCCGCGTTCTGTGATTGGGTTAAAATTACGGATTTCCAGCAGATCCGATGTCCGCAAAATTCCAGTTTCCAATTTCTGTTTTCCAAATTCCAATTGGAAATGTCAGAAATGCGTAAATTTCAAATCTGCAAAATCCAAACAAGCATCCCTGCATACATTATATGAAATAGACTCATTACATGTAATGCGAGATATTTCAAGACTTTATTTGTTACATTAAAATATTGAGAAACGGTTCAATATTCTAGGCTCAAAGTGTCATACTGTAATCAGCTGCTCCATTCAAAACACCTGCAAAGGGTTCCTATTTCAATTATTAATTTTACCTTTTAAGTTGAATCACTGAAATGAATGGACTTTGCACGATATTCAAATTTTTTGAGTTTCCCCTGTAAGATCACTATAAAAATCATGACTAATTGCTAACACTTGCACCAGTAAAATGGCCCACTGTGAAGGATTGGGGAATGGCCGCCGCGTGCTCTGGCGGCGTGGCGGCCATTTCCGCGTCCGCTCCGGCGGTTTACACGCGGCGACATGTGGGTCTAATGTTATACAGCCTTCCTGTTCACATAGGCTGCGGAATACACGCACACGTGCGGCAAGACATAAGCTTTATGGGAAGCAGAGAGGGATCAGCTGACCCCGCCGGTCAGCTGATCCAAGGATGGATGCGGATTGGCTGGAAGGGACTGGGCGGCGCTGGCCAGCGCTGCACTATATAAGCACTTGTCCCTCAGTCTCACATCGTCTGCCGTTGCAAATGCTTAACGTGTTAGCACACAGACTTTAGTCAGATCCTACAGTGTGGTTGAACCAGAACGGACCTGGGAATCCACACTGAGCTAGATTACTTTCTCTTGTTATATGTTATGCTTTAGACCAGTTCCCGGGTGTTGTGACTACGGACCTCACACCCAAGACTAGGATACTGTGTCAGTTATATGTTACGCTTTAGACCAGTTCCAGGGTGTTGTGACTACGGACCTCACACCCAAGACTAGGATACTGTGTCAGTTATATGTTATGCTTTAGACCAGTTCCAGGGTGTTGTGACTACAGACCTCACACCCAAGACTAGGATACTGTGTCAGTTATATGTTATGCTTTAGACCAGTTCCAGGGTGTTGTGACTACGGACCTCACACCCAAGACTAGATTACTGTGTCAGTTATATGTTATGCTTTAGACCAGTTCCAGGGTGTTGTGACTATGGACCTCACACCCAAGACTAGGATACTGTGTCAGTTATATGTTATGCTTTAGACCAGTTCCAGGGTGTTGTGACTACGGACCTCACACCCAAGACTAGGATACTGTGTCAGTTCTATGTTATGCTTTAGACCAGTTCCAGGGTGTTGTGACTACGGACCTCACACCCAAGACTAGGATACTGTGTCAGTTCTATGTTATGCCTTAGACTAGTTCCGGGGTGTTGTAACTACGGCCAACACACCCAAGACTAGCACGGTATATCTGTACTTCCTTGATTCGCCACTAGGCTGTAGGGAGATAGGATCTCACAGCCAGATAGGGCTATCTGTTCATATTAGCAGCAGGGCTTCCTGCAACCAGGCCTAGGTCCCTCTCCTATGGAGCCTTTGGCCTAAAGGAATTCACCCACGGCTAGGGGTGAATTTCCTGCTCTTCACTGCCTCCAGTCTTCCTGGCAGTTCTCTCTCAAAGTGTTACTGTTATCCTGTACACTCACAGGTGTCCAGAGGTTAGACATACCTGGATTATTAGTGATTCTGCAGATCATTCATAATCCGGTGTATATCTGCATTATTGGTGAGTCTGCAGCCCACCAATAATCAGACTCTCTCTGCGTGTTGACACCGATCGTTACACCCACATTCTCAGAAATAAATAACTGCCCAACTGGGGTCATAAAAGAAATGCTAATTAGCAATGATGGAAACAAACTGTGGACAGCATAGTGGCATAGTGGTTAGCACATTCGCCTTGTATGGCTGGGTCATGGATGGTTAGCAACACAGCCAGGGCACTAGTTTGTATGTTCTCCATGTGTCTGTGTGAGTTTCCTTTGCATATTAGCACATACCAAAAACATAAAGATAAGTTAAGTGGCTTCCGTCTAAATTGACCCTAGATTATAATGGACATATGACTATTGGTGATGGGCCGAACATCAAATTTAAGATTCGTGAACGGCGAATGCTAATTTTTGCATAACTTCCCAAATCTGGCAAATCTGCAAATTGCCATAGAGTTCAATGGGCAGGAGAATTTGAGACCCTATAGGGAGAGAAAAGTTGATTCAAGGGGCCTAAAACCTGGAGGGGGGTATGCCGAAGGGGGATCCATGGCAAAAGTCCCACCAAAAATTACGTAGTTGACGCAGACTCATGTTTTCGCCTCTAAAGGTCGGAAATCACATTACATTCCTAAACTGGTGGTATAAAGTTCTTAAAAATGTCCAGCATGTGTACACCTCCTTCAGGTAGTGTAAGGGCTACACTCGCTTCACACTGACAGACGAAACACTGCTTTTAATGCACCACAGTCTGCAAACAACCGCAAAGACCTTTAGTGATTATGTCAGGTGAGCATATCTTTGTTTTTACTAGTTGACAACTCCAGGGCATAAAAGTTACTCCTCTCAGCGGCAATATTTGTGTAATGGCTGCCGTGCTTTTGTGCGCACAATCGTAGGAGTGCAGGCGATTGCAGTTTTCCAACCTCTATGGTCAGGCTGAGGTAGTTCAATGACAGTTATGTGACCCCCCAAAAAAACACTGATTCTGAACTGAGGCCTTATTCAGGGGGCAGTAATGGATGCTAGGTGCCAGTAGTGGTGTGAAGGATTGTTGGGTTATGGTCGGTGCACTACTAGGACCAGCAGACCTGTCTTCAACTGCTAACTGATGCACTGGCCACAGAAGAGCAACACAATAGCAAAAAAAACTCTCAGCCCTAAGAAGGGCTTAGCTGTTTAGGACAATATGGTAGCAGCAAGAATCTGCACTGAGGACATAGAGCACAGGCCTACCTATCTCTCTCCCTGTCAGCAACGCACTGTCCCTCATCTGCCTAGCACACACGCCAAACACAGACTGCAAAATGGTTTCTGTGCTGGCTTTCTGATGTGTGTGTGTGTGTGTGTGGGGGGGGGGGGGGGGGCAGGTGGGAGGGATAGCTGATTGGCTGCCATGTGTCTGCTGACTCTGGGGTGAGGGGTCACAGTTTGGCTCCATTATTATGTATAGGGTACAAATTAAACACCGCATGTAATTGCCTGAGGGAGCGAACTATTCACCGGCAGGACAGTTCGGCCCATCTCTAATGACTATGGTAGGAAATAGATTGTGAACTCTTCTGAGGAACAGTTGCACATGTGCAGAGTGCTCCCAGGTCACCTCGGGTACATTATAAATTTGCAATAGTGGTCTTTTAACTACAGAAGTACCCGGTTGGTCAATCCTTCTTAGCAAGCTGTGTGGACAGATTATATACTTATCATCCAGCCCCCGCCTTTGTCTGACAGTGCTAAATGTTGAGCTAAAGAGGGGAGGGGATGATGCAGGAGGGAGACAAAACACCATTTGTGTACCTTAGTGTGGAATTCCTTATCTGTGTAGCTGAGAAAACTTGTTTATTGTTTTCAGTGCACACTGCTGGAGCCTGGTTAACTGTATGTTACTGAACAGGGGTGCCTGAGGAAGGGGGCATAGCAATCAGCAGGGGGACCTGTGCCTTCCCTGGCCCCAGTGTAGCGCCAAAATTGAGTGTGTGATTCAGACACTACTGTGACCAAAGAGATCGGCAGGACTGCCAGGTAACCAGCAATGTTTAAAAGGAAACATACAGTAAAACATACAGTAACATACAGTATATGGCAGTCTCCAAATACCTCTCGCTTCAGGTTCCTGTAAAGCACTAGTTCAGGCTTGATTATTTCATACTGCAAATGGTGTGAAATAAACAATACATTTGCATGTATGATGTAAAATCGTAATGCAAAATTGCGGGCAAATACGTAATTAATTTTGCTTGTCACTGTAAACAGGATTAGTAATTATGCAATTGCGTGTAACTATGCAAAATTCTGTAAAATACCTATGACTTACTGTAAGTTTTTAAAAACAAAACCCCATGCCTGTTATCACCAACAAAATTGCTAGACATAATAAAGGGACCTCTCTTGTGCCTCCTCCTTGTGCTACCTGTTCATCTCTGCACATCCCTCTTTCCCACTGTGCCTCCTTCTGTCCCCCTTCCTGCCTCCTTTTATCCCCTTTTGTGCCACTTTCTGTCCCCCTTTGTGCCTCCTTGTGCCCCCCCTCCTAAGTCCCCCTGTGCCTCCTTCAGTCCCCCTGTGCCTTCTTCTTTTTCTATTTGTGTTTCTATTTGTGTTTCATTCTGTCCTCTTGTGCCTCCTTCTATTCCTTTGTGCTACCTCTCCCCCCCCCCCCCTTTGCATCCCTCTGTCACACTGTGCATCCTACTGCCCCCCTTTGTGCATCTCTCTGCCTCTTATTCTGTTACCTTTTGCCGCTATCTGTCTCAGGCCCCCCACTGTGTTCTCCCAGCTTAAGATGGCCATACACTGGTCGATTTGCCATCAGATTCGACCAACAGATAGATCCCTCTCTGATCGAATCTGACCTTTACTGCAAACAGATTGTGAATCCATTTCAGCCTGAAACCGATCACAATCTGTGGAGCTGCCGCTGCTGCCGCCCTCCCCCCCCCCCCCCCCTGCATACATTTCCTGTTCCGCCGGCGCGACTCCCCTGGTCCCCGCTGTCTTCTTCTCTGTTCCTGCAGCTACTGAACTTTCTGTCCAGGGGAAGTTTAAACAGTAGAGGGCGCTCTACTGTTTAAACTTCCTGCCGGGACAGGAAGTTCTGTGTAGCTGCAGCCGGTCCGGAACCCAGCGCGGAAAGAAGACAGTGGGGACCAGGGGACTCGCGCCGGCCGGAACAGGTAATGTATACCCGCTGTATTGCGTCGGTCGTCGGGCATTCGAACGCCGCTATCGACGCACTCCCGACCCGCCGCCGATCGAGAAAAATCTTCCGCACGGACGGATCGACAGGAATCGACGGGAATGATCGATTTCGTACGGAAATCGATCGTTCTGTCAGCGGTGTGCGCGGCGATTTCACAGTCGATTCGATCACTGTGATCAAATCGGCAGTATACCAGCGGGAAAATCGTTAGGTGTATGGGCCCCTTTAGTGTGTAAATGTAGAGCATAGCGTAGCAGAAGCTGTGCTGTCACCTCCATTTGCCTGTGCTACAATCCTTTCTGTCTCCTGCTCTCTCTATTGCTGGCATATCACTCTCCTCATGTTGTGGGTAATTAAGCTTCATGTGGTAGGAGATGCTGGGCACTAGGCTGAGCAGTGAGCAGACAGGCAGAAGCACAGCACTGTACTCTGACGTAGAGGTTAGAACACAGCCTTTGCATGTACACACTGGGCTGGAGGAGAGCAGGAAGAAACAAAACGCGTCAGGATAGGTGAGTTGTTTGCATCTCAGGGACTCCCTGTGCTAGGCCCGGATTTATATCACAGGAGCCTATAGGCACAGATGTTCTGGCACCCTAGACGTTGCCCTCCATTAACCTACAGACCCCAATGAACAGCACTGCAAGTGTGCTGGCTATTCGACCCGTCACTTCTCCCTTACTTCCCTTGCCCATCACAGGATGCTACAGGTGCATCTTAGTATTAGGTAGCCAGAGCTATCCTCAGTATTAAGCAGCAAGAGGTGGCCCTGACTGTAGTGCAAAAAGAGTAAAATATACTAAAAACATCTAAAAATGTTCAGGAGGCGGTGGTGGACCAGCCACTCCAAACAGACACGATGCTGTCGATATAGTTAATACAATTTATTCACATACTCCTAGTGACAACTGGAAACGAGTTTCACGGGCACAATCCCGCTTCATCAGACAACAAAAAAACAGGAGTAACACACAGCTAGGGGTCCAGTCTATGCTTGAGAGGTGCCAAGCATTTTTTGTTGCCTGATGAAGCGGGATTGTGCCCGTGAAACGCGTTGCCAGTTGTTACTAGGAGTATGTGAATAAATTGTATTAACTATATCAACTGCATCGTGTCTGTTCGGAGTGGCTGATCCACCACCGCCTCCTGAACATTTTTGGATGTTTTTAGTATATTTTACTCTTTTGGCGCCTCTGTACACCTCTACAAAGTAAGTTATCCACCCTTGGTGGAAGGGTGATACACTTTCCTTATACTCTATCCACAGAGAGCGACATCTTAACCCTGAGTGGGGACAGGTCTAATCTCCCCACCTGCATCTTTAGTGGTTGCCTATGCGGTAACCCTGGTTTGTAAGTATAATACTTACGTTTCATTTTACTTCCCCTTTTCTAATACATACTACACTATATTGGGCTCTCGGTCTTCTGCTTTCTGACTGTAGTGCGATCTGATCAATGGTGAGTAAACTCTCATTTAGTCTGCTTAGGACCCTGCATAGGTAGGGCAGAAGTAAGGCACTTGAGGGGTGTGAGCCGCCTTTCTATCATCAGGCGCCTGTAGTAGTGTTGGGCGAACAGTGTTCGCCACTGTTCGGGTTCTGCAGAACATCACCCTGTTCGGGTGATGTTCGAGTTCGGCCGAACACCTGATGGTGTTTGGCCTTTTAAGTTCGGGTTAGTCCCGAACTACTGAATGTCCGCCGAACAGGGCCGAACAGGGCCCCTGTTCGGCCGAACAGGGCCCTGTTTGCCCGAACATGCTGCAATACGGCCCCCCTATGGGGTCGCAGGCATAAGGGGGGAGCATGCCCCGATCGCGGGGGGGCAGAAATTCCCCCCACCCCCTCCGCTAGCGCTCCCCCCTCTGCCCGCTTCCCCATACAAAAGTTTAAGGCAAGTTAAATAGTACTTGGTGGCTGGCACTGGCAGTGGAGTGAGGAGGAGGAGGAGTCCGAGTAGCAGAGTGACGCGTTGAGGCCAGGCAGCGGGCGGTTCAGCGGTAGTACCCTTGTGGTACTTCCGCCCTTTCTCTGACCTCACGTCCTCTGCATACGAGGGTACGCGTCACGCGTACCCTCGTATGCATCATCACGTAGAGGACGTGAGGTCAGAGAAAGGGCAGAAGTACCACAAGGGTACTACCGCTGAACCGCCCGCTGCCCGGCCTCAACGCGTCACTCTGCTACTCGGACTCCTCCTCCTCCTCACTCCACTGCCAGTGCCAGGCCAGCCACCAAGTACTATTTAACTTGCCTCAAACTTTTTTTATGGGGAAGCGGGCAGAGGGGGGAGCGCTAGCGGAGGGGGAATTTCCGACCCCCCCGCGATCGGGGCATGCTTCCCCCTTATGCCTGCGACCCCATAGGGCCCCCAAAATGGGCATGTTCGGGGGTCCCATTGACTTCCATTGAGTTCGGCGTTCGGGCCGAACATGCCGAACATCTGGCCCATGTTCGGCCTGTTCGGCCCAAACCCGAACATCCAGGTGTTCGCCCAACACTAGCCTGTAGGCATGTACCTATAGTACCTTATGGTAAATCCAGCCATCCATGTGCCTCCTCATGGCCTTGTGGCACATGTTTTTATTCTCTAGTGTGTGCACATGTTTTTTTTTTCCTGGGGGTGGGTGGGTTTGGGACACAGGTCTTTTTGCCTAGCATGACAAAAAGGCTAGAAACAGCCCTGACTAAAAGGACCAGCTTGCTAAGCTGCATTGTGCCTGTGTCTGTTCAGATGCTGTGTGACTATAGGTCCCAGTATGCATGGTACCAGTGTCTGTTCATGACAGGCGTGTCACTACTGCACATGCGCTCCCCGGCTGTGGAAGTGTGGAAGGATGTAGTAGCCTGTGACTGGCTACGACCGGTTAATGTTGAGGGGGTCGCTGAAGTTGACTGGAGGGTCACAGAAGGACAGTGCAGGCACATGATCACTGAAGGGGGCTGTACGAAGCCCCAAGTACGTTAAACAGTTGTTTTTTTACACTTAGTAATAAAGTTATTAGCGAATAAATGGGAGGTGAAAATTGCTCTTTTGCGTAAGGTGAAAAATCCTCGTAGGCTGAAACAGTTAACATTTGAATCACGATTGCTCAAAAATTGCCAAAAACCGTATGAACTGCGTTTACTAATAATCACAAATCAGTGGTGATCACAGCAGAGAGGTGTCACCTAAACAACTTTTGCTGTTAAGTCTTAGAATAAAGCATAAATGAACAAAAGTAAAGCACAAAAAGAGATTTACAATCATCAATGTACACAAAAGCTTTGTGCACTGCAAATTAGGATATATTTCACACCATTTTCAATATGAAATAGTTGATCCTGGACCAGGGCTTCAAGGTCAGATCAAGGTCAGATAATTACACAGAAGGATTGTAATATTGTAATTCACTCATGTAATTATTTGCATATTATTGTGCCCCCTCCCTTTCCTGCACTGCTAGTTCTCTAACACACTCAATACATTTTACACCTATGCAAATGTGTAGGTTTACATATTATAGGCTATGTAAGGAAACTGATGTTTGAGGTTATGAAAATGATACTGCATATTGTCACACATTATAAATATCATAAACATTTAATTGTTTTAGTACTCTTATACACAACATAGTTAGAGATGGCCCGAACAGCTCGCAGGAGGAATGTACCTGGTGAACTTGAGCTGTTCGCCATTCGCATTTAATCAGTGAATTTCATGACGGGGTTTTCCAGGGGGTCCATACGCAGTGCGCAATGCGTATGGACCCCCTGGAAACCCTGTGTAAGTGTCAATGCTTTGGCTAGGGATCGCTATACAGCTGATGTATAAGGATCCCTGGCTACTTTACCTATTTTTGTACCATTTTTTTTGTTCAGAGTGTGGGAAAGAATTAAAAAAATGATGTGGGGTCGCCCCTCCCAAGCCTATTTAACCCCTTGTCCCCATGCAGGCTGGGATATCCAGGATGCAGAGCCCTGGCCATGTTGGGTTTCACACCCTGAGCTATACTAGCCCACAAGGTATGGTATGGTATGAGGGGGGCTCTGGCGGAGAGGGCGCCCCCCCCCCCCCCCGAGCCCTGTTCAATCCATGAACAAGGTGCTCTTCCCCCCTTCCGGTGCCCCAGGAGGAGGTAGGGGCTAATGAGGCCCTATGGGGGTTCATGGTGGCATCTGGGAGTCCCCTTTAAGAATCCCAGATGCCATCCCCCTCCGCAGGAGAAATAAGTTTAGGGGTACATAGTACCCTTTACCAATTTCCACAAATGGTTAAATGAAATAAAAAGGAGAAAAGTATTTTAATAGTCTTAATTAACCATGGATAATTACCTTTAAAACAATGTTCCCAAGCCAATATCCTCGGAAAAGTCCCATGCCTATGTCCTCTTGTTAAGCTGATTAACCCTTCTGGTGGTTAATTTTTTCTGCCAAATAGGCAGAAATCCATTTTTTTTTTGTTTCATGTAAGGCTACCAGAGTGGTAGCTACATGAAACACCACTAGAGGGCGCATGTGTCCCTCTAGTGCGATCGTCGCTGCCATCAATAGCAAACAGGGGAATGCGTATATAACACATTCCCCTGTTTGGCTTCTCCTGACGCCATGGCGACGATCGGAATGACGTCAGACGCCTCCGATCCAGCCCATAGCGCTGCCTGGAACTCATTGGTCCGGGCAGCGCAGGGCTCTGGCGGGGGGGGGGCCTCTTCCACCGCTGCGTGCGGGCGATCGCCGCAGAGCGGCGGCGATCAAGCTGTGCGCGCGGCTAGCAAAGTGCTAGCTGCGCGTACAGAACTTTAAATGGGGCGAATCGCCCCACCAGGGGCTGAAATATCCTCCTGCGCGGCATAGCCCGAGCTCAGCTCGGGCTTACCGCCAGGAAGGTTAAAGACCTCCGCCACGCACCTGCTGCGCATCTGAGAGGCATTCAGAGCATGGTCATGTTCTTTGGCAGTGGCACCATCTTGGCTAGAAGGACCAGGCCAGAGAAACTTATCCAGGTTACCATTTACAAAAGCTGTGTTCCCCCAGTTTTGTGTGACATACTTGGAGGTGTCCAGTTGCCGTTAGCTTTGAAGCTAGGTGTAATTGGCTAATGGAAGCTAGTATTCGGCTGCTCTCAATCTGGCAAGAGAGCAGAGCTCTTGAATCACGCTTCCAGCCTTACCAGCTGGAGTATGCACCTCTTAAGTACAGGTATACACACACACACACTCTCTCTCTCTCTCTCTCTCTTTCTCTCTCTCTCAGCTCTCCAAGCTCCACAATACATTTTACACCTATGCAAATGGATATGTTTCCATATTATAGGCTTTGTATGGAAAACTAATTCTTGTTGTTATAAAAGAACAACAAAAACAAAAAAACAAACAACAACAAAAAACAAACACTGTGTGTTGTCTAAAATTTTACATATCATAAACATTTCCATCTTTTAGTACTCATATCCACATAGTGTGGACACTGAGACTGTTGCATTTGATACTGTGACATCTCTCTACTCTGCAGTAGAAATATCTCAGCAGTAGAAGTGAGACTACCTAGAGGAGAAGCAGAGTATCCTTAGCAGGGATGGATCTTGTGTGTCTGGTCTTATTATTCTCAGCTGTGACTAGGACAAGTAAGTACATTATATTATTCCATCCTTTATCCACCCTCCCCCTTTCTCCTTTCTTGTATTTTTAGAGAGCATAGATCATTCAGTGCTTTTAAAGCAATTTTTGACATATTGACAAAGGCCACTGAGGCCACCTTCTCTTTGTCCTAAAGCCAAGTTGCATTCCTACTAGGTATCCTAAAACACATTGCCTCTAGTTATGTTTATTGTATGCTAGATGCTACCCCATCTTTTGGTTCCTCCCATTCCTTTAGATTTTAAAGTGAATGTTTACCACTTTAAAAATTAAAAAGTAAGATACTCACCTAAGGAGAGGGAAGGCTCGGTCCTAATGAGCCTTCCCTCTCCTCTCCCGGTGCCCGGTCCCTCGCAGGATCCCCCGTAGCAGTATTCGACCAGTTTGGTCAAATACTGCCCCTTCCGCGGCCGAAGGGAGGTTTCGGAAGCCTTCGGGAGTACTCGGGCTCCCATGCTACGCATGCGCGAGTGCCCTCTATGACGCACTCGCGCATGCGTAGTATGGAGCGGCCAGTCTTCAGAAGCCCGAGTGCTCCCGAAGACCTCCAAAGTCCCTGCGGCGGCGGACACGAACGGGGGAGCCCGCGCAGCACCGAGGGCACCGGGAGAGGAGAGGGAAGGCTCATTAGGACCGGGCCTTCCCTCTCCTTAGGTGAGTATCTGACTTTTATTTTTAAAGTGGTAACCATTGGCTTTAAGCTCACAAAGACAGGACTCTCTACCCCTTTTTTGTCTTGGATTTCTTTATACATTGTATTCATCATTTTACTTGTGTCACTGTCATTACCAATTCTGTATTTTATATTGATTCTGTATTTTGCCACTAATTATATATTTTGAATAGTGGTGTATTCCATTTGTCTGTATTATGTACCCCATGTTTGTTTCTTACTTTGTACAGCAGCACAGATAATAATAACCCTCATGGAAATTCAAAGTAGAAATGAGGTGTCGCCCTCACAGTATTCTTTAAGTTACATTCTTTAGAGTCAGGACTGAGATGTATAAGTGCACCCAGGGTTGGTTCTCTCATGAAGCAAGGTGAACCACTTGCATCAGGTGCAGATATTACAGGGGCAGCATGTTTGTACTGTGTGATTACACTAACAGCATGCAGTCAGAGTAGGAGCAGAAGAAAGAGGAGAGTGAGGTGATGAGGTCATCATTGGGGAAAAGCAGCTTGTTGTGCTATGTGAGGAGTCTGACAGTGAGTGAGGAGGAGGGAGGCGGGAGAGCAGCAGTGTTTCATTTGACTTGCACAGCAGAAGGGAGGAGGTGGCACTGCTGTCCTGACTGAGGAGGAATGGAGTGGCTGAAGGTAAGCAGTTTGTTTGTCACGGACTCATAGCCAGCCAGTGTGCTATCGTGTTGAGCTGCTGCATGTCATGTGAGAACATTAAATGCAGCAGAGTAAATTGTCGGATGCTGTGCAATCATTCCAAATTGGGGGGGGCATCCTCACAAGCTGGCCTCAGGCAGCAAAAAGTCTAGAACTGACCCTGAGTGAACCCTTTTTTATCCACTTCGGGACCGGCCGCCTAAACCCCCTTAAGGACCAGGGCAATTTGCATGAAGGGGGGGCATGTTTGGGGGGTCGGGCGGCCGGATCCCATCTGTGGCTGGCTGGGCATGGTGTCCCCCATGGAGGCAGGTGTCCCCCCTGTAGCTTGCAGCTTTCACTCACGTTCCAGGCTCCAGCGATGAGCCGCAGTAGCCACCTCATCTTCTCTCCAAATGACGCTCAGGTCCGGGTCACGGCTTGATGACGTCATCAAGCCGGGACCCGGCGCTGATGTCAGACAGAGCAGAGATGCCGGCCAGAGTAGAGGGGGCGCCGATCGTCGCTGGAACGACAGGGAGGTGAGTGGATCCTCTTCTTTCCCCCCCTGCCGCCGCCGCTGTCAAAGTGATCACTACGATACGCCGGCGATTGTAGTGATCACGTGATCAGCAGCCATATGCGATGGCTGATGATCACTCGTGGGAGATGCCAGCTGTCATATGACAGCTTAATCTCCCCTCTCCGGTGTTCACGATCGCGTCGGGACGGTTTGTTAGCTTGGACGTTGAATCAACGTCTGGTCAGAACGATAGCACCACCTGCTGGACATTGATTCAACATACCTGGTCCGCAAGTGGTTAAAAACAATAAAAAAATATAATAATATTAATAGTAATTGAAAAAGAAAATAGATAAGTAAAGAAAAAAAAAACTCAGCACAAGACCAAAAATTAGTAGAAAAAGAGAAACAAGAAGAGTCCCCAATACAGTATATAATATCTTTATTCTTCTGTTTCAATAAATTCTATCCAAGCAGCAATAGTGTAATACGTCTACACACCAAAAGAGATTTATATGTGTAAAGAAATTCCCTCACAAATTTCTGGTTGCATGAGCTTGCACTACCGATAAGGCTTATGGAGGAATTCCTGCCCCGTTTGGGCTTGTGAGGATCGTCGGAGGTCACACTCCTAGTAATTAGGTAGGTCATGGGGTAAGAACTACTCTAAAAATTACAACTTTCCAGCAGAGTTGTACGGTAATTAATAAAATATTAATGGTGGAGGAACCCAAAAATGCATAAAATATTTAAAAAAAGTTGGCTTACCTCTCTTGTAGATCATAAAGCAGCAAATGCAGCAAATGTAACTCAACTGGCTTTTCAAGCCTTTATTGCACAAAGGTAGGATTAGACTACATGTTTCCTGAGAATTTTCCACTCCATCAGGTCAATAAAACATACAAAGTGCCTGTCCCTCAGTAAAATTATTCGACTTGCAGGTCAAATATGTCTTTGGCCTTTTAAAGTACTTGTGACTCTAAGCACTTGCGAAGAGGAGCAGATCCAAGTCCATGCTCACTTGTGTGCGGAGCAGAAATGCCCATCTTTGGAAGTACTCAAGAACATGAGTGCTTCCAAAGGGTTTTGAGAAATCCCATTTTGAATGGGGGATGTTGGATCCAGAGCCTTCCATTTTCTTAGGTGAGAATCTAAGTATTTTTTTCCAGGTTGATTCAGTGTTAGATACATTTCTGAAGGTTAGTTTTTAATAAGGCTATTTTCATAATTCAGGAAAAAATGATCTATCTGCGCCTTACTGACAAAATTCCTCAGTTTCCAAAATTATAAAGGTTTTTATTATTTATATTCCAATAAAAACAGTCAAATTTACTCGGACATATGTCTCCCAGACTGATTTTCAGAGATCAGCTGACCTCACCACACTCCAGACTTCCATACACACTGACACACTCACAGCCTCGGATGGTAAACACCCCCGTACCGAAAAGCCAGCCTAAGCCGCCCGTGATCAATCAGGGGATCCCCCACCCCAGCTACAATTTATGACAGATTGCAGGCCTGCTCTTAATAGATTGTGGCGTGGATAACAGTCCGTTCCAGATCAAACGCTCTTAAAACGCTATATAAACGCTGCATAAAATCCCACAAAAAAGTCCAGCAAATCTTAGTTTCCAATGCTGCAAAAGGTTTCTTCATGCACTTATATATTAATTAATCAATGACCATAGGTGAACAAGTTCATAGCAGTGATCTGCTCCGCTTAATGCGTGTTACTTAAGGACTCACGTCTCCCTTGATGGAAAAGGCTGGAGGGTTGTTTCAATCCCAGCTGATTCGGAGAGTCTTTGTATGAGAGTCTTTTAGTGTGGCTCTACGAGCTCTCTAGTCCCGGCCGGAGACACCTGGGAGCTCGGAGCCGCTTGATGGTTTGGCGGTGATACTTTCCGTGGTCGGGAAATCTCCGGGTGACGTCACCTCACTTGTCCGCCAATTGGGGCCTACGCATTTCGGCAGGAAACGCCTACCTTCATCAGGGCCTTCCCGATTGGCTGTCTCCCTCCGTTCTTTATGGCTGTAGCTCCGCCTTCTCTACTCTTCGCCTTATTGTAACATTCGCTCTCTACGGACTGTTAAAAGGCAAATAATTCAACATCAGTGTTTAATCCACATGGGGCCAGACTGTTTAAAGTGTATATCCACTTCGTCTCCTCTCTTGACATTTTTTTAATAAAATCGCCACCTCTCCACTCTTTCTCAACCAATTTTATGGCATAAAATTTCAATGAATTAATGCTGCCGCTATGCTTATCTTTAAAATGTTTGGTTAAAACATTTTAAAGATAAGCATAGCGGCAGCATTAATTCATTGAAATTTTATGCCATAAAATTGGTTGAGAAAGAGTGGAGAGGTGGCGATTTTATTAAAAAAATGTCAAGAGAGGAGACAAAGTGGATATACACTTTAAACAGTCTGGCCCCATGTGGATTAAACACTGATGTTGAATTATTTGCCTTTTAACAGTCCATAGAGAGCGAATGTTACAATAAGGCGAAGAGTAGAGAAGGCGGAGCTACAGCCATAAAGAACGGAGGGAGACAGCCAATCGGGAAGGCCCTGATGAAGGTAGGCGTTTCCTGCCAAAACGCGTAGGCCCCAATTGGCGGACAAGTGAGGTGACGTCACCCGGAGATTTCCCGACCACGGAAAGTATCACCGCCAAACCATCAAGCGGCTCCGAGCTCCCAGGTGTCTCCGGCCGGGACTAGAGAGCTCGTAGAGCCACGCTAAAAGACTCTCATACAAAGACTCTCCGAATCAGCTGGGATTGAAACAACCCTCCAGCCTTTTCCATCAAGGGAGACGTGAGTCCTTAAGTAACACGCATTAAGCGGAGCAGATCACTGCTATGAACTTGTTCACCTATGGTCATTGATTAATTAATATATAAGTGCATGAAGAAACCTTTTGCAGCATTGGAAACTAAGATTTGTTGGACTTTTTTGTGGGATTTTATGCAGCGTTTATATAGCGTTTTAAGAGCGTTTGATCTGGAACGGACTGTTATCCACGCCACAATCTATTAAGAGCAGGCCTGCAATCTGTCATAAATTGTAGCTGGGGTGGGGGATCCCCTGATTGATCACGGGCGGCTTAGGCTGGCTTTTCGGTACGGGGATGTTTACCATCCGAGGCTGTGAGTGTGTCAGTGTGTATGGAAGTCTGGAGTGTGGTGAGTAGAGATGAGCGTAATGACCTAATTACGATTTTGCGAAATTTCGCGTAATTAGTGTAATTACGATTATGGCCGTAAGTACATAATCGTAATGAAGAAGGATTTCGCGAAATTTCGCGTAAGCGTAATTTTCGCGTAATTTTCGCATTACAGTCGTATCATGCTGTAATTTCGCATTAAACGCTACCGTAATTTTCGCGTTAAACCGTAACGCTCCGTATAATATAAAAAAGCCGCCGACTTTAAGGGTTAATAGCAAAGCCCCCTTAAATGCTAAGAGCCTCAAATTTGGAGAATATATTAAGGAGATCAGGAGGAATAAGAGGAAAATTTTTTTTTTCAAAAAGACCTTATAGTTTTTGAGAAAATCGATGTTAAAGTTTCAAAGGAAAAATGTAAACATTTAAAAATCCGCCGACTTTAACGGTTAATAGCAAAGCCTGCTTAAAGTTTAGGAACACCAAATTCCCAGGGTATATTAAGGGGATCAGTGGGAATAAGAGGAAAAAATTTTTTTTCAAAAAGACCTTATAGTTTTTGAGAAAATCGATTTTTAAGTTTCAAGGGCGAAAATGTCTTTTAAATGCGGAAAATGTCAGTTTTTTTTGCACAGGTAACAATAGTGAATTATTTTCATAGATTCCCCCAAGTGGGAAGAGTTTTACTTACTTCGTTCTGAGTGTGGGAAATATAAAAAAAAAACGACGTGGGGTCCCCCCTCCCAGACCTCTTTAACCCCTTGTCCCCCATGCAGGCTGGGATAGCCAGAATGCGGAGCACCGGCCGCGTGGGGCTCCGCACCCTGACTATACCAGCCCGCATGGTCCATGGATTGGGGGGTCTCGGAAGGGGAGGGGCAGCCAAGCTTTCCCCTCCGAGCCCTTGTCCAATCCAAGGACGAGGGGCTCTTCTCCACCTCCGATGGGCGGTGGAGGTGGAGGCCGCGATTTCCTGGGGGGGAGGTTCATGGTGGAATCTGGGAGTCCCCTTTAAAAAGGGGTCCCCCAGATGCCCACCCCCCCTCCCAGGAGAAATGAGTATAGAGGTACTTGTACCCCATACCCATTTCCTTTAAGAGTTAAAGTAAATAAACACACAGACACTTAGAAAAAGTATTTTAATTGAACAAAAAACATAACCACGAAAAAAGTCCTTTAATATTCTTAATTAACCATTAATACTTACCTGTCCCTTTAAATAAATGATCCCTCGCAATATCCTCGGAAATGTTCTATCAGTTACAATGTAACAAAGTTATTACAATGTAACAACTTTGTTACATTGTAACTACGCCGCACCCGACGCCACTCGCCGCTCAGCCGCCGCATACGCGTCCGTGCAGGACGCTAAGTCCCCGCAGCTCCCGCTGTCCACCCCGCCCACATCTGTCACCCACATGTCACCCACATGTGGGTGACATGTGGGTGACATGTGGGAGAGGCGGGGAGGGCAGCGGAGCCGGCGGGGACTTAGCGTCCTGCACGGACCCGACAGAGCTCTGAGCTATATAGCTCAGAGCTCTGAGAAGCATCTTTGTATTTGGGCTCCAAGGAGCCCCATTGGTCCTTAGCAGACCAATGGGGTTCCTTCAAATCAGAAGGAACCCCATTGGTCTGCTAAGGACCAATGGGGCTCCTTGGAGCCCAAATACAAAGATGCTTTCGAGAGCTCTGAGCTATAGCTCAGAGCTCTGTCGGGTCCTGCAGCGCAGACGCGGGGGCGGCGGCGGCGGTGAGTGACGTCGGGTGCGGCGTAGTTACAATGTAACAAAGTTGTTATTTTGTAATAACTTTGTTACATTGTAACTGATAGAACATTTCCGAGGATATTGCGTGGGATCATTTATTTAAAGGGACAGGTAAGTATTAATGGTTAATTAAGAATATTAAAGGACTTTTTTCGTGGTTATGTTTTTTGTTCAATTAAAATACTTTTTCTATGTGTTTGTGTGTTTATTTACTTTTAACTCTTAAAGGAAATGGGTAAGGGGTACTACAAGTACCTCTATACTCATTTCTCCTGGGAGGGGGGTGGGCATCTGGGGGACCCCTTTTTAAAGGGGACTCCCAGATTCCACCATGAACCCCCCACCCAGGAAATCGCGGCCTCCACCTCCACCGCCCATCGGAGGTGGAGAAGAGCCCCTTGTCCTTGGATTGGACAAGGGCTCGGAGGGGGAGGGGAAAGCTTGGCTGCCCCTCCCCTTCCGAGACCCCCCAATCCATGGACCATGCGGGCTGGTATAGTCAGGGTGCGGAGCCCCATGCGGCCGGTGCTCCGCATTCTGGCTATCCCAGCCTGCATGGGGGACAAGGGGTTAAAGAGGTCTGGGAGGGGGGACCCCACGTCGTTTTTTTTTATATTTCCCACACTCAGAACGAAGTAAGTAAAACTCTTCCCACTTGGGGGAATCTATGAAAATAATACACTATTGTTACCTGTGCAAAAAAAACTGACATTTTCCGCATTTAAAAGACATTTTTGCCCTTGAAACTTAAAAATCGATTTTCTCAAAAACTATAAGGTGTTTTTGAAAAAAAATTTTTCCTCTTATTCCCACTGATCCCCTTAATATACCCTAGGAATTTGGTGTTCCTAAACTTTAAGCAGGCTTTGCTATTAACCGTTAAAGTCGGCGGGTTTTTAAATGTATACATTTTTACTTTGAAATTTTAACATCGATTTTCTCAAAAACTATAAGGTCTTTTTGAAAAAAAATGTTTTCCTCTTATTCCTCCTGATCTCCTTAATATATTCTCCAAATTTGAGGCTCTTAGCATTTAAGGGGGCTTTGCTATTAACCCTTAAAGTCGGCGGCTTTTTTATATTATACGGAGCGTTACGGTTTAACGCGAAATTACGGTAGCGTTTAATGCGAAATTACGGCATGAACGAAACGCGAAATTTCGCGTTGAAAATTACGCTTACGGTATTTTCAATTACGATTTTAATGGCAATTTCGCTACGCTAATTTCGCATCGTAATCGCAAATTTCGCATGCGTAATTATAGTAATGCGAAATTACGAAAATTTCAGCTCAACTCTAGTGGTGAGGTCAGCTGATCTCTGAAAATCAGTCTGGGAGACATATGTCCGAATAAATTTGACTGTTTTTATTGGAATATAAATAATAAAAACCTTTATAATTTTGGAAACTGAGGAATTTTGTCAGTAAGGCGCAGATAGATCATTTTTTCCTGTTTTATAATCGATGAGGTTTGAGCAAACCTTATAGATCTCTCTGCAGCCTACAATTATAGGAGTGATCAAGCGCCACAGTCATCCTATCAAAAATATTTTCATAATTCATTTGAATGATGCTCAAATTGATACCTGATCCCAGGCAAAGCTACCTAAGGTAAGCACAATGGTATGTTCATGCTGAAACCACATACTTCTGTGTGTTGTCTGTTTCTCTCCTCATTCTCCCCAATCCTCCTGATCACTCCTTGAAAAATGTGCTTAAGTCAAATTTTCAGACACAAAGAGGCCAGCTTGCTGCAATGTTTTCTTCGATCACTCTCGCATTACCTCCCCTTAAGGAGAGTGAATGGGTGGGGTAGAAGGGGAAATGGAAGGGTGATAGGCTACAACAGGGCTGTCCAACTGGAGGCCCACGGACAAGATGAAGCTAGCAGGCTGGATGACTATTTTTTGAGTCAGTCCCCCTCTTCTGCCAGGCAAACCACTTGTTTGCACTTGGCACTGTCCTCCAAAGCCAAGACATTGATGCTTTGCCACATCCAGATGAAAAATCTGTCACTAGACTCACCCCCTGACCACGAAGTTGGACAGCCCTGGGCTAGAACATTGCAACAAGCCTGCTTCTTCAATTTAGCCAAAAATCCAACCATTCTAGAAGTGATTATGGAGACCAGTGGGAACAGGAAGAGGGATGGACAATGCACAGAGATATGTGAATCCACCATGAGCATATCTCTGTGCTTAGCTTAGGTAGCTTTGTCTCAGGTCATGTGTGCTTTGATATTATGGAAAAAAAAGCTGAAATGTGCACAGGATTTTTAAAGGATATAATTGAATCCACTGGTGTATGGACATATGCTTCTTGCCCCAGCCATGGCTCAATGCGGAGGTGGTCTTTGGTTGTGAGAGCAAACACATATTGTAAGTGTACATTTTAGCACTATTGTGCTAATTAAAAAAGGTTAACCTACTCTGTATGAGTTCCCCTTCATTCCTTTAGAGTGCTTTACTAAAGTGTCACACAACACAACTGCCACAACTACAGCAAGTAAAAAGAACATCAGGTGGACTTAAAGGGATACTGTAGGGGGGTCAGGGGAAAATGAGTTGAACTTACCCGGGGCTTCTAAAGGTCCCCCGCAGACATCCTGTGTTGGCGCAGCCACTCACCGATGCTCCGGCCCCGCCTCCGGTTCACTTCTGGAATTTCAGACTTTAAAGTCTGAAAACCACTGCACCTGCATTGCCGTGTCCTCGATCCTGCTGATGTCATCAAGAGCGCACAGCGCAGGCCCAGTATGGTCTGTGTCTGTGCAGTACACTCCTGGTGACATCGGCGGGAGCGAGGACACGGGCGTGCAGGCGCAGTGGTTTTCTGACTTTAAAGTCAGAAATTCCAGAAGTGAACTGGAGGCGGGGCCGGAGCATCGGTGAGTGGCTGCGTCAACACAGGATGTCTGCGGGGGACCATTAGAAGCCCGGGGTAAGTTCAGCTCATTTTCCCCCGACCCCCCTACAGTATCCTTTTAACTTACATTGTTTTCATCCAGTGTCTGAGAATCTTGATATACAGTAGGCGTGTTGTTGTGTGCTTTACTATTGGCTTTGTACTGCTCTCCTTTTCTTCCTCTGCACAAACATCCAAATTGAACTAACTTTCTACTGGGTTATTTTACAGGTTACTGTATTATTTGTTACAACTGTACTTCATTGGTCAAGCTGGAAGACTGTAGAAATGTGACCTGCCCAGATGGTTTTCAATGTTCAACCACAACAACAGAAACACAATATGGTGGTAAAAACTCATGGAAACATCCTACTTCTATTGCCTCAATCCACTAAAAAGAAATTGTTACTCTAGTTGTTTTCTACTTTATAAACTCAATCGTGGGCGGCACTACACTACACTGGGTCTATCTCACTACACTGGGGCACTGACCCCTTCTGGGAATCACTGTGCCCGTCTGCCCACCCCTCACTCCAGCAGCATACAGTGAACAAGATAAGGTCTGTAAGAAACTCTCCATGTCCACGGGTCTTATCTATTTGGCATAAATACCTCACAATCCTTGCAAGATCCCTTGTAATTAATGTATCTGGATGATACTTATATTTGCAAAAAAAATCTCTTTACCTTCTTCTGATGGTATGTTCTAACATTGTCAGTCAATAGGAATAGAGTCTGAAGAAGCCTTACAAGCTGAAAGCTTACTGTTTTTCTTTTAAATTAGCCAATTAACTAGAGCTTGTATTTTACAGACAGAAAGTTTTGATTCAGGATAAAAATCCTGATTCAAAAATTCCTGTCTGTAAAATACAAACTCTGGTCTCCAGCAAGGCTTAGCTACTAAGAGAAGGAATTACTTACACAGTGTTTCTCTTCTTCCTTCCTTTCCCCCCTCCCCTTGCTTGTAGAGTCGTGAGACACAGGCTGGGGGGCTGAAATGATTTGTCTATGATCTGTGCACACAGGTGCAGTTTGCTAGCAAGTAAGGATTAAAGCATGCCAGCAAACTAGCCAAGTACATCTGTAGGTAACTTTTCTTTAATAATAGTAGTTCTGTTTGTGATGTTTGCATTTGGTTCCTATCATTGCTGAACTAGTAAGCCTTATTTTATCACCTGAGTTGTACAAAAATAATATCTTAAACTCGCCATACAATTATTGATTTTGATTATTCAAATGGGCCCCACCAGCCAGCCATCGTGACTCCTTTGGGCCCCTGTGAGAAAACGCGGAAAAGCCGCCGCGTGTACTGACAGCAAGGCGGCTGATTCCGCGTCCAACGCAGCGGTCTGCACACGGAAGCATGCATCTAGTGACATGGCAGAATGCAGAAAAGCTGCCGCATGTAACGACAGTAAGGCGGCTGGTTCCACGTCCAGTGCGGCGGTTTGCACGCAGCAACGTGCCTCTGGTGTGGCTGAGTCTGTTAGTTCACACAGGTTTAGGGCTGAGAGGCAGAACTTTTATGACGGCCAAGAGGGGACCAGCTGACCAGGCTGGTCAGCTGATGCCAGAGCAAGTTTCTATTGGTCCATCACTTAGAGGTGGTGCCAGAGAGCGCTACACTATATATAGTTGCTGCTGGCCAGTCACAAGTTGTCTGCCGTTGTGAACACTACGTGGAAGAACTCAGACCTTAGTCAGATCCTGTAGTGTGTTTGAACCAGGTGGACCTGGGAATTCACACTGAGCCAGATTACTTGTATTGTATTCTATTTATGCTTAGACCAGTTCCAGGGTGTAGAGACCACGGACCTCACACCCAGACTAGGGAACTTGTGTTACCATTCTGTGATACATCAGACTAGTTCCAGGGTGTAGAGACCACGGACCTCACACCCATACTAGGGAACTTGTGTTACCATTCTGTTATACATCAGACTAGTTCCAGGGTGTAGAGACCACGGACCTCACACCCAGACTAGGGAACTTGTGCTACCATTTTGTTATACATCAGACTAGTTCCAGGGTGTAGAGACCAAGGACCTCACACCCAGACTAGGCATTGTTTGATATCTGTTATGACTTATTGCTTTCCTGACTACTCCTCTGATCTCTGATTCGGTACCTCGCACATCTGATACTCTGTTGCCAAACCTTGCTTGCCTTGGATACCGAATCAGCCTTCTGTCTATGTACCTTATATGACCGTGTGTTGCCGACCTGGCTTGCCCGACCACGAGAGCTATCTCTACTATTAAGAGATAGTCTCCAGATCACTCAGTGACATTGGTCTTTATTGTCACTCACTCTCTGAACCTTCCTTCATCCAGCCTGACTCCAGCCCTTTGGGGAGTCTCAGGCTACTGGAAGGTATCCTTATCTCTAGAGCAGTATTGCCCATACTGTCTCTAAATTCCTGTGCTATACTCAAAGTACTACCGTTACACCAAACACTCACATTATCCAGGTGTCCAGAGGTTAGCAATATATCTGTATTATCGGTGATTCTGCAGATGATCAATAATCAGGTATATATCTGTATTCTTGGTGATACTGCAGATCATCAATAATCAGATTCTCTCTGCGTGCTGACACCGATCATTACAGAATGGCAGACCAAACCCAAATGGACGCACTGTATAGTCATGTTGAAGTCCTGACCGCCGCGGTAAACAATCTTTCCGGGGCAGTTTTGAACCAACAGACCCAGATTAGCCAGCTATTTGGGGCTATTCAGGAACTTAAAATCAGCTATAAACTCAGTGCGATCTCCTCCTAGCACAGACATACATATGCCTGTACCTGAAAGGTTTTCTGGCCACAGATCTGACTTCTGGAATTTTAGAAATAGAGTGTTATCATACTTTGAGTTGAGGCCTAATTCGTCGGGAACCGTGGCACAGAGGATTACGTTTTTTAAGACTCTGTTGTCAGGGGATTCCCAGACCTGGGCATATAATCTTCAGCCAGGGAATGAGGCCCTAGCCTCAGTTGAGGAATTTTTTAAAGCAATGGCTATAATTTATGATGATCCGGACATTGCTTCTACCGCTGAGCGGAAGCTCAAGACATTGCAACAGGGCAAATGTCCGGTTGAAAATTACGCTGCTGAGTTCAGGAAATGGGCAGTATCTGCGAGATGGGGGTAATTTGCACTATTGGACTGTTTTTTGGCAGGATTGTCAGATGCAATCCATGACGTAATGATAGGACATCCTGAGCCCAAATCTGTAGATGAGGCAATTTCTTCTTTCTGCAGATAGATCGCCGTTTGCGCTACCAGAAACAGATTCATGGTAGGAATACTGTAAGGTCTATCTCAGACAACCCTTCTCGATCTTCGTCACCCTCTGACGAGCCGATGCAAATTGGATATACAGGGCTGAGTCAGGTGAAGAAGGGTCACAAAAGGACAAGAAAACGCGATCTATATGGTGCTAAGGGGCCAGGAGAATGCTGCTGTCTGGGGTTGGTCAACACCAGAGGCGAGCAGTCGTTACCTCTAAACAATGATCGTCTGCTCCTTCCCTGCTCTATTACATGGGAGGGTCAGACTAGTTCCGCAGAAGCCGTTGTGGACTCCGGTTCTGCAGCAAACCTCATAGATTACGATTTTGTAAAAAAATTGGGGATACCCCTGGTCCCATTAGACCGGCAGATTCTGGTCACTGCAGTGGATGACTCTCCGTTGCAGAGTGGTCAGACTCTCTTCCAAACCCCCTGGTTGTCATGTTGTTTAGGGGCGTTACATGAAGAGAGATTACAGTTCCTGGTGATGCCCATGGCAACCTCCACCATTGTTCTTGGTATGCCCTGGTTGCAAATACATTACCCACAGATTGACTGGGCTTCAGGACAGTTACTGAAATGGTCAGCCCATTGTCATCGGCATTGTTTGAGGAGAGTTGGGGTTGGTGCTACCAAGATACAGGAGAAGTGGCAGTGCAGGTCAAAGCCGAAGCTTTAATTAAATGTTCCGAGCCTGAGACCGGCCTACCTCGGAGGGTGGTCAGGGCACCTGCGGAGACGGTGGAGGACTGGATGCCTAATCTGGGCCCTTGCCAGCGAGACATTCTAGAGGGTAAAGCATCTAGTCAGACCTCACTGCGTACATTACCACATTTATCAGTGTCAAGGAAACCCCGAACTCAGAAAAATCAGACTAGTAAGAGAAAGTCTGTAGAGTGGGAGTTTTCCCCTGGGGACATGGTGTACGTATTCTCTCGGCATGGGGCCCTGAAGCGAGCATCACCCAAACTAGGTCCTACATTCATAGGACCATTCCCAGTGACCAGGAAAGTTAATTTTGTCACTTATGCTGTCGATCTACCAGCCAGTATGAGAGGCATAAGATTAGTCCATGTGTCTCTGTTGAAACCAGCAGTGCACGTGGATTCCCCTCCCTCCCTTCCCGTGATGGTAAAAGACCAATCGGAATGTGAGACCGAAAAGTTTCTAGACCCACATTCTGGGAACTCGGGTGGGAAGTGTCCGGAGTCCACTCCTCAGAGGGGGGTGTACTGTGAGAAAACGCGGAAAAGCCGCCGCGTGTACTGACAGCAAGGCGGCTGATTCCGCGTCCAACGCGGCGGTCTGCAAACGGAAGCGTGCATCTAGTGACATGGCAGAACGTGGAAAAGCCACCGCATGTAACGACAGTAAGGCGGCTGGTTCCGCGTCCAGCGCGGCGGTTTGCACGCAGCAACGTGCCTCTGGTGTGGCTGAGTCTGTTAGTTCACACAGGTTTAGGAATACGTGCGGCATAAGGTGGCATTGGTCTTTATTATCACTCACTCTCTGAACCTTCCTTCATCCAGCCTGACTCCGCCCCTTGGGGAGTCTCAGGCTACTGGAAGGTTTCCTGTGCTATACTCAAAGTACTACCGTTACACCAAACACTCACATTATCCAGGTGTCCAGAGGTTAGCAATATATCTGTATTATCGGTGATTCTGCAGATCATCAATAATCAGATATATATCTGTATTCTTGGTGATACTGCAGATCACCAATAATCAGATTCTCTCTGCGTGCTGACACCGATCATTACAGCCCCCCAAAAAATTGAAGCTAGAGCCGCCACTGAGGGGAGCTAAGAAAGAAATAAAAAAATTGAAGTAGTGATGATAGACATTGCAGAATTCACAATTTATTAGGATTACAGGTTTCTGCCTGGAATGAATTAATTGCAAAGTCCCACATAATAGTTTTCACCTCAAAATTTGCTACTTAAGTTATGGGAACCTGTCTAAAAAAAATTAAAAGTAATTTTAAAAGCAAATCTGTAGCAAAATGAAAAATAAAATTCAGATACTTACTTATAGAGCCCTGGCTCCCAGAAAGCTTTGTAAGCACTTGTGTCTTCAAGTGCTTCCAAAGATGGGTGGCTCCTTACTGGGCATGCACAAGTGTGGAAGTCTTTGCAAGTACTTGGTGACGCAAATGTTTCCGAAGATCCCAGTTGGTTTAATACATACAACTGGGGTGACAGTGCTGGAACGAGGGAACCATGAGAGGAACAGAAAGGCTCTATAGGATCCAGCCCCCTCCCTCTCTATAGGTGAGTATGTGTCTTCTTTTTTTTTTTTCACTTTAGTTGACGATCATTTCAGTTCAGTCATATTGAAGATGTTAAGGGGGGTAGCAAATGCAATCATAAGCCTCCCGTGGCACCAGAAGTGATGAGCCCCTTGTCCATAATCTTAGACAAAGTGCTTTAAAGAGAACCCGAGGTGGGGATTAGAGTTGGGCCGAACGGTTCGCCTGCGAACGGTTCCATGCAAACTTCAGTGGTTCGCGTTCGCGTCCCGCAGGCGAACCTTTGCGGAAGTTCGGTTCGCCCCATAATGCACATGGAGGGTCAACTTTGACCCTCTACATCACAGTCAGCAGGCCCAGTGTAGCCAATTAGGCTACATTAGCCCCTGGAGCCCCACCCCCCCTTATATAAGGCAGGCAGCGGCGGCCATTACGGTCACTCGTGTGCTGCCTGCGTTAGTGAGAGTAGGGCGAGCTGCTGCAGACTGTCTCTCAGGGAAAGATTAGTTAGGCTTAACTTGTTCCTGTCTGGCTGCATACCTGTTCTGTGAACCCACCACTGCATACCTGTGCTGTGAACCCACCACTGCATACCACTGCATACCTGTGCTGTGAACCCACCACTGCATACCTGTGCTGTGAACCCACCACTGCATACCTGTTCAGTGAACCCACCACTGCATACCTGTGCTGTGAACCCACCACTGCATACCTGTTCAGTGAACCTGCCACTGCATACCTGTTCTGTTCAGTGGACCCGCCACTGTATACCTGTTCATTGAACCCACCACTGCATACCTGTTCTGTGAACCCACCACTGCATACCTGTTCAGTGAACCTGCCACTGCATACCTGTTCTGTTCAGTGGACCCGCCACTGTATACCTGTTCATTGAACCCACCACTGCATACCTGTGCTGTGAACCCACCACTGCATACCTGTGCTGTGAACCCACCACTGCATACCTGTTCTGTGAACCCACCACTGCATACCTGTTCAGTGAACCCGCCACTGCATACCTGTTCTGTTCAGTGGACCCACCACTGTATACCTGTTCAGTGAACCCGCCACTGCATACCTGTTCTGTTCAGTGGACCCGCCACTGTATACCTGTTCAGTGAACCCACCACTGCATACCTGTTGTGTTCAGTGAACCTGCCACTGCATACCTGTTCTGTGAACCCGCCACTGTATACCTGTTCTGTTTAGTGAACCCGCCACTGCATACCTGTTCTGTTTAGTGAACCCGCCACTGCATACCTGTTCTGTTCAGTGGACCCGCCACTGTATACCTGTTCAGTGAACCCGCCACTGCATACCTGTTGTGTTCAGTGAACCTGCCACTGCATACCTGTTCTGTGAACCCGCCACTGTATACCTGTTCTGTTTAGTGAACCCGCCACTGTATACCTGTTCTGTTTAGTGAACCCGCCACTGCATACCTGTTCTGTTTAGTGAACCCGACACTGCATAACTGTTCTGTTCAGTGGACCCGCCACTGTATACCTGTTCAGTGAACCCGCCACTGCATACCTGTTGTGTTCAGTGAACCAGCCACTGCATAGCTGTTCTGTGAACCCGCCACTGTATACCTGTTCTGTTTAGTGAACCCGCCACTGTATACCTGTTCTGTTCAGTGAACCCACCGCATCAGTGCGCATACCTGTGCAGTTAAGTGAACCCACCTACCTACGTGAGTGCACGCAGTGTGATATACCGATATACACGATCTCATGGTGATGTCGGACATGCGGACGTTCTTTAGTCCAATGCCTCGCCGTAGCCCTTCCGGATCCACCCTCCACCAACGCCTGGAACGGCAGGTAGCTGACTACCTGGCCTTAAGTGTGGATGTAGACACTGCTGTAAACATGCGATGAGGAACCCTTGAACTACTGGGTGCGCAGGCTTGACCTGTGGCCAGAGCTGTCCCAATTTGCCATCCAACTTCTCTCCTGCCCTGCCGCAAGCGTCCTGTCAGAAAGGACCTTCAGCGCAGCTGGAGGCATTGTCACAGAGAAGAGAAGTCGCCTAAGTCACAAAAGTGTTAAGTACCTCACCTTTATCAAAATGAATGAGGCATGGATCCTGGAGGGCTGCTGCCCGCCCCAAGACTAAGTCAGTCCCCGCACACACAGCATCTCTGCCTGCACGCCGTGTGACTGGCTGCCTGGCCTGCCCCAAGAAGACTAAGTCGCTCCCAGTCCCTCCACACAGCATGTCTGCCTGCAGGCCGCTTGACTACCTTCTCCGCCACCACCAACAGGGTCCGGGACTCCAGGTGGATTGCTGAATTTTTTAGGCCGCTGCTAGCAGCGGCCGCTGTAATAATTTTTCTGGTGCGTGTACATGACTGCCTAATTTTCCTGGCTGCACTGCGGGCAGCTGCAACAACAAAAGAAAAGGCATGTACATGCGCCCATTCCCCTTCGTGATCATTACCTTGCCGTGGTGAAGGGGCTTGCGTATCACAATGAAGCAATGACCGGCGCCTAGATGAGTGTCTCGGGGGGCACACCCACGATAATAAGGTCGTTGCCTCATTGTGGTCAGACCAAATTTGATCAGCTGGACAGTCACTGTTCTGTCATTCAGCTACATCAGCCAGGCGACCATATGGGCTGTAAAGCCACCAAAACCTGCACTCTCGCCATGGTGCGCACCAGTCCAGCACGGCCGTCACTACACAAACAGCTGTTTGCGGTGTGTTACACGGTGAGTTTGGTGTGTCAGTGTGAAGCAGTACCTTAATTACACTACCTGATTGATGTATACACTTGCAAGATGTTTGAAAGCACTTTAGGCCTGTCATTTAGCATTCAATGTGATTTCTGCCCTTAAAACGCTGCTTTGCGTCAAATCCAGATTTTTCCCCGGGACTTTTGGCATGTATCCCACTCCGCCAGGCCCCCTCCAGGTGTTAGACCCCTTGAAACATCTTTTCCATCACTTTTGTGGCCAGCATAATTATTTTTTTTTTCAAAGTTCGCATCCCCATTGAAGTCTATTGCGGTTCGCGAACTTTAACGCGAACCGAACCTTCCGCGGAAGTTCGCGAACCAGGTTCGCCAACCTAAAATCGGAGGTTCGGCCCAACTCTAGTGGGGATATGTGGGGCAGATGGGACACAGAGCCATGTTCTCTGCCTAATGACATGGCTCTGAGTCCCCCAACTGCCGCTCTCTGCCCCCCTCCACCTCCATGCTATAGCCCCCTGAGTTTAGCGACATGATTTGTCGCTAACATGGAAGTAAATAGAAGGGAGAGGAATTCCTTGTTTAAAACGCCCACCAGGGGTGTTCCTGCAGGGTTTCCTGAGCTGCCATTGGGCAGCTCTCTCCCCTGGCCACGCCTCCAGCTGCTCCCCGCCTTCCTGCACGCGTTGAGAAACAACACAGTCTCTCAGCGCACCTATGTGACCCAGGGGTCACCAAAGTGAAAGTAGGCCATTGCAGCCCACGGAAGCTGCAGGGAGCGGTGGTTTTTGCAGCTACCTGATCCGCGCAGCCCCACAGATCAGGTAGCCTAGTTTTTTTTCTATTTTGTGAACCCACCTCGGGTTCTCTCTTTAAGGTGAAGGTGGAAGACTTGTTGTCCACTTTTTGCAGGGTACCTTCCTAGTTCTGATTTTTATTCTTGACTAAAGGGGAACTGAAGTAAGAGTGATATGGTGTCTACAATATTTATCTCCTTTTAAACAATGGCAGTAGCCTGACAGCCTTGTTGATCTATTTGGCTATAATAGTGTCTGAATCACACCAGAAACAAGCATGCAGCTAATCTTGTCAGATCTGACAATTATGTCAGAAACACCTGATCTGCTGCATGCTTGTTTAGGGGCTATGGCTAAAAGTATTAGAGGCAGAGGATCAGCGGGATAGCCAAGCAACTGGTATTACTTAAAAGTAAATAAATATGGCAGCCTCCACATCTCTCTCTCTTCAGTTGCCCTTAAAGTGAAATTCTTTTTTTTTCTTTTTTACATACACCAGAGATGGATTTTAACAGTTTAATGGGTATAAATAAGAAAAATATGGAAACAATTTGTTTCACTCAGTTTTCAGCCATTGTAGTTTTAAAATAATACATATTACTGTAATTAAAACTCACATATTTTATTTGGACCATTTGTCCCAGCTATTACACCATTTAAATTAAGTTCCTATAACAATGTATGCTGACAATATTTTATTTGGAAATAAAAAGTGTATTTTTTCTTAGCTTTGTGACCAATTTCAAGCCTTAATTTGCAAAAAAACTAAACAAAAACCAAACAAACAAAAAAAACACAAATATATAGTCTCGACATACATATTAACCACTTTACCACCACCGGTGCGTGTATCTATGCCCCTTTTAACACCCTTTCCTCACCAAGGGCATAGATACACGCACCCCCTGCCGCTACCGCTGCTGTCCGCACTCCCACTCGCTCGTGCGTGTGCTCCCGTGCTCATGCATGCTGCCGCCCGCTTGCCCGGAGATCAATGAACGGGAAAAACCGTTCCCATTCGTTGATCTAAGCCCCCCAGCAATGATCGGCTGCTTCTATGAGAAGCAGCGCAATCATTGTGAAAAAAAAGTTTCCCAGCTTCATAACACTTCCTGTAAGCATACTTCCTACGCTTACAGGACGCATTCACAAAAAAGTACTGTTGCCATCTTGTGGCCAAAGTAAATCTAAACCCAAAAACATTTTTCATATATACATACATGTTTTTATATTATAAATTAACTCATTACCTCCAACAGTCCCCATTTTTTTTTTTTTTTTTTGGTAATAAAAAGAAAAAAAAATCACAATAAAAAAAAAAACATAAATAGTTACCTTAGGGAATTAACTCTTTAAATATTTATGTCAAGTGGGTATAACACTGTTACTTTATAAACTGTGGGCTTGTAATTAGGGATGGACGCAAAACTGAAAAAAATGCACCATTTTTTGCAAATAAAATATTGGCGCCAAACATTGTGATAGGGACATAATTTAAATGGTGTAATAACCGGGACAAATGGGCAAATACATTTCATGGATTTTAATTACAGTAGCATGCATTATTTAAAAACTATAATGGCCGAAAACTGACAAATAATGATTTTTTTCCCCACATTTTTTCCTATTTTCCCATTAAAAGACATTTAGAATAAAATAATTCTTGGCATAATGTCCAACCTAAAGAAAGCCTAATTGGTGGCAAAAAAAACAAGATAGAGTTCATTTCATTGCGATGAGTAATGATAAAGTTATAGATAAATGAATGCAAGGAGTGCTGAAAGGTGAAAATTGCTCTGGTGCTCAAGGGGTAAAACCCCTCAGTTGTGAAGTGGTTAAAAAAGTTTAGTCACTCACTACGTTAACTGCATTGTGTCCCCCAGTCCGGCGTCTGGGCAGTTATTGAGGGCTGCCATTGAGGAGATGATGGGGCCTGATGTGGAGGAGGTTGGGCTCGATCCAGCAACCCAAGTTTATGTTGAGGACAATTAGGGGTCTGTGTCTGGGGATGTTGGGGTGGCAGAGGTGGTGGTGGGGTCAGGAGAAGAGTTCTATGGTGATGATGATGATGATGATGATGATGGGGACCATCTGTATGTGCCTCAGACCCCAGAAAACATGTTATATCGTGGGTTTAGGTACCAAAATCTGCGTTCCCACTGCCCGGGTCCACGGATGCATATAATTTTTTGGGCAGCACTATCAAACTGTGGTACTAGCAGTGAGTTGCCATGGTCCTTCTGTGCTGCCGCACTGACCGGCCGCTCTGTCCTCCTGACTCAGTCACTGCTAAAGACTGTGTTCACCCTGCCCGGGTCCACTGACAACTCTGCAGTCATGTCATTGCTATCACTGCGCAAAAAAAAAAAAAAAACATATATATATATATATATATATATATATATATATATATATATATATATATATATATATATATAAAACACCTCTCTGGGTCTTTTTAGCGTTAGCCACTCATCTTGGTTACCGCAGTGCAGCAGGGAAACCTCCAGCACATCCCCTGCTTGGCCCACGTGCTGAATCTTGTGGTGCAGCGCTTCCTACACACCTACCAGGGGATGAGTGACCTGCTGCAAGATGCCCGGGAGGTGGTACATTTTTTCCGCCGCTCAGCCACTGCCTCTGCACTCCTTTCCACCTTACAGCAGCAATGTGGCAAGCCACACCGCCTGATCATAGACAGGGGCGTAACTATAGTCCCTGCAAGGGATTCAGCAGCAGGGAGACCCAGAAGCCACAGGGGGCCCTGTCCTGAGAGGCTGACAACTAAGGGCAAGGCAATAAAAAAACTTTCTGCTCTCTGCACAGTTGTTCTAATGAGTGTATCTGCTCAGCCACTGATAAGGAATAATTCAAAGTTTTGCAGACAAAGATTTGTAGACAGTCCCTAGTCAGTATGCAGTACAGCACCCCTCCCCAAGTGTACTGTACTGTAGTAATGCTGGAGAAGTCTGCATAGCCAGTTCTGCTCCATCAGAGATGGACAGAGTTAGTGTGATAAGCTGAGGCTGGGAGCACACTGGTCTGTCAGTTTTCTGTATGCATTTTCTGTACACTATGGGCTTGATTCACAAAGCGGTGCTAACCTACTTAGCACGTCTAAAGTCTTTAGACGCGCTAACCAGGGTGCTAAGTAGGTTAGCACCGGATTTCTCAATCAGATCACGCGCTAACTTTGCGCGCTCAGTCCCATAGGCTTTAATGGGCACTTCGCGCGGATCGCCCTGCGATCTGTGCAGTACGCGCGTAAAGTTTTATGCGCGAAAAGCTTGTTTAGACGTGCTAAGTGGGTTTTCACAGGCGTGCTAACAGTTAGCACCGCTTTGTGAATCAAGCCCTATGTGTGTCTGTATGTGTGAAAACATGCATGTTTTATCACAGAAGCCAATGTAATTAATAGGGAAAATTCTCCCATTGCTTCACTGCTGGGGGGGTAGTGGTGTTTGGTGAGAGGGGGCCCCATCCAAAGTTTCGCAGGAGGGCCCAGTGTTTTCTAGTTACGCCCCTGCTCATAGATATGCCAACTCGCTGGAATTCAACTCTGGCCATGTTGGAGCAGCTGTGTCAGCACAGGCTGGCTCTTAGGGCCTACATGTTAGACCCAAGTGTCCCCAGCAACCAGCAAGTCCCCATCATCACTGCAACTCAGTGGACACTGATGCAGCAAATATGCCCGGAGTCCCTTCCTGGAGGCAACCAAGATGGTCAGCAAGGAGTGGGGCTTCGTGTGTCAGTGGGTGCCCATGGTTTGCCTGCTGAACCGAGCAATGTCCAACTTAATCGAGCATGGGGAGGCAGCCCTGAGGCAGCTGGATCAGGAGCAGATGGCAGCACAAGAGGGCTCACAGGTAGTGGAGGAGTTGGAGGTTCCTAACCTGAATGCTGAGGAGGAGGAGCAGAGCGCCGCTGGCATTGTACGGGGATGGCCACTTAGGGAGGACGACACGGCACAGGAAGAGGACAGGCATGTGATATGGGACGACGATGAAGATGTTGTTGCCAATGCCCACTTGTTCCCCATGGTTGTGCACATGTTGCGCTGCCTTCGCAGGGACCCCCGGGTGATCCAGATGCATTCAAGGGAGAACATCTTGATCACTTTGATGCTGGACCCATGTCTGAAGGGGAAGCTGGGAGAGTTCATGATGCCATCCTCCTCCGAGCAACGCACAAGGGAGTTTCAGGAGGTCCTTATGCGCAGACTACTTGAAGCATTTCCCCAGCCTTCCACCCCCACTCTAACTGCTCTGCCATCCCATCAACAGGTGCCTGACGCTGCCACCAGCAGCACAACAGCAGCAACTGGCTCCCGGGAGACCTGAAGAGCCTAAGCAAGAGCCTATATGCAGTGCAGCAGTCCAGAGCAGAGGTGCCAGCCACAGCATCCACCGCCATCCAGCATCAGCAACGAGTGACCAGCAAGGTGGCTGACTACATGGGGTCAATCAGCGGGCTCAATGACACTGACAGCCCCGTGGACCCCTTAGAGTACTGGGTGAAGAGACTGTACATCTGGAAGGAGCTTTCCCAGTACGCCCTGGAACTCCTGTCCTGCCCCCCTTCCAGTGTCCTCTCCTAGAGATGCTTCAGTGTGGCCGGTGGAGTGGTCACCGAGAAGCACTCCCGGCTCTCCCACGCCTCTGTGGACAAACTCACCTTCCTGAAAATCAACCAGGCTTGGGTGGAAGGTGAGTTCCTAGCCCCTATTATCGGACACAGGGGGACATGAAGTGGCCGCTGCAATGTGTATGTGTTAACCATGCCTGCCTTTGCAAAGAAAGTTACAACCTGCCTACCTTGGTTCATTTTTTGGCTGTGGTACTGCTAGTGAGTTGCCATGGTCCTTCTGTGCCGCCGCACTGATAGGCTGCTTTGTTCTCCTGACTCAGTCGCTACTACACTCTGCGTTCACACTGCCCGAGTCCACTGACACATCTAAATTTTTGGGCAGCACTATTACACTATGGTACTACCAGTGAGTTGCCATGGTCCCTCTGTGCTGCTGATCTGACCCGGACGATTTGTCCCCCTGACTCAGTCGCTACTACACTCTGCCCGGGTCCACTGACAACTCTGCTGCCATGTCATTGCTAATCGCTGCAAAAAAAACCCCAAAAAATTACAAAAACTTCTCTGGGTCTTTTTGGCGTTAGCCACTCATCCTCCTCCAGTGGTACCATCACCGCCAAGTGCCATTGGGACTCACCTTCACCTCTGTGATTGCTTAACGTGTATTTCCCTGTTTAAAACCACTTATTACTTACCCCATTTAAAGTGTTGATTTCACTTTAAAATCCATTTTTTCAAAAACAAAACAAAAAATTTGGAATTTTTTTGTTTAACTTGTAGCCCCTTATCACCTTGATAATCCATGCAATTTGGGGGATTGTAGCATGTATGGGGGCTTTGCTATTAACGTTAAGAGAAAATCCGGATCCGGCCGTGGATCCGGCCATGATTGCGTCATTCACAACCGAAAATCCGCATTGTGGCGTGGACTCATATCAAAATACAGAACCAATCACGTCAGGGGCAGATTTTTTTCGGTAATGACCGTGGTTGCCGAATTTGTGGATCGGGACATCCGAGCACCACTGAGCGTAGTTGGCAGAAGGTTAATATGAATTTTCTGCAGAAAAATATTTCTAATACAACTATTGCACATAATTTTTAGATGGTGTGGCAGTCAGGGGCGTTCTTGTGTACGTTATGGTTGCCTGTGCTTTTGGGCTCGGGATATTGCTAAAGTGACTTTTTTGGAAATAGCTCTTCTTATTCCCTTTCGGTCCTCTTTTCTAACACTAAACCAAGTGCACCCTACATACATAAGTTAAGTAGCCATGTTCCCCAAATAACAGAATTCATCTGATGTGAGGTCAGAGTGATGGGGAGGCATGGGGCAGCAGTGGTGGGCCGTAATTTCACATATGCAAAATTTTGCATCGAAATTCACAATTACGCATTATAATTGTACTGCAAAATTTCAGAAAAAATCGTAATTAATTTTGTATGTAATAGTAATAATTCATAATTTTGTCAATTTTTTACATCATTTTCACGTAATTTTGCAAAATGTTGTGCTGCCTTTAATAGTAAAGCCCCCATGCATGCTATTGCTACCAAAACTGCTAAATATGTTAAAGAGACTCTGTAACAAAATTTTGAGCCTTATTTCTTCTATCCTATAAGTTCCTATACCTGTTCTAATGTGCTCTGTCTAACTGCAGCCTTTCCTAGTTGCACAGTGGCTGTATTATCTCTGTAATATGATCTAATATTCTCTCCTCTGTCGGCTCTGTCGGGCTGAGGCAGTCAGGCAGGAATGTGCTGTGCTGCTTGTGATTGGATAGAAGCTATACACACCCTCTCCAGGCCCCCTGCACACTCTGTATGACTCACACACTGAGCCACTCTCAGCCTATCACTTGCTATGTGTGACGATTGTGTAATTCTTTCTGTGGTCAGCGCACAGGATGCGCGCTGACACTGCGGAAATCCTCCACAAGCGTATAATCTGAGAGAACCCAGCAATGGTGCTATGCACCAGTAGAGGGGAATTCCTGCCGGCAGATGGAGCAGTGGAGTGCAGAGGAACAGATCCTCTGCACAACCACAGATGCCAGATAGGAATTGTATGAGGGGAAGCAATGCAGGGCAAGATAGCCCTTAAAGAGAGAGAGAGAGCACAGAGACAGGGTGTATGTGTGTGTGCACCAATCTAGTCGCCCACCAGCGATAGTGAACACACAACAGCAGAGGCGATTGCCAGAAGTGACACAAGACTGAGCAGGACAGAGCACGAGAGTAGCAAAGGCACAGCAAACAACAATGAGAAGATAAGGAAAATAACAAACGCTAGCTAAACGCGAACACCGCACTCATTCGCAACAGCAAACGCGTTTCGGCACGATCACCTCGTGTTAGGCACCCAGTGATAAGCGTGCCACCCTAACTAACCACAAGTAATATAAATGAACACAAATAGACTGAGACAGACAGAATGAATGCTTGCGAAAGCAAGCAATCAACACAGACAAACAGGTTGCGTAGACGCTTGCTAATCGGTTGCCTCACACCAGGCAACAGCAGGCGCAAACACAGGACAAGACAGACAGATGAGTGCAGCCAGTAGCCACCGCGGCTATGGTCTACACTCCAGGAACTCAGGCACGGAAGATCCACCGCTGCTACCGCTAGAGCGAGTGCGATCCAAACAGATAAACAGATGGGGCTACCAGTAGCAACCACTGCTCTGGTTAGCACCCCCAGACAGACAGAACGATTTCCTGTCGACCGCCACTGGCGGCAGGACAATCGCAGCAGAGAGACAACACAGGCAAAACAGATAATGCAACCTGAGTGCACTAGAGGAGCTGCCTAGTGCGGTCCCAAGGAATTACTCTAAGATAACCTTTAACAAACCAACAGGGCTGATACTCCAGGAGAGTTCATCAGTAACAAACCATCATGACCAGCAAAGGATTGTGGGATCACATGGTATTTGCTGCAAGCCTTCAAGGGAGGTGACTAGGCAATTTGCATGACAAATGTATGCAAATTCCTCAGCAGCAGAGCAGGTCTGAAACTTGCAAAGTGAAGACAGGTCTCTCTTTCAGAGACCTGCAGCCCACACACTTGAGGAATGGTCAAACAGCTGTCTGCCTGTGCAGCCAGCTGAGCGGATCATTACACTATGTCTTTTGTTTGTAAACACTGCATAAAAATGGCAATTACAAGCCAGGAGAGGCAGAAACAGCACAGAGGAGCCCAGGAGAACATAATGAATAGAATGGTATGCTTTTTATTGTAAGAATTTTAGAGTACAGATTCTCTTTAAGGAGAATAGTGGGTACCAGTGAAAAAAAAAATCAAAAAACCCTTGTAGTTTTTAAGAAAATCGATTTTAAAAATGCAAAAAAAAAAAGGTTTTTAAACTGGTCGTTTTTAGAGTTTTAAAATGATTTTTTCTTTGCATTTTTAACCTATTTTGGTTCCTGGACGTAGTTTCTACGTCCAGGAACCATGCGCGCTGCCGCGTGCTCCCGCGGCCGATCGCGCACGTGCACGCGCACTCCCGGCCACGGATTCCGTAGCTACGGAATCAATGTATCGGGCTATGGTGCCCGATCACTGATTCCTCTCCCCCGCTGAAAAAGCGACAGCTTCTCTTGGAAGCTGTGCTTTTTCTGGCTATTCCCTCCCTGATGCGTCACTCTAAGCATGTGCTACGCTTAGAGTGACGTCATGTAAACAAACTCATGGCCGCCATCTTGTGGCCAAAAAGTAATACTACACCTGAAAAAAAAATAAATAAAAATTAACACACATTTACATTATAAATCTATTGTTTAAAAACCACCCTCCCAAAACTACCCAAATAAAAAGTTTACTATAAAAAAAAACAAAAACATTACAATAAAAAAAAAAAAACATGTAAATATTTACCCAAGGGTCTAAACGTTTTAAATATCAATGTAAAGATGAAATATTTCTATATTTTTTTTATTTTAAACTTGTAAATAGTGATAGATGCAAAATGGAAAAAATGCACCTTTATTTCCAAATAAAATATTGTCGCCAATATATTGTGGGCAAATACAATACGTGAGTTTTAATTATAGAGGCATGTAATTTTTTAAAACTATAATGGCTGAAAACTGAGAAATAATGAATTTTTCCATTTTTTTCTTATTCTTCCTGTTAAAATGCATTTACAGTAAAGTGGCTCTTAGCAAAATGTACCCCCCAAAGAAAGCCTAATTGGTGGCGGAAAAAACAAGATATAGATCAGTGCATTGTGATAAGTAGTGATAAAGTAATAGGCTAATGAATGGGAGGTGAACATTTCTCACGTGAAAATGACGGAACGCGAATGGGTTAAAATCAAATCTTTATTTCACTTGTGCCCACCATTCTTTTTAACATAAGTAGCAATTTTGGGTTCAATAGCATGTATGGGGGCTTTGCTATTCACTGGTAAAGTCAGCATGAAATTACGCAAAAAATACATGAAATTTTACACAAAATTAAGAATGACTATGCAAAATCAATTGAACTTACCAATCGTAGTTACGTATAGGCGTGATTGCGAAAATGTACATGAAATTTTGCGTAATCGTAATTAGCTGATCACAATCATCACTACGAGGCAGGCATGATGGCATAGCACAGAGGCAGGCATGGAGGTGCAGCACAGGAGCAGGCCCATAGTGCTGTGGCACCCATGGCATGAGTCATACTTACACCCCTCTAGATACGTCTCTGGTGGCAGTAGCTATCATTTATGTTGTTGTTGATTTACTATTTACTGTTTTACTAACTAACATCTGTATAATAGATGGACGAGATGCATCCGGCACCAACAGAAATTGCGTACCCCAATTCAGATGTAACTTTCTTGGAAGTTACTCTATTGTGGATCAAAGAACGTGGATAGCGACCACCTGCTGTAACACCAACCTCTGTATTCCCCCAGAACCTGAAGGTAAAAACACTAAGTATTATTATTAATTTCCTGTTGTGATATTTTTATACCACTGCTCTGCTAACATATCTGGGATTTTAATGGAATGCTATGCCTTAAACCAGAGTTCCCCAACCCTGTCCTTAAAGAGAATCTGTACTGTAAAATTCTTACAATAAAAAGCATACCATTCTATTCATTATGTTCCCCTGGGCCCTTCTGTGCTGTTTCATCCACTCCCTGCTGCAATCCTGGCTTGTAATTGCCATTTTTATGCAGTGTTTACAAACAAAAGACATAGCAAGTGAAAGGCTGAGAGTAGCTCAGATTATACGCTTGTGGAGGATTTCCGCAGTGTCAGTGCGCATCCTGTGCGCTGACCACAGAAAGAATTACACAATCGTCACACATAGCAAGTGATAGGCTGAGAGTAGCTCAGTGTGTGAGTCATACAGAGTGTGCAGGGGGCCTGGAGAGGGTGTGTATAGCTTCTATCCAATCACAAGCAGCACAGCACATTCCAGCCTGGCTTCCTGAGCCCGACAGACCCGACAAAGGAGAGAAGATTAGATTATATAACAGAGACAACACAGCCACTGTGCAACTAGGAAAGGCTGCAGTAAGACAGAGCACATTATAACAGCTATAGGAACTTATAGGATAGAAGAAATAAGGCTCAAAATTTTGTTACAGAGTCTCTTTAAGGCCCTCCAACGGTGCATGTTTTACTGGAAACCACAAACATACACAGGTGAGGTAATCAGTGTCTCAGCAGAGCTGATTAACCACTTATGTGGATTTCCACAAAACATGCACGTTTGCTGGGCCTTGAGGACAGAGTTGTGTTATAATTTAAGTAGGCCTCAGTTATTTGGACTGAGTTAGTCAAAAAGGCTTGGGGTGCAGACCTGCCCTTTAAGGGGATTTTCTCTTAGAGAGAAAATCTACAGTTCTGTCAGCAGAACTAGGACATACCAAGAAGCTGTTCTGTGGGCAAGGCCACAGGTCTCACTAACCTCAACATGGAGACCACAAGAATAAACAACAACAACAACAACAACAACAACAAATAACATTTGTAAAGCGCTTTTCTCCCGTGGGACTCAAAGCGCATAAGCATGGCTCCGACCATCGTGGTACAGAGGAAGAATTTTATAAATCTGGAAATGCCAGGCTAAACAGGTGGCTTTTTAGTCTGGATTTGAATAGCTCCAGGGATGGTGCTGTCTTTACTGGGTGTGGTAGGGAGCTCCAAAGAGTAGGGGCAGCATGACAGAAGGCTCTGTCTCCAGATTTTTTGAGGTCCACTCTGGGAGTGACCAAGTTTATAGAACTTGCTGATCTGAGGTTGTGAGAGGTGTGGTGCAGCTTCAGCAGGTCCTTCATGTATCCAGGGCCCAGATTGTGCAGGGATTTGAATGTCAGCAGTCCAATCTTGAAGAGTATTCTCCATTCTACTGGTAGCCAGTGCAGTGAGCGAAGGATCGGTGTAATGGGACAGTGGCGAGGCTGGTTTGTTAGCAATCTGGCAGCAGCATTCTGCACTAATTGCAGGCGACGCAGGTCCTTTTTGGGGAGGCCAGCATAAAGGGCATTGCAGTAGTCCAGCCGTGAAGTGATGAAGGCGTGGACTAGGGTTAGAAGATCCTCTGGGGGAATCAGATGTTTAATCTTTGCAATGTTCTTCAGATGAAAGAAGGAAGATTTAACTACAGATAAAATTTGGTTTCTGAAACTCATTTCCCCATCGATTAGTACACCAAGGCTGCGCACAAGGTTGGCGCTGTTTATGTCTGAATTCCCAATCCTGATTGGTGTTGCTTTAGGATAGAGCTGTTTTGATGGCGAGCATTGGCTTTGGACAAACAGGACCTCAGTTTTGTCAGCATTCAGTTTCAACCAGTTATCATTCATCCATGCCTGAAGCTCAGCTAAGCAAGAGTTTATTTTTGGGGTAGGGTCTGTTCCACCAGGTTTGAAGGACAGGTATAGCTGTGTGTCATCGGCGTAGCAGTGGTACATCAGGCCATGTCGTTGGATAAGTGTACCGAGTGGCAACATGTAGATTGCAAACAGCAGAGGGGATAGGATTGATCCTTGTGGCACTCCGAATTGTAGAGGTGCAGGTTTGGACATTATAGGTCCTAGGGATACTCTCTGTGTTCTGTCAGTCAGGAATGATCTGAACCACTGGAGGACTGATCCACTGATGCCACAGTACTCCTGCAGTCTGTTAAGCAGGATTTCATGGTCAACTGTATCAAAAGCTGCTGAGAGATCCAACAGGATTAGGATGGAGCATTCCCCTCTGTCCCTTGCCATGAGCAGATCGTTGCAGACTTGGATGAGGGCTGTTTTACAGCTGTGGTGTTTCTTAAAGACAGATTGTAGAGGGTCCAGGATGTTGTTTACTGACAGCCTGGTTTCAAGTTGCAGATAGACAGCCTTTTCAATAACTTTACCTAAGAAGGGGAGGTTGGAGACAGGTCTGTAGCTGCTCATAGCATCTGGATCCAAGGAAGGTTTTTTAAGAAGGGGCTTGATGATTCCTTCTTTTAGAGAGGTAGGAAACCTCCCTGCTTGCAGAGAGCAATTTACTATTTTGTGAAATGCTGGACCAAGCAGGTCAGGGCATTTCAGCATATGTTTAGTTGGTCCAGGGCCCAGGTCACAGGTTGTCTGGCGGAGACGACAGAGGATGTCTGAGATCTCTTCCTCACTAATACTTTTGAAGTCAGTCCAGGGTGTTAGGTTGTTTTTGCAGCTATTTCCGACAGGATGGATTACATAGTCTATTAACTGTGCGGAATAGTTGGGCTGGTCTGTTGGCGGCCTTTGCGATCTCCTGTGATAGGTAGGAGGATTTTTTCTTGGTGATCGCATTTTGGTAGCTTTCCAGGTGAGAGACAAGGGTGTGTTTATCTTTTGAATTCTGAGATTTTTGCCACTTCCTTTCTAGTCTGCGCACTTCTTTCTTTATGTCCTTTAGTGAGCTGTCAAACCACCGTGCATGGTGAAGTGGTGTAGATCGTTTGATGCGAACTGGAGCGAGGGCTATGTAATCCATCCTGTCTAAAACCCACTATAACTCCCTCAAAGGAGCTATGTGAGAAATTTGCTTGCTACTTTGCTGACAAAGTATCTTCTATTCGGTCTCTCATTCAGTCCACAGCACCCAAGACTCATGCAACTCATGCAAACAAAGCCATTTTTTTTCAACATGGAAATCCTTGGTATTTAGGGCAAAATATCTTATAGAATATTAATCGAGTAGGTGTGTGTCCTGACATCACAAGGGATCTGAACCAATCATAGATGGCTCAGATGAGGTCACATTTAACTCTTTCTGGTTCATATAAAACCCACAGCCGGAGTATGGAGTAGCACTTTCTGTCTTGCTACCTGTCCCTGCTGGTTAAAACCTTTATATAATCCATTTCTGTTCTGATATGATGTATGCTGTACATAGGTAGTCTAGATGATGTAACAGAGTAGAGACATAAGAGGACCTGATTACCTTCAGCAGGAAGGTAATCACGAAGCTGTAACGCAACGCAAGAATCTGCTTGGCTAAGATATGACGAACTGTATCTGTATATCTGTGTAGTGAATAAACTCCTTGAATATTGAAGACGCCTGAGAACGGTCTAACTCCAATAATGCTTGCTGTGTTGAGAGTCAAGTTATCTCACAGTTTGTGAGTTGCAACTCTAAGAAGTTGCTGGTGTCGAAGCAAAAAGGTGATTTATAACAGGTTGGGGAACACTGCCCTAAGCAATGAATAAAATGTAGCTGTTCACACATCAATCTGGTTTTTCCTAGTACAGTTTTAATTTTTAATGCATATGATATTAAATTAGCATGAAAGGGACTCTGTAACACCCCTTATGCTTACCTCGGGAAGGGGAAGCCTCTGGGTCCTAACAAGGCTTCTCCATCCTCCTAAGCCTTAGGGATTTGGCGCTGTCTCCCCGAGGACAGTGGAAGCCTCATTAGGATCCAGAGGCTTGTACTTTTTGCGATAACTATATTTCAAATACCTATTAGGTATAGCCTCATTTTTTTCTGAAATGAAAGTCAGCTCTTACTGAAGAGAAATATGACTCCTCCCCCTATTCTATCAGCACCCATATCAGATAGACAGAGAGGAACTGTTAGGAATCCTGCTTACCCTGTCTCTACTGATGATTTCTCCAGATAAGAAGTTACCTTCTTCACCTGCTGGTGGAATAGTGCACTCAGTAGACTGAGTCATTTCCACTGCTCACCAGCAGGTGGCCTTTTTGCAAGGTGTAAAGACATTCATTAATCACTACTAGGGGTGATCAATGAGATGTGAATAATTCCAAGTTTAATTTTGCTAAATAATAATATGTAAGGAAATTAGTTGCTGCATTAGTTCATACATCATCATAGAGCTGCCTACAGCTGCTTTCAAGGTTTAGAGCTCTGTGCAACACCTTGCATGTACCCCAGGGCCGCCTTCAGTAATTTCTGGGCCCCATACTAGGCAAACTAACTGCCCCCCACACCCCATGCCAAAAAAATCTGCAAGACCTAAACACAGCCAGGTGACACACAGCAGACAGGGGGACCAGAGACAAGGGAACAGGATACAGGGGTACACACTAGAGTTGTCTCCAATCTCCGATTTTACGTTCAGGAACCTCAAACCCGAACATACGAAAAAATTTTGCGAACATACAAACTTTTCAAACTGTCATAGACTTCAATATGCAGGCGAACTTTCAAAACTACAAACACTAATTCTGGCAACTAAAGTGATGGAAAAGATGTTTCAAGGGGTCTAACACCTGGAAGGGGGCATGGCGGAGTGGGATACACACCAAAAGTCCCAGGGAAAAAGCTGGATTTGACGCACAGCAGGGTTTAAGGGCAGAAATCACATTGCATTGCAAATTGCAGGTCTAAAGTTTAAAACATCTTGCATGTGTATACATCAATCAGGGAGTGTAATTAGTGTATTGCTTTACACTGACACACCAAACTCATTGTGTAATGCACCGCAAACAGCTGTTTGCGTAGTGACGGCCGTGCTGGACTGGTGGGCACCATGGTGAGAGTGCAGGCGGTGGCGGTTTTCAAGCCCATTTGGTAGGGCTGAAGTAGCTGAATGACAGAACAACAGCGACTGAGTGTCTAGCTGATTGAATTTGGTCTGTCCACAATGAAGCAACAAGTTTATTATCTTATTGAGTCAGGTGTGCCCCCCAACCCCAACAAACTAATTTAGCTGGTCATTGCTTCATTGTGATACGCAAGCCCCTTCACCGTGGCAAGGTAATGATCACGAAGGGGAAATGACACATGTACATGCCTTTTGTTTTGTTGTTGCAGCCGCAGTGCAGCCCAAAAAATTAGGCAGGCATATACAGTACATGCACCAGAAAAAATTACTTAAAAATTCAGGAATCCAACTGGAGTCCTGGACCCTGTCGGTGGTGGCAGAGAAGGCAGTCAAGCAGCCTGCAGGCAGAGATGCTGTGTGGGAATCGACTTAGTCTTGGGTCAGGCAGTCACACAGCGTGCAGGCAGAGATGCTGTGTGTGGGGACTGACTTAGTCTTCGGGCGGGTAGTAGCCCTCCGGGATCCATGCCTCATTCATTTTGATAAAGGTGAGGTACTGAACACTTTTGTGACCTAGGCGACTTCTCTTCTCACTGACAATGCCTCCAGCTGCGCTGAAGGTCCCTTCTGACAAGACGCTTAAGGCAGGGCAAGACAGAAGTTGGATGGCAAATTGTGATAGCTCTGGCCACAGGTCAAGCCTGCGTACCCAGTAGTCCAGGGGTTCATCGCTGCTCCGAGTGTCTACATCCACACTTAAGGCCAAGTGGCTAAGGCGAGTCGTTGGAGTAATGAATGTCCGCATGTCCGACATCACCATGAGATCGCTAGTGTGTCCTGTCCTTGCCTGCGTGGACATGGGAGGAGGAAGATTACTGGCAGTTGCACTTTTATTCCGTTGTGCTGTGACATCACCCTTAAAGTGGACCCAAACCAAACAATTTTTGTAATTCTAAATATTTAGTTGCACCACTCTGACACATACAAAGATAAACACTCCTTTAAGCCTATGAGCATTTCAGTGCATGCTTTTCACCCTTCTCTGTTCATAACTAGAGTTATACAGGGGGCAGCCATGAGCAATTCCTCCATTGCCGGACAACACCTACTCCACCAGTTTGCCGGATTCTGTCCCGGCAATATGAAAGGAAGCAGGGGCGTAGCAATAGGGGGTGCAGAGGTAGCGACCGCATCGGGGCCCTTGAGCCAGAGGGGCCCCGAAGGGCTCTCCCTCATCTACATTATTACCTCTCTATTGGTTCTGTGCTCATAATAATCATTTCTATAGATGCTGTGAATAGTAGTAATCACTAACAAACTGTTTCCCAGCCTCTTCTTGCACCTCTGACACTGTAGTTGCCATTGGCAGGTTTTGGCATGCCGTATCAATTGTTATGTATAGAGTGCTTGGGGGGCCCCATGTAAAACTTGCATCGGGGCCCACAGCTCCTTAGCTACGCCACTGAAAGGAAGGGAGGGGTTCCTCCAATAAATGTAAAATATTTTATATTTGTCATCATGCAGCTGAAAAAAGGCTGCTATTCAGGTAAGTTCTCCTCCTGCCCCCAGCCACAAACAATACCACAGGAAAGATGAGAAGCACAAGCTCCCTGCGACGCCTGCTGCGGTTGTTATTCTGCCTCCTCCTCAAAAAAAACACCTTCCTCATCTGACTCCCCTTCCCCAGAGGACTCCTCCTCCTCCTCCCCCCTCCTCTATGATGCCACAGGTGTTGATGATGCCACAGGTGATGTTTCCGAAAACTCTTCCTCCTCGTCCTGTTCCTGGTCACGCTCCTCTACAACTTGATCCACAACTCTACGCATGGCACGCTCGAGGAAGAAAGCATATGGGATCAAGTAGCTGATGGCGCCTCCACTGCGACTCACCAGGTTTGTCACCTCCTCAAACGGACACATAAGCCTGCAGGCATTACGCATGAGTGTCCAGTACTTCGGCCATAACATCCCCAGCTCCCCAGAGCATGTCCTTTTACTGTAGTTGTACAGATACTGTTTGACAGTTTTCTCCTGTTGTAGTAGGCGGTCAAACATCAGGAGCGTTGAATTCCAGTGAGTCGGGCTATCATAAATCAAGCGCCTCAACGGCAAGTTGTTTCTACACTGAATATCGACCAAGCGCGCCATAGCCATGTAGAACCACCTGAAATGCCCACACACCTTCCTGGACTGCTTCAGGACCTCCTGTAAGCCTGGGTACTTAGACACAAATCTTTGTATTATAAGATTGAGCACACGTGCCATGCAGGGTACATGTGTCAACTTTCCCAAACTCAAAGCCGAAATGAGATTGCTGCTGTTGTCACACACCATGTTGCCAATTTCCAGTTGGTGCGGGGTCAGCCACTGATCCACCTGTTTGTTCAGAGCAGCCAGGAGAGTTGCTCCAGTGTGACTCTTGGCTTTGAGGCTAGACATGTCCAAGATGGCGTGACACCATCGCATGCAGCATAGGCCCTGGGTAGCTGGGGGTGTGTAGTTGGAGAGGATGTAGCAGGAGGAGTAGGAGGAGAAGGAGAGGAGGTGGCAGCAGGCCTGCCTGCAAGCCGCGGAGGTGTCACAACTAGGTCCGCTACACAGCCACGTACTTCCTGCTTGCCAGTGGTCACGAGGTTGACCCAATGTGCCATATAAGTAATGTACTTCCCCTGACCGTGCTTGGCAGACCAGGCATCCCTGGTCAGATGGACCCTTGACCCAACGCTGTGTGCCAGAGATGACACCACCACATTACAGTACATACTTGTTTCATTCACAAAATGTGATAAGGCTTATTTGTTTCAATCTCAAAAATGTATTTTATCAATATGTGACAAGGCTTACTTGTTTCATTCACAAAATTTATTTTATCATTGGGTTTTGTACCGAGCGTCCCCTGGCACTGTGTTTTTTGTGTTTCCCCTAGTGTTCTCCAAAATTGATTGCCTGATGAAGCGGGATTCTGACCCATGAAACACGTTGCACACTTGGAGATGTTTCAATAAATGTTACTGTTATTATAGTAACGTCTCATTGTCATTGGTTTACCTGAGGGAGGTGAGTCCACCAACTTCCCCCCTTTTAAGCGGATTTTATTTATTTTATACTTGTTGGCGCCTCTGGTATACCTGTTTTACTATACATCATGGTACAGTTTTGGTATCGCCTTTTGAGAAAAGTAATTGCGGCCTGGTATCTTCCACTGCGGTGTCCCAATCGTCAAACATTTTCGGGAAGGCCTCAGAGTCCACCAGCCGGTATGGTAACAGCTGGCGAGATAACCGTTCCGCCAAGCCAGCTGTGAGACGCCGGGCAAGGGGGTGACTGACAGACATTGGCTTCTTCCGCTCAAATATTTCCTTCATGGACACCTGGCTGCTGCTGTGAGAAGAGGAGCAGGAAGCGCTCAAGGTGAGAGGAGGAGTGGAAGAGGGTGGCTGTGAAGGTGCAAGGGATAAAGTGGCTGAAGAAGATGCTGCACCTGAAGGAGGAAGAGGAGGCGGAGGTTGGATTTGCATTTGTTTTCTGCTTTTCCTCAGGTGGTCTTCCCATTGTCGTTTGTGCTTTTTCACCATGTGCCTTTGTAAGGCAGTTGTCCCTACGTGGGTCTTGGTCTTTCCACGACTCAATCTTTGATCGCAGATAGTACAGATGGCGTTGCTCTCATCTGAGGCAGACACACTAAAAAACCTCCATACCACTGAGCCCTGGAATGATGGCACTTTGGTGGTGGCGTCAGCAGCTGACCTTGAAGAGCATGTTGGCTGGCTGTCCATAGGTGGTGATACATGTCGCCGGACACTGCCACAAGCTGTTTTCCTCTCTGACTCCCCCTCTGAACTGTCCCCCTGGTCATCATGTCTATTAAGATCCCACGTGACATCCATGGACCATGGCAGTATCATCATCATCATCATCATAATCATCCTCCACAGCTTCACTTGTATCGGACACCTCCAAAACTGCACCAACAACAGGTATTTCATCATCCTCACACCTTAGGTCCATACTGGCACCTAACTCAAACATATGAGGTGGTGGTGTAACATTCTTAGCACCGTCATCTTGTAACAAGAATGGCTGTGAATCAGTTAATTCCCCACCAAATAACTCCTGCAAAGTGTCAAATAGGCCTGATGTAGTGCTAGTGGTAGCAGTGGTGGCTGTGGAGGAAGATATGTCACGGTTCCGTGTGGAAGCTGAGGAAGATGAGGTGCCCTGTGTTAAATAGTCAAGTACATCCTGGCAATCATGGGAGTTGATGGCACATGCCTTCTGAACACTATACTTTGGTCCAGGGCTGCACGAAATCACGCCACCTCAACCTCGAACAGACCTGCCGGGTAGCCTGCCTCTGGATCTGCCTCTGTCTCGTGTTTTGTCTATATTGGGGGGGATGAAGTGGAAGGTATGCACTGACTTGATTAATACAATGTGCGGTTACACAGGTGCAGTGAAAAGGTGACTACTGGTACAACAATGTGCGGTTACACAGGTGCAGTGAAAAGGTGACTGCTGGTACAACAATATGCAGTTACACAGGTGCAGTGAAAAGGTTGCAGTGACTGCTGGTACAACAATGTGCGGTTACACAGGTGCAGTGAAAAGGTGACTGCTGGTACAACAATATGCGGTTACACAGGTGCAGTGATGCAGTGCTGTCATGCAGGTGCAGTGAACAGGTATGCAGTGACTGGTATCAATACAATATGCAGCTGTCACACACACAGGTGCAGTGAACAGTTATGCAGTGACTGGTATATAACACTGCATGCTGTCATGCAGGTGCAGTGAACATGAACAGGTATGCACGGTCGGACTGGTATTACAAATGAGCAGCTGTCACATACACAGGTGCAGTGAACAGTTATGCAGTGACTGGTATATAACACTGCATGCTGTCACGCAGGTGCAGTGAACATGATGAACAGGTATGCACGGTTGGACTGGTATTACAAATGTGCAGCTGTCACACACTCAGGTGAAGTGAACAGTTATGCAGTGACTGGAATATAACACTCTGTGCTGTCACGCAGGTTCAGTGAACAGGTATGCAGTGACTGGTATCAATACAATGTGCAGCTGTCACACAAACAGGTGCAGTGAACAGTTATGCAGTGACTGGTATATAACACTGCGTGCTGTCACGCAGGTGCAGTGAACATGAATAGGTATGCACGGTCGGACTGGTATTACAAATGTGCAGCTGTCACACACAGGTGCAGTGAAAAGGTAGGCATTGAATGTGCTGGGCCTGGCACAGTTTAGCAATTAGCAAGGGCCAGCTGCGACACACAGGGCTGTATAATGCAGTGTCAGTGGCACACACACACAAAAAAACTCTTCACAAGAACATTAGCTTTGAGAAGAGCTTTTTCTGGTGCTTTTCAACAACAAATATCAGCTAAGAGCAAGCTACAAGAGCCTAACTAAGCTTTCCCTATCTCTGCAGCAGGTTCCTCTCCCTTCTCTCACTACTGCAGCAACACCGAGTGGGATGATGGCTGACGCTGCTGCCTAATATAAGGGGGGGGGGGGGGGGGGCTCCAGGAGGGAGTGCAGCCTGATTGGCTGCCATCTGTCTGCTGATTGTGATCCTAATGAAGTAGTATAGTGATGGGTCGCCATAAAGTCTGCATTTCGACGCGAACCAGCGATGTTTGCGTGAATACGTTTGTGGCTGAACCATTCGGGACAACTCTAGTACACACAGGAGGCAAAAGGACAAGAGACAGGAGACCCACAGAAGGGACAAGAGACAGGGGACACACAAGAGGTAGTGGGACAAGAGACGGGACACACAGGAGGCAGAGATACAAGAGACAGGGTACACACCAGAGGGCAGGGGACAAACAGGAAAACAGGAGAGAGGGGAAACACAGGAGGCAGGGGGGACAAGAGACAAGAGGGCAGGGAAACACACAGGGGGGCATGGGAACACACAGGTGGGCAGCGAGACAAGAGACAGGAGGTAGGGGAACCCACAGGAGGGCAGCAGGGGACACAGGAGGTAGGAAAAAAAGAAACAGGAGGCAGGGGAATACACAGAAGGTGGGGGAGACAAGAGACAGGAGGGCAGGGGAACACACAGGAGGGCAGCAGAGGACACACAGGAGGCCGGGAGACAAGAAACAGGAGGGCAGGGGAACACACATAATGCAGGGAGACAAGAGACAGGAGGGCAGTGGAGCATGCAGGAGGGCAGCAGGGAACACAGGAGGCAGAGAGACAGGAGGGCAGACGAACACTCAGGAGGGGGGAAGACAAGAGATATGTGGGCAGGGAAACACACAAGAGGGCAGCAAGGGACGCACAGGTGGTAGGGAGACAAGAGACAGGAGGGCAGGTGAACACACAGGATGCAGGAAGACAAGAAACAGGAGGGCATGGGAATACACATGATGCAGGGAGACAAGATCCAGGAAGGTAGGGGAACACACAGGAGCAAGGGAGAAAAGAGACAGGAGGGCATCAGGGTACACACAGGAGGTGGGGAGACAAGAGACAGGAGGGCAGCAGGGTACACACAGGAGGCGGGGAGACAAGAGACAGGAGGGCAGCAGGGTACACACAGGAGGTGGGGAGAGAAGAGACAGGAGGGCAGCAGGGTACACACAGGAGGTGGGGAGAAAAGAGACAGGAGGGCAGCAGGGTACACACAGGAGGTGGGGAGACAAGAGACAGGAGGGCAGGGGAGCACACAGGATTCCGGGAGACAAGAGACAGGAGGGCAAAGGAACACACAGGAAGGCAAGGAGACAAGAGACTGGAAGGCAGGGAGACAAGAGACAGGAGGGCAGGGAAAAAAGACACAGGAGAGCAGGGAACACATAGGAATGCAGGGGAACACACAGGAAGGCAGGGAAACACACAGGAGGGCAGGGAAACACACAGGAGGGCAGGGGAACACACATGAGGCAGGGAGAAAAGTTACAGGAGGTCAGGTAACACATGGGAGACAGGGGAACACACAGGAGGGCAGGAGAACACACAATAGGGCAGGAGGGCACACCGGAGAGCAGGGGGACACACAGGAGGGCAGGGGGGCATACAGGAAGACAGGAGAACACACAGGAGGGCAAGGGGACACACAGGAGGGCAGGGGGACACACAGGAGGGTGGGGGCAGGGAGACAAAAGACAAGAAGGCAGGGGACACACAGGAGGTCAGGGGGAACCCACAAGAGGCTATGGGGAAGAATGACAAGAGACAGAAGGGCAGGGGAACACACAGGAGGGCAGGGAAAAACCCAGGACAGAGCAGCACTAGCTCACCAAAGTCGTTGTTTTTAACAAGCAGCTGCAGAATCCCTTCTTCCCTTCTGCTGGGACTCCAGTGCACTGCGCCATGGGAGGCTGATCATGCCAGGCATTTGTCGCCACAGTTCCTGTACCTGGCCTCCTTCCTTCCTGCAGAGCTCATCTAGACATAGTCCCGCAGCACAGTGTCTAGAGCTCACACACTGCAGATTTATTACAGTATTTGTATCAGCTGTAACAAAGAAATGTTTTTCTTTAACTGCTCCCCCGTCCGCCTAAATGAGGATTGCGACTGAACAGCAGCCCTCTCAGGTTTCAGCAATGCCATATGGCACCATCTCACGTGGAACGAAATTTGACGGAAGCTTGCATGAGCTCTCTCTCCCATCACTGCACGCAGGGGACTCCAGCGATCAGCCTGCCAGCCAGCGATTGGAGCTGGCAGGCTGTTTTGTTAGTATTCAATAATCAGGGGCGTAACAATAGACCCTGCAAGGGATGCCTCCGCAGGGGGGCCCAGACGCCACAGGGGACCCGTGGGGGGGAATTTTGAGAGACTGACAGCTAAGGGCATGGAGAAAAAAAACGTATTCTGCTCTCACACCATTGTTATATTAACTGCATGTTTCCACCACACATAAGGAATCACACACACTTTGGAATTTGTACACTGTCCCTGCTCTCTAGGGTTCATAAAAAACATCTGTCTCTCACTGCTGCAAAGTTCTAAAGACTTGATATACAACCTTACAAATAAAGGAGTCACATTTTGAAAAAAAGTTGTAGACTTTCCCTTTTCAGCAAAAGGATTCCTATATTCTTATCACAGGGGCTAATGACTTTATGGCCTCTGAATATTTTTACAACTAGAGTGGAGATTGATGTCTTACTGTTGCTGCTTCATTGAGAGCTTGTTGTCTCATACTGAGTCCAAGATCCTGGAATAACAGTATCAATCAGTAACATTCTGAATGTTTTGCCAAAGTTACATTGATACTATATCTTACAATCAGCATGCCATTGTTGTTCCTCCATATAGAATGTGCTCTCATGTAGTAAAATAATAAGGCTATGTGTGTATGTATGTACTAGGAGCAGAGCTGCAACGAGGAACTTTCTGGCTGCAAGGGGCTGGAGGAAGCCCTGGGTAAGTAGATCTGGGGGTAGCATAGATTGCCTGATTTTATCTGCATGGGGAAAACACATTGGTCCTCAGTTTTCCTGTGCAGAAAGCGAGGGGGGTCCCATTCAAAGTTTTGCAGGCCCCCCCCATCCAAAGTTTCGCAGGGAGGCCCAGTGATGTCTAGTTACGCCCCTGTCAATAATGATTTATTTATATAGTGCGGACATCTTACGCAGCTCTGCACAGAGTATAGTCCTGACACTTAACTGTCCCTCGAAGGGGCTCACAATCTAAGCCATACCATAGGCATATGTCTATGTATGTGTAGTGTATCTTTGTCTAGGGCCAATTAAAGAGACACTGAAGCGAAAAAAAATATATGATATAGTGAATTAGTTGTGTACTATGAATAATTATTAGAAGATTAGCAGCAAAGAAAATATTCTCATATTTTTATTTTCAGGTATATAGTGTTTTTTCTAACATTGCATCATTCTATAATATGTGCAGATTACACAACACTCAGCATTTAAAATGATTCTTTCAGAGCAGTCTATGAACTAATGACCTCTCCTCTGGCAGAGAAAAAGTAAATAGTTCAGGAACAGTTGAGATAATAAAAGTCAGAAAACAGCCCTCTCCACGACTTTGAAAGTCGTAGAGATTAATGGCTTTTTTGCATAGAGATAACAACTGGAGTTTCTTAACTCTTCCTGTACTGGAAACAATTAGACTGATGTGTCTGATCTTAATGTTTTATTTCTTAGCTGTACTACACATACAAATCATAATATCATAATTTTTTTTCGCTTCAGTGTCTCTTTAAGGGGGAAGCCAATTAACTTATCTGTATGTACATTTTTTTACAACATTTCAATTATTTATTGCTTAAAAAAAACAAAAAACAAACCTACAAAGAGCAGCAGAAATCAAATACTAAGGAGTACTCATCGACAACAAGTTAAATAATCGTACTCAATGCCAAGCCGCTGCAGCTAAAGCGAACAAAATTTTGGGATGCATTAAAAGGGAAATAAAAACTCGAGATGCTAGCATAATATTGCCCCTGTTTAACTCTCTAGTAAGGCCACATCTGGAATATGGAATTCAGTTCTGGGCACCACATTACAAAAAAGATATTGCAGTTTTAGAGCAGGTGCAGAGACGAGCTACAAAATTGATACGTGGGATGGAAGGTCTCGCTTACCAAGAAAGGTTAGATAAACTGGGTTTATTTAGTCTAGAGAACAGACGCCTTAGAGGAGATCTAATTAACATGTATAAATACATCAGAGGGCAATATAATAGCTTGGCGGATGAGCTTTTTGTCCCTAGGCCTTCTCAAAGGACTAGAGGACATGAGCTGCGCATGGAGGAAAAACGTTTTAGCCACTTATTTAGGAAAGGGTTCTTTACAGTAAGAGTGATTAAGATGTGGAATGCATTGCCACAGGAAGTCGTTATGGCAAACTCTATACCTGCATTTAAAGGGGGCTTAGATGCTTTCCTTGCGTTGAAAGACATCCATGGCTACAATTACTAGGTTATGCCTAATGATGTTGATCCAGGGATTTTATCTGATTGCCATCTGGAGTCAGGAAGGAATTTTTCCCTTTTGGGGCTAATTGGACCATGCCTTGTAAGGGTTTTTTTCGCCTTCCTCTAGATCAACAGGGGTATGTGGGGGACGGGCTGGAGTTGTACTTTGTACTGGTTGAACTCGATGGACGTATGTCTTTTTTTCAACCAAAATAACTATGTAACTATGTAAATACAACCAAAATATAGCTCTATTAGTGAGAAGAAAAAGAGGTAAAATTCATTTGAGTGCTAAGTTGTATGCCCGAGCAATAAACCGTTAAAGTTGTGAAATGCCAAATTGTAAAAAAAACGGCCTGGTCACTAAGAAGGTATAAACCCATGGGGCTCAAGAGGTTAAAGGTTATTATGCTGTTGCGTATCTTTTAGGGCAGAGAGGTCATTCTGAGCACAGGTCCACTTTAAGTGATATGAGACAGAACCAATAGGCAGATATTACCATTGATAGGCAGAGATCAATGGCCTGAAACTATTACTAAACAACAAAGAGATAATAGTCTAAATGTGAAGGAAGTCTGTATTTGTTGGCATGTTTTTTGTTTTTTCTTTATTAAAAAAAATATATTTTTTTCCCCCTCAAAATATATGCCTGTGGCATCTGATGATTAGTACTTAGCATCATTTTTTTTCTTAAAGTGATAAAGACCGACTATAACGCTAATGGAGTGACGTGCCCAGCATGCTCCGGGTGTGCCACTGAAAGTACTACCCCTGAAAATACTATGGCATGCCAAGGACAAGAGTTCAACTGTGTTCTGTACTCTTATAATTTGACAGGTAGGAAGCCTAAATTTCAACAAGATATGTTGATGATGATCTAAAATGCTTACACAAATGTGTGTCAGGTTTGCCAAATCAGCCCTTTAAATACTGATAGATCTACATTATACAGGTTCTGGGGCTACTCTTACATAATCAGTGTCTACATTGTATCTAGCTAGTCACAAGACATGTATAATTCATAAGCATCCGTCTCCAATTGCCAAAACGGAAAACCGCCGGGGTACACTGGCAGTATCATGTAGCACGTCAGTTGTCCCTTAACCACTTACTTTCTAAACGACAGTATATTCAAGTCTTTACAGGTGGCTCCTGAAAGCCACACAATGTGAATATAAGTTGCCCCTTTTAAATGAGCACAGTGTGCATGCTAGCACCCTCCTGGGCTCATCAACCCCCTCACCCTAACTACACCACACAGGCATCCCTTCCCAGGGGTCTGATCCCCCCACCCCATGCCCAATCCCTTTTAATCACCCCCCTCCATGCTGTGATCGAGCAGCATGGAGGATTACAAAGTAGATCTCTCCTCTAATCTTGTTCCTGTGGCGATTTGGACTCCCCTCCATTCAGTACCACTGTCAGCCTCTATGTGCCAAATGGATCAGGTCCTAACAGTGTTGCCAACTCGTCAGTAAGGAAAGTAGCTATTGGCTGTCGTAGAAGTCGCTAGATGACGTCATCACGTAATTTGCATAATGCACGCTGCACATGCAAGTTATTTGCAAATTCAGAAACCGAAAGTAAGAGACAATTCTGTCATATGGCTTTCATAAAGTTGCGTGACACTTATTTGAAGCTTGAAATATGGTAAGAATGTGTACTTGTATCTGACAAACCCATTTGTAAGATTTCGACTTTTATCTCATAACATTGAGTTTATTCTTCTCCTGCTGTAACTGCAGCTGGCGGGGGGGGGGGGGGGGACTCCTGCGAGAGGACGGGCCTGTCTGTGAGTGCTTTGGGACGGGGGAGGGGCCGGCAGCGGCAGCTGCTGTGGCAAGTTGAGAAGTCAGTACAGACACATCAGAGTCTCCAAAAGTCGCCGGTAACACAAGAAAAAGTCGCCAGATTTGTCGCTAGTCACTTTTTAAAAAAATTGTCGCTAGAGGGATTTGAAAAGTCGTTAAATGTAGCGACAAAGTCGCTAAGTTGGCAACACTGGGTCCTAACTTGATGATGTCATCAAGCCAGGACCGGATCCATTAACGACATAGAGCCTGACAGCAGAACTGAATGGAGGAAGACTGAATTGCCACAGAAACAAGATTATGGGAGAGATTGATACTTTATAATGCTTCCCTGCACCCATCTCTGCGGGGGGTGGGGGTGGGGGGGGCGGGGGCTGTTTTAAAAAGGTTTATTTCATTAATCACTTTCGTTAACGTACCAGTATTAATTGGATTTAACGTTTTTACGTTACAAATACCGTTATTTATCGATAATGTTAAATTACCGCTATTTTTATTTTTGCCAGTAAATCACACCCAAATTTGAGCACGACTTTTCAAAAATTTGTGCTAGAGACAGAGAGCCCCCTGATGATCTGTTTGTGAAAAGGTAAATATTACTCATGGGAAAGGGGGAATCAGCTACTGATTGGGATGAAGTTCATTCCTTGGTTACAGTTCCTCTTTAGGTATCTCTTTAAGTTTAGTCTTTAAAGAATGAAAAAATTATGTTTACTAAGTTTTTGTTTTATAACTATCTTTTTACAGATCCATGGACTAACTTCACATGGAATAGAAGAGGTTGTGCCACTGACAGCATTTGTGACTTCAGAATAGACTCCAGGACTCATGTGGCAAATGTGAGCGAGAGCTACATTTGCAGTAGTTCTGCTATAGAAATTCCATCTTTTTACCTTATTGTCCTCTTTTTTATCAGTTATTTGTCCTTTGTGTCTTGCATATAAAAATACACAAGACAGGCAGCGGCAGAATCTCAACGCTACTGTTGAGTGGCTATCTCTGGCATCCTTTTTACCAGGCACCTTTACATGTATGCAGTGTTGACTGCTCCCTCTTCCTGTAAACAATAGATAATAGAAAAGAGACATAGAAATATTTTCAAGATTATATTAAACACAAAACTCCCGATTTTTAATCTACAATGTTAAATTGCAATTTTTTTTAATAATAAGTCACATCTTATTTTATTTACAGTATGTATCCCCCCCCCCACCCCCCATGGCAAACTGCCAAGACACGGGACTAGGTGCAGTGCTAGCCATGCTGGGATAAGTCTCTCTCTCTTTCTCTTAAAGGGAACCAGAGAGGAACGAGGGGTGAAAAAAGGCAAAGATTTTATACATACCTGGGGCTTCTTCCAGCCCCATAAGCCTGAATCGATCCCACGCCGCCGTCCTCAGCTTCCTGGATCCGCCGGTACCGGGCCCGTCACTTCCGGTGGACACGGCCAATTGTCCGCATCACAGGGGCTCCCTCCATATATGTATGCATGCGGCTGCGCAGTAGGCAGCCACATCCGTATCTGTATGGAGAGAGCACCCTGTGATGTGGAGAATTGGCCGCGTCCGCCGGCCGACTGGCCGGCTCGCGGCAATGACGGGACCCGGTAGCGGCGGATCCAGGCAGCGGAGGACGGCAGCGTGGAAGCTATCGGTGCGTATGGGGCTGGAGGAAGCCCCAGGTATGTATAGTTCATCCTCTCTGATTCCCTTTAAAGGAGTTATCGGGGGAATTTTATGAAAATGAGCATTACTCACCTGCGGCTTTCTACAGCCCCTTGCAGCCGACTGTCCCACGCAGACTGCTCTGCTCCCTGCCGCTGTCCCGGTCTCGCTGCACAGTGCAGAGGCCGATCGCGGCGCAGTAGTTCTGCACCTGCGCAGTGTGCCACGGACCACGTGGTGATAATTAACAGCGGCGGCTCGTGCAGGCACCGTGCAGCGAGACCGGGACAGCGGCGGGGAGCAGAGCGGTCGGCGTGGGACAGTCGGCTGCAAGGGGCTGGAGAAAGCCCCAGGTGAGTAATGCTCATTTTCACCGTCCTGTAGATAATAATACTTTGCAAAGTTCCTCTAGTGGGTCGCTGTGCCACAAAGATGTATAGCCCTCTTAACAAAACAATTCTTAATTTACAGGCATAGCGCTCAATGCAGTCCTCAGCACAATCACTTCTGCTCCAGTAATGCAAATACTACAAAGTCCAGTATATCAGCAGTCCAAGGAACATATAATCAGATTGCGCTCACCAGATTTATAGGCTAACCAATTACAGGTTAGCAGAATGCACATTCGGCCCAGCCAGTAACACTCCTTCTGCTTTTACTCCTGATCGATCTTCGTATGCTCCAGGTCCCCATTAGCCCATTCCAAATCTTGCCTGTATGTCAGCATGTCCGCGGAGCCTAGCAGGACGGGAGACGCTGGCCACAGTGGATTTTATGATATGCGCATTATTTGTAATTGTAAGTGCACTACTTTTTTTAAATTTGAAATAATAAAACACAATTACTGTATGTGAGCGTTCTTATGAGTTTGAAGGTGGAATGACATCCTGGCAAGATTTGGAAGAGAGTTAAAGGGATCCTGAGGAATAAGCGTTGTTGCTGGTCTGTGCTGGGTCAGCCAGACAATGGTGAGCGGCCTATGCTTCTCCATTGATGGTGGTAACACACAGTGGGCTTGATTCAGTAAACGGTGCTAATCTACTTAGCACGCCTAAAGACTTTAGGGGCTTGATTCACAAAAGAGTGCTAACTGTTAGCACGGGCGTTGTCGCGCGAATTTTTCGCATTGCGCGATCGCAAATTTTCGCGCGAAACGATAAATTTTTCGCGCGCAAACGCGAATTTTCGCGTGAAAACGATATCGATTTTGCTGTAAAATTCACGTTTTCGCGCGAAAACTTTATCGTTTCGCGCGAAAATTTGCGCGAAAACGGCCGTGCTAACAGTTAGCACCCTTTTGTGAATCAAGTCCCAGGTGTGTTAACCAGGGTGCTAAGTAGGTTAGCACTGTTTCTAAAATCAGATCACGCGCAAAGACCCACGCGCAAAACTTTGCACGGGCACAGTGCGGTGCGCGCAGAAAGTCACCTAGATGTGAATGGGCACTTTGCGCGCACTGATTTTAACACGCACAAACTGAGTTAAGGCATGATAATGGCCTTTTCAGAAGCGTGCTAACAGTTAGCACTGCTTACTATATATATGTATATATGCTTACATATAATCAGATTGCGCTCACCAGATTTATAGACTAACCAATTACAGGTTAGCAGAACGCACATTCGGCCCAGCCAGTAACACTCCTTCTGCTTTTACTCCTGATCGATCTTCATATGCTCCAGGTCCCCATTGGACAAAAACAAAGACAATATATGGGGCTCCATTCACAAAGCGGTGCTAACCCAGTTAGAGACTTTAGGTGTGATAACCATTGCAGCGCGCGGGTGAAAAGCCAGTTTAGGCATGACAAGTTTAGGCGTGATAAGTTTAGATAAGTTTAGATCGCGCGCAAAGTCCTGCACGCAAAGCAGCGCCATTAAACTTTATGCGAAGTGCATCAGACTTTGCTAGCGCAAAACTTTTGATCAGCTGTGCACTGCGGTGCTAACCCAGTTGGTGCTATAGTTATCACGCCTAAACTTATCACACCTAAACTGATCACGCCTAAACTTATCACACCTAAACTGATCACGCCTAAACTGAGTTTAGGCGTGATAAAAGGCTTTTCACCAGCGTGCTAACTGTTAGCACCGCTTTGTGAATCAAGCCCTTGGTGTAGTATGTTCAAGGAATAAACAATCACCATCGGTGTTCCCACACACTACTCACACAGGCGAGCCCTGTATATTCCTGTATAAATCGTTGGTTGTTACGATAAAAAATATCAGTTAAATATATCATATAGGAGACACACACAGTGATATTTGAGAAGTGAAATTAAGTTAAATGGATTTACAGAAAGTCCACAATAATTGTTCAAATACAATTAGGCAGGTGCATAAATGTGGGCACTGTTGTCATTTTATTGATTCCACAACCTTTAGAACTAATTATTGGAACTCAAATTGGCTTGGTAAGCTCAGTGACCCTTTGACCTACATACACAGGTGAATCCAATTGTGAGAAAGAGTATTTAAGGGGGTCAATTGTAAGTTTCCCTCCTCTTTTAATTTTCTCTGAAGAGTAGCAACATGGAGGTCTCAAAACAACTCTCAAATGACCCGAAGACAAAGAATGTTTACCATCATGGTTTAGGAGAAGGATACAGAAAGCTGTCTCAGAGATTTAAGCTGTCTGTTTCCACAGTTAGGAACATATTGAGGAAATGGAAGACCACAGGCTCGGTTCAAGTTAAGGCTCAAAGTGGCAGACCAAGAAAAATCTTGGATAGACAGAAGCGACGAATGGTGAGAACTGTCAGAGTCAACCCACAGACCAGCACCAAAGACCTACAACATCATCTTGCTGCAGATGGAGTCACTGTGCATCGTTCAACCATTATGCACACTTTACACAAGGAAATGCTGTATGCAAGAGTGATGCAGAGGAAGCCTTTTCTCTGCCCACAGCACAAAGGAGCTTGAGGTATGCTAAAGCACATTTGGACAAGACAACTTCATTTTGGAACAAGGTGCTGTGAACAGATGAAACTAAAATTGAGTTATATGGGCATAATAAGTGGCGTTATGCATGGAGGAAAAAGAACACAGCATTCCAAGAAAAACACCTGCTGCCTACAGTAAAATATGGTGGTGGTTCCATCATGCTGTGGGGCTGTGGGGCTAGTGCAGGGACTGGGAAAGTTGTCAAAGTTGACGGACGCATGGATTCCACTCAGTATCAGCAGATTCTGGAGACCAATGTCCAGGAATCAGTGACAAAGCTGAAGCTGCGCCCGGGGCAGACAATGACCCTAAACACTGTTTAAAATCCACTAAGGCATTCATGCAGAGGAACAAGTACAATGTTCTGGAATGGCCATCTCAGTCCCCAGACCTGAATATAATTGAAAATCTGTGGTATGCGTTAAAGAGAGCTGTCCATTCTCGGAAGCCATCAAACCTGAATGAACTAGAGATGTTTTGTAAAGAGGAATGGTCCAAAATACCTTCAACCAGAATCCAGACTTTCATTGGAACCTACAGGAAGCGTTTAGAGGCTGTAATTTCTGCAAAAGGAGGATCTACTAAATATTGATTTCATTTATTTTTTGTGGTGCCCAAATTTGTGCACCTGCCTAATTTTGTTTAAACAATTATTGCACACTTTCTGTAAATCCAATAAACTTCATTTCACTTCTCAAATATCTCTGTGTGTCTCCTATGATATGTTTAACTGACATTTTTCATCGTAACAATCAACGATTTATGCAGGAAAATCATGACGATTAACAAGGTTGCTCAAACTTTCGCATCTCACTATAGTTGGCATTGCTTAAAAATGGCAAGGTCAAATGCAGGGTTGGTAAGACTTTTTTTTTTTTTTTTCTGAGGTGCAATGAATGAGAAGATCTGATAGGAGGACCCTCTCTCCGTTGCAGAATTGTGGGTTGGTGTTGGTCTTTTTAGTGGACTGTAAGGTAGCACATATTTTTGATTTTCTGATCTACTTATCATTACCTTCTGAAAGTGCATTTATGAGGTCTAGTAGTTATTTATCACATTGCATTTTGTATTGTATGTATATTTCTGTACCCCTGCTCTTTGAATTGTAATTGTTTTTGTTTATTGTGCTCATTGTTGTACCAAATAAAGCTTATTTTGTATTTTTCTACTCGGTAGTAGTGGTGCCGTTTTTATAGGATCTACTTTTTCTTGATTTAGGTTCAACTCCCCATCTATATGGTTAATCTCCTGGAAGTACAATAAAAAAATGTAAATCCACTTCTCTTAAGGACCTTTCCAGACTTTATCCAGTTGCCATCAAAGGGAATTGTGTATACTAGTTTTAGAGGATCTGCAAAAACCTGGCCAGGAAATTCATCCATTTTCATCCAATCTTACTAATGTAAAAACCATTAGATTAAACAATTCCAGTTCAATTATTAAACCTGCAGACAAAGGGGGAGGTATAGTGATCTTAACCACTTGAGGACCACAGTCTTTCTACCCCTTAAGGACCAGGCACTTTTTTTCCATTCAGACCACTGCAGATTTTACGGTTTATTGCTCGGTCATACAATCTACCACCTAAATGAATGTTAGCTTCTTTTCTTGTCACTAATACAGCTTTCTTTTGGTGCTATTTGATTGCTGCTGCGAGTTTTACTTTTTATTATATTCATCAAAAAAGACATGAATTTTGTCAGAAAAATGACTTTTTTAACTTTCTGTGCTGACATTTTTCAAATAAAGTAAAATTTCTGTATACATTTTTGTCCTAATTTAATGTGCTACATGTCTTTGAAAAAAAAGCTATTCAGTGTATATTTATTGGTTTAGGTAAAAGTTATAGCATTTACAAACTATGGTGCAAAAAGTGAATTTTCCCGTTTTGAAGCATCTCTGACTTTTCTGACCACCTGTCATGTTTCACGAGGTGCTAAAATTCCAGGATAGTATAAATACCCCTCAAATGACCCCATTTTGGAAAGAAGACATCCCAAAGTATTCACTGAGAGGCATGGTGAGTTCATAGAAGATTTTTTTTTTCACAAGTTAGCGTAAAATGACACTTTGTGACAAAAAAAAAAAGTTTCCATTTCTGCTAACTTGTGACAAAAAAAATGAAATCTGCCACAGACTCACTATGGCCCTCTCTGAATACCTTGAAGTGTCTACTTTCCAAAATGGGGTCATTTGTGGGGTGTGTTTACTGTCCTGGCATTTTGGGGGGTGCTAAATTGTAAGCACCCCTGTAAAGCCTAAAGGTACTCATTGGACTTTGGGCCCTTTAGCGCAGTTAGGGTGCAAAAAAGTGCCACACATGTTGTATCCCCGCACTCAGGAGAAGTAGTTTAATGTGTTTTGGTGTGTATTTTTATACATACCCATGCTGGGTGGGAGAAATATCTCTGTAAATGACATTTTTTTGCTTTTTTTACACACAATTGTCCATTTACAGAGATATTTCTCCCTAACACCCTAACTGCGCTAAAGGGCCCAAAGTCCAATGAGTACCCTTAGGATTTCAAGGGTCATTTTGAGACATTTGTTTTCAAGACTACTCCTCACAGTTTAGGGCCCCTAAAATGCCAGGGCAGTATAGGAACCCCACAAATGACCCCATTTTAGAAAGAAGACAACCCAAGGGGCCTGATTCACAAAGCGGTGCAAAGTGTTTGCACGCAAGTGAAAACCCCTTTATCACGCCTAAACTCAGTTTAGGCATGATAAGAAGAAACTCGCGCAAATTTCTGCGCGTAAAGTTTTGCGCGCGCAAGCGCGCAGGCGCGCGCGCAGCACCCGGCGCTTCGCGCGAAGCTCCCATTAAGCCCTATGGGACTTTGCACGACGCGCATACGCGCGGTAGCTTCGCGCGAGTTAGAGCACAAAGCGGTGATAACTTTGCTAGTGCAAAGGTTATCACGCCTAAAGTCTTTTAGGCGTGATAACTGAGTTATCACCGCTTTGTGAATCAGGCCCAAGGTATTCTGTTAGGAGTAGGGTGAGTTTGTAGACCAGTTCTTTTTTGATACAAAGTGTTTGCCAAAGCATATGAACTCCAACACCGCTCCTCAGCTCATATGCCTCTGCAAACGTATCTTTTTTACTGAGGAGGAGAAATCTCGTCCTGCAGTGCTGCATGCACCAATTTTGTGTAGCCTGACAGACGCGCAATGTTCTGTCAGGATGCACCATCAGTGCTGCAGCTGGTTAGTCGTTCACTCGGTCCACCTGGAAGGTTAATGGATGGAAAAAGAGAAAAAAAAATACAAAAAAACAAAAAACAAGCAAGCAGCAAAGCAATTACTTCATTAACATTAATAAACTTTGAACTTTTTTAATCAAAACCTTAACATTGCGAACCAAACATTAACTTTTTTGCTTAACTGTTTTTTTGTTTTTTGTTTTGTTTTGTTTTTAACTTACCTCCCAAGGACAAACCTCTCCTCCCCTATGGGACAATGTGCAAAGTGCAAATCGCACAGAGTTGTGGTGAAGTACATTCCGCATTTTGTCCCAAGTGAAAGGAGAGGTTTTTGGCAGCCCTATGTATTAGGGTCTCTGGAAACCTGATGTTTGGTTTCACACTGCATATTGACATATCCGGTGGGTCGAGCCCGCCGCACCGTATCGTCCAAAACAGACCTTCAGGGAATACCACAGGAGTAGCATTCGGCCTAGTAATAAACTGCATCGCCATAGACTAACATGACTTCCAGGCCGACAGAAATTGCCACAGAAGCCATGCAGTAACGTAGGCATGCACTAGCATTAAGTCATGCACTTCCGGCGTAGGGGGGGACCGCAAAGTGTGACTTTCGCTAGGCATTTTGCTCTAACGCATTGCAGCAGTGTGAAATAGCACTGAGAGACCCTTGTGTGCCTACCGCTGTGTCTGTAGTTCCCTACTCTCTAATAGTGTACCTGCTCATGGTACCTCTCAAAACACCCCCCTAGGCATAGGCCAGGCTGGTCAGGGCAGCGGGGACAATAAACAGTGGTGTCACGCCTTGTTCCAGCCCTGCTGCAGACATGACAACGTTTTCTTCGGGTGCTGTTGTAAACTGCCAATTGAAAAAGACACTTTTTTATACCAGCGTCTTGTTTTACGGGAAAGTAAATAGGGTACTAACCTCTGGTCATTGAAGTCCACCCCTCCCATGTTGGTATTATACTCGTGGACGACAAGGGGTTTTTCAATTGCCTGAGTTCGCCGTTGAATTTGGACTGTCGTGTCTGCGTGAATGGTGGACAGAAAGTAAACGTCCCTCTTGTCCTTCCATTTCACCGCGAGCAGGTCTTCAGCACTCAAGGCGGCCCTCTGCCCCCGTTGAAGTCTGGTGGTAATTAGCCGTTGGGGGAAGCACGGTGCCACAGCATCGGATTTGTTCTATTTTTAAGTGCTGATAGAGGGCCACACTTGAGTAGTAATTATCCACATAAAGATGGTACCCCTTCTGGAACAAGGGTGACTCCAAGTCTCACACAACCTTTCCACTGCTCCCCAGGTAGTCAGGGCATCCGACTGTCTCCAATTTGGAGTCTTTTCGGTCATAGACCCTAAAATAAGATGTATAGCCTGTGGCCCTTTCACAGAGCTTATACAGTTTCACCCCATACTGGGCGCGCTTGCTTGGGATGTACTGTTTGATGCCAAGGCACCCGGTAAAATGTATGAGGGACTCGTCTATGCAGATTTGCTGTTCAAGGGTATAAGCATCTGCAAATTTTGATGACAGGTGGTCTATGAGGGGCCGAATTTTCTGGAGCCGTTCAAAATCAGGGTGGTCACGTTGATGACAGGTTTCGTCATCATTGAAGTGCAGGAAGCGCAGGATGTTCTCAAATCGTGTCCTGGACATGGCAGCAGAGTACAAGGGAACGTGTTGTGCTGGGTCCGTAGACCAATAAGACTGCAACACATTTTGTTTGATTAGTCCCATGTGTAAGAGAAGGCCCAAAAGAATTTTAATTTCGGAAACTTGGACTGGTTTCCACCGAAATGGCTGGGCAAGGAAGACATTCGGATTGGCGGTTAGAAATTGTGTGGCTTTACGGTTGGTCTCTGCCACGACTAGGTCTAAGAGATCCTGGGTGATGAAAAAGTCTAGGGGCGATCCTAGATTATCTGTCTCCACCTGGACTCCAGACTGGGTGGTGAAAGGGGGCAGTACAGGTGCGGCAGTATCAGGGGATTGCCAATTTGGATTTGCCAGCACCTCTGGTAAACTAGGGGTAGTACGGGCCCGTCCATTTGGTGGCTGCGACCGGGGTGTTACTGCACGTGCCACCGAGCCAGTTTCAACTTCCTTGCTGGTGCTCGCCACTTCACCAGGGTCTACGGAAGTACTGGTGCTAGGTCCAGGAGATGCTGTGCTGCTGGTGCCTGCCCCACCATGAAATCTCAGACCAGCACTAGCACCACTCTGCTGCCCTTGAGGCTGATCCTGCGCCACCTGCGGTCCAATGACATAGGGTGTGGTACGCCTGGCTCTAGCCGGGACCTCAACCTCGTCATCGCTATCGGTCAGTGAACCACTGCTCAATTCAGGTTCAAACTCTGACCCAGAAGATTCGTCGAATGGTTCGTCCCAATCGTCCTCATCCGACAGGGCCATGTACCTGAACACCTCATCATCGGAATACCCCTTTCTTGCCATGGTGGACTGCTAAATTTAGGGGGTATTCCTCTGAGACTACCCAGGAAAAAGAGCACCTACCTAGCGAAAGGGAGTATTTGAGAGGTAGAAAGCTGTGGTCACTGAGTTTTGATGAAAAAAAAAATCAAAACTGATGTTTACAGTGCACAGCTAGTGTACAGTGGTTTTTGTAGTGATCAGAAAAAAAAAATTCTGTCACTGCGGTGGGGTGGGCTGAACGCAAGTGCAGGCGAACGATCAGGCCTGATCGGGCAAACGCTGCATTTTTTTGTGGATCCTAGTGACCCTATAGATCTGACTGCGATCAGTAATGATCACTTACAGATACTATATAGTAACAATGTTGATTAGTGACAGTGATGACGCTAATTAGTGACTGTGGTGCAGTGGGCTGAGCAGTAACTGACACTAACAAAGGGGCTAGCTAACTGGCCTAACTGCTAACACTAGTGATACTAAAAAAGTGACAGTTTTCACTGATCACTGTTTTTAGATCACTAGGATAGTGACAGGGGGGTTGTGGCAAGTGGGGAGTCAGAGGCAATCACAAACAATCACAGGACAATCAAAGCCAATCACGAGAAAATAAAGCCAATCAAAGCCAATCACTGGGCAATCGCGGGACAATCAAAGCCAATCACGGGACAATCAAAGCCAATCACGGGACAATCAAAGCCAATTACAGGCCAATCAAAGCCAATCACAGGCCAATCACAGGGCAATCAAAGCCAATCACGGGACAATGAAAGCCAATCACGGGACAATCAAATCCAATCACAGGCCAATCAAAGCCAATCACAGGGCAATCACAGGGCAATCAAAGCCAATCATGGGACAATCAAAGCCAATCACAGGGCAATCACAGGGCAATCACGGGCAATCACAGCCGATCACGGGACAATCAAAGCCGATCACGGGACAATCAAATACAATTACGGGACAATCAAATACAATTACAGCACAATCAAATACGATGTCAGCACATTCAAATACGATGTCAGCACAATCAATCTTCTTTTCCTACACAGACTAAACACACAGCATCTCCACTCTGGTTTCAGACTGAAGTAATGACTAATCAGTGACAGAGAATAAGTTTCTGTCTATGCGTATGCAAGGTAAAACCTAACATAATGGTATATAGATATGACTTCTAATTACATTTGCATTGCATCTAAATCTAATAAAAATTTGCCCAACTTCTTAGTGTTCAACAATCACATTTCTCTTATATATATATTCATTTTAAGGCTTAGTTGTGGACATGTAGGTGGTGTTGAATGGGCACTAATTTGCTAGCTATAAGCTAAAGTTACATTTTCTTACTTGGATCCTTAATTAATAGTAGAAAGGAACTCCAGTGATATATAGAGGAATGTAGTACACAGGGCCGGCCTTAGGTTTCACAGCGCCCTGAGCCTAACCAGATTTTGGTGCCCCCCCCCCCATTCATCCTCTTTGTGCGCACGCACACACACACACACACACACACACACACACACACGTGCAACATTCCCTTTAATGTATCTAGGCAGATCCCCCCCTTTAGTGTATATATTAGGCAGATCCCCCCTTCGTGTATATGTAATTTATACACTAAGGGCGGGATCTGCCTATATATACACTAAAGGGGGATCTGACTACTACATATACAAGACTAGTAACCTATATACACTAAGGGGGAATCTATATATCTATCCATCCATCCATCCATTCAGCGCTCCTGGCTCCATCCATCCTATTACGGGGCCGGGAGCTGGGCGGAGTCTCACACTGACTCCAAGAGGCAGCGCCGCATGGTCTTCCCCCCATCAACCTAAGTGCCGGCTATGGCCGGATTTGTACTTTTTACCGCCCTAGGCCCACTACCATCAGCCGCCCCCTGACCGACCATCACCCTAACATTCCCAGCCCAACACCCCCATCCCCACTACACACACACACACACACACACCTTTTCCCCAGCAAACATACAGTCTTAACTTTTGACTGCCAATACACTACTACTGTATACAAAATGAATTGCAATCACCCCAAATATGAAAAGCAGCAATTGCCCCCCACCTCTTATAAAAAGCAGCATAAACACCCACATATGACAAGTAGCATTGACCCTACATATGATAGCATCCCAGCATGTGAAATTCAGTAATGACCCCAACTATGACAAGCAGCATTGACCCCTACATACAGTATGACATTCAGCAAACACCCCTACAGAATAACAGCAGCATTGACCCCCACGTTTGACAATGAGCGATCACCCTCACATATGAAAGGTAACATTGACGACCCCCCCCCCCCATATAAAAAACAATAATTTTTGTTCCCCCCTCAAAGTGCAGCCACATCCCCACAATGATTGGAGCTGGGGGCTAAAGAAAAAAATATATTTGGTAACATGATGCAGTGAGTAGATTATATGCTCTTCTGAGGACAATTAGTGACATGATTGCAGGCATTAGATTGTGAGCTCCTCTAAGGACAGTTGCATGACAAGGTAGATCAGCAGGTGACGGCAGAACTGTGACTGCAAAAGTGTCAGCAGATGTGGATCATTTATAAGGGAGGCAGCCCCTTGCTGAGACCTTGCATGCACAGCTACAGTCTGAGCCCCATGAACACTCATTTCCCCATGATCACCCCTGGCAGTGTGCAATGCACTTAAAAAAAAAAAAAGTAGATATACCATACATTTACATGCATATCTCAAATAGCACACACCCTCTCTCCACTCCTGGCATGCTGCTGCAGCTCCAAGCCCCCTTGTTTGCAAACTCACACTGTCACCAGGCACCTGCAGACAGTTATACAAATATTTATGCATAGACAAAAATCACCTCGGATGTCCTTTACATAGGATACTACATTAGGTAGTTAACCCCTCCAGAATAATATAATCACAGAACAATGTGGATAAATCCCATTAGTCTTCTGCCTCCAGCCATGTAATTATAACAAACAGGCAGAATGCAAAATTGTAAAAGTTGTAAAAACAATACAACAAACTTTCACACATGCCAGGCTAATTATTTGACCTTTGAAGAGCCCCCATAAAACCATCCACTGACCACTTTGGAAGTAAAGACTGATAATCAATCCAGCAGTCAGTCCAAAGGCAATTAATCAAGATAACGCTGAACAGTTCCACCGGAAAGACACAGACAACAGCCGTCAATTTAGAGGTTAATCTCACCTCCGTTCCGTCGGACTCTGCAGCCCAGGATCAAAGCATCCTTGCAAGACCATCTCTGGCCAGCCATTCAGATTCCCTCATAAGTCTTCCTTCGATCACACTGCTATTCAAACACCGGCACATGCACAATCACGTGGTAGGAAGCCAGCCTCACACAGGCACATCACGTGGTGGGAAGCCAGGTGAGATACACAATCAAGCGTGAATGGAGCTACAGCACAAAACAATATGCGGCAGGAGCGCGGCGCCCCCCCCTGGAAGCCGGTGGTCCGGCGCCCTGAACGATCGCTCCGGTCACACAGGCCAAAGGCCGGCCGTGGTAGTACATTATTCAGGGTACCCACTTTTTATGTTAATTATCTGGCTTCAGCATCAGAAACACTCCGTAAAGCTGTATATTAATATGTTGTCCCATCCTTCCACTGACATTTATGTTTGGCAGTGCTGCTCATCCAATATTCTGGTATCCGAACTACCCAGATAATACAAACTTTTTCCACTATCCGAACATTGAATAGGAATTTGGATATTTTTTTTAAATCAGAATAGCAGTATCCGAGCAAACTCGGATTTCCCATGTGTAATCTGAAATCCAGGCGGTAAGTTATTTTGGATATCTGAGCTAAGACCTTCAAATAGTAAAAATCCCTTTTGGTGGCATAGAGAGAGAGAGAGAGAAAAAGAGAGAGAAAGAGAGAGAGGGGGGGGGGGGGGGGAGAGGGGGGGGGGAGAAAGAGAGAGAGAGAGAGAGAGAGAGAGAGAGAGTTTTGGAAGCAATTTAAGCCATTTTCAGGCCATTTCCGGTTTTCTATCCGGATATCCGAATCCGACCGAATATCCAAGATATTGGGCTCGGATATCCGATTTTACTCGGATACCAATAAGTTCGGATTTGGATATCCGATTTTGATCCGGATATTTGGGTATCCGGATCAGAATTCAATTTGGATTTTAAAAAGGGGTATCCGAGCAGCACTAATGTTTGGTACACACTTCCAGTTTTCACAGAGACACTTGCCTTTCTAACAGATCTTAAATAGTTTGCTCCAGTTACTGCCTGATGAAGCACGATTGAACCTGCAAATAGTGATGAGCAGAAATGACGCTCATGCGTAATTACACATCGTAATACGCAATTATGCATCGTAATTGAAATGTGAAATTTCGAGGGAATAGCATAATTTCGTAGTTTATTGTTCCTAATCGTAATTACGCATGCATTTATGCACTTTGGTGGTGAAAAGCAAAGACCCTCTACATGCTATTGCTACCAAAATTGTTGCATATGTTAAAAAGAACAGTGGGTACAAGGTACAAAAAGACCATATAATTTTTGAGAAAATCTATTTTAAAAATACAAAAAAAAAATTGTTTTTAAACTGTCATTTTTCTGGGTTTAAAAAAACATTTTTCTTTGCACATTTAAAATCGATTTTCTCAAAAACTACAATGTCTTTTTGAATTTGTTTTTCTTGTACCCACTATTCTTCTTAACTGATGTAGTAATTTTGGTAGCAATAGCATGTATGGGGGTTTTGCTATTCACTGCCAAACTCGGTACAAAATTACATGTAAATTATGCATAAATTCATGCATAATTACAAATGATTATACAAAGTCAATTGAATTATGAATATGTAATTATGTATATGCGTATTTGTGGAAATTTACGTGTAATTTTTCGTAATCGTAATTAGCAGATTACGATCATCACTACCTGCAAAATGCGTTGCGTATGCAAATAAAGCTAATCGTTGACAAAACAGAATTGTGTCTACTGATTGGGAAAGTAAGGCCACCACTACCTCCTCTTTTATACAGTTTTTAATACATTTTCCTCTTGTACTGGCGCCTCTGTTCCAACCTACAGTTCACAGTTTCAATTGTTTTTGGCCAATCATTGACCAATTGTACTAAGTCTATGTAGTATGAAGGTTTATCTACACCATCCAGTGGCATAGCTAGGGTATTTGACACCTGGTGCATAGAGATGGCCCGAACGGTTGGCCGGCGAACGGTTCCAGGCAAACTTCTGGGGTTCGCGATCGTGGAGAACAGTGAACTTTTCCGGAAATTCGATTCGCCCCCACAGTGCGCCATGAGGGTCAGCTTTGACCCTCTACATCACAGTCAGCAGGCACATTGTAGCCAATCAGGCTACACTCCCTCCTGGAGCCCCACCCCCACTTATAAAAGGCAGGCAGCATCAGGCATTGGGCTCACTCGTGTGCCTGCAGTAATTAGTGAGGGGATAGCTGCTGTGCAGAGACCTATAGGGAAAGCTTAGTTAGGCTCTTGTAGGCTTCTTAGCTTGCTCCTTGCTGATTCTTATTGCTAAGAAAGCACCCCTCAACAGCTCTTTTGAGAGCTAATTTTGTTCTGGTGATCTATTTTTGTGTGTGTGTGTGTGTGTGTTTGTGTGTGTGTGTGTGTGTGTGTGTCCCACAGACACTTGTGTTGCATAGACAGCCTTGGTAATTCCTACTGTGTGTGCCACTGCCAGGCCCAGCACATTCAGTGACTACCTGTGTGTGACAGGTGCACATTGTAATACCCATCACTGCATATACCTACCTGTTGTTCACTTCAGTGCACCCACCTACCTACGTGAGCGCACGCAGTGTCACTGTGCCTGTCCGGTACCTGTCTGTGTGTGACAGGTGCACATTGTAATACCCATCACTGCATATACCTACCTGTTGTTCACTTCAGTGCACCCACCTACCTAAGTGAGCACACACAGTGTCACTGTGCCTGTCTGGTACCTGCCTGTGTGTGTGACAGGTGCACATTGTAATACCAATCACTGCATATACCTACCTGTTGTTCAGTGCACCCACCCACCTACGTGAGCGCACGCAGTGTCACTGTGCCTGTCTGGTACCTGTCTGTATGTGACAGGTGCACATTTGTAATACCAGTCCTTGCATAATTGTTCACACTACCTGTGTGACCGCACGCTGTGTAATATACCACTCCGAGCATACCTGTTAACTGCACCTGTGTGACAGCTGCACATTGCATTGTAATATTAGTCACCACATACCTTTCACTGCACCTGTGTGACTGCCCATTGTATTTGCCAAGTCAGTGCATACCTTTCACTTCATCCCCCCGACATGGACAAAACAGGTAGAGGCAGAGGCAGGGGCAGACCCAGAGGCAGGCCACTAGGCAGGTCTGTTCGAGGTCGTGCTGACGTGATTTCATGCGGCCCTGGCCCAAAGTACAGTGCTCAGAAGAAGGCACGTTCCATCAACTCCAAAGATTGTCAGGACATGGTTGACTATTTAACACAGAACACCTCATCTTCCACAGCCACTAGCGCTACTACTAGCACCATGTCCGCTGCATTTGACACTTCGCAGGAGTTATTTGGTCGGGAAATCACTGATGCACAGCCATTCTGTTACAACAAGATGAAGGCTCTAAGCAAGTTACACCACCTCATATGTCTGAGTTAGGCGACACTATGGACGTAAGGTGTGAGGAGGATGATGATGAAGTACCTGCTGTTGGTGCAGTTTATGAGGTGTCTGAGGCAAGCAAAGCTGGGGAGGATGATTATGATGATTATGATGATACAGATGCCATGTGTGATCCTAAGAGACATGATGACCAGGAGGACAGTTCAAAGGGGGAGTCAGAGAGGAGTAGGAGGAGACGAGTTCCTGAAAGAAGCAGGGGGAGCTTGTCATCATAAACAACTGGTGGCAGTGTCCGGCGCCATGTATCACCTGCGGACAGCCAGCCAACATGAGCTTCAACGTCAGCTGCTGAAGCCACCATAGTGCCCACACCCCAGGGTGGCTCAGCGGTGTGGACATTTTTTAATGATCAGAGCAATGCCATCTGTACTCTCTGCCACCAAAAAGTGAGCCATGGAAAAGCCAACACCCACGTATGGACAACTGCCTTACAAAGGCACCTGCAGAAAAGGCACAAACTGCAATGGGAAGACCACCTGAGGAAAAGCAGCACACAAAAGCAAAGCCACCCTCCTTCTCCTCTTGCTCCTTCAGGTGCATCATCTTCAGCCGCTTTCTCCCTTGCACCTTCACAATCACAGCCTCCCTCCTCCACTCCGCCTCTCACCTTGAGCGGTTCCTGCTCCTCTGCCCACAGCAGCAGCCAGGTGTACATGAGGGAAATCTTTGAGCGGAAGAAGCCAATGTCTGCCAGTCACCCCCTTGCCCGGCGTCTGACAGCTGGCTTGGTGAAACTGTTAGCTCGCCAGCTGTTACCATACCAGCTGGTGGACTCTGAGGCCTCCCGAAAATTTGTGGCCATTGGGACACCGCAGTGGAAGATACCAGGCCGCAATTATTTCTCCAAAAAGGCGATACCCAAAGTGGACCATGAAGTTGAGAGGCAAGTGGTGTCATCTCTGGCCCACAGTGTTGAGTCAAGGGTCCATCTGACCATGGATGCCTGGTCTGCCAAGCACGGGCAGAGCAGGTACATTACTTACACAGCCCATTGGGGCAACCTGGTGACCGCTAGCAAGCAGGTAGTACGTGGCTGTGCAGCAGACCTAGTGACACCTCCACACCTTGCAGGCAGGCCTGCTGCCACCTCCTCTCCTCCTGCTACATCCTCTTCGCTGTTGTCCTCCTCCTTGACTGAGTGGCAGTTCAACTCTCCTGGTGCTGAGATCTTCTCTCCAGCTACACAGCCCCAGCTCCCCTGGGCCTATGCTGCAAGCCAGGTACGACAGTGTCACGCCATATTAGACATGTCTTGCCTCAAAGCGGAGAGTCACACTGGAGCAGCTCTCCTGGCTGATCTGAACAAACAGGTGGATCAGTGGCTAACCCCGCACCAACTGGAAATCGGCAACGTGGTGTGTGACTCGTAATTCAGAGATTTGTGTCTAAGTACCCAGGCTTACAGGATGTCCTAAAGCAGTCCAGGAAGGTATGTGGGCATTTCAGGCGATCTTTTACAGCCATGGCATGCTTTGCCGATATACAGCAGAGAAACAACTTGCCAGTGAGACGCCTGATTTGTGATAGCCTGACTCCCTGGAATTCAACCCTCCTGATGCTGGACCGCCTGCTACAACAGGAGAAAGCCGTCAAACAGTATCTGTACAACTATAGTCAAAGGACACAGTCTGGGGAGATGGGGATGTTTTGGCCGAAGTACTGGACACTGATGAGAAATTCCTGCAGGCTCATGCAGCCGTTTGAGGAGGTGGCAAACCTGGTAAATCGCAGTGAAGGCGCCATCAGTGACTTGATCCCGTATGCCTTCTTTCTGGAACGTGCCGTGCGTAGAGTGGTGGATCAAGATGTGGAGGAGCATGACCAGGAACAGGAACAGGAGGAAGAGTTGTGGGATCAATTCTCAGCAGAAGCAGATGATTCCTCAACACCTGCGGCAGCACAGAGGGGGGAGGAGGAGGAAGAGTTGTGTGGGGAAGAGGAGTCAGATGATGAGGAAGGTGTTGTTTTGGAGGAGGAGGCGGAAGAACAACTGCAGCAAGTGTTGCAGGGGCTCGTGCTGCTCACCTTTCCCGTGGTATTGTTCATGGCTGGATGGAGGAGGAGAACTTAGCTGACATCACTGAGGAAGAGCAAGTGAAGATGGATAGTACGCTGCATCCAATTTTGTACAGATGCCGTCTTTCATGCTGTCCAACCTCTTGAGGGACCCCCATATAAAAAACTCAAGGGGAATGAGCTGTACTGGGTGGCCACGCTACTAGACCCTCGGTATAGGCACAAAGTGGCGGACATGTTTCCGAATCACCAGAAGGCAGAAAGGATGCAGCACTTGCAGAACAAGCTGGCAACTATGCTTTACAATGCGCTTAAGGGTGATGTCACAGCACAACGCAATAAAGGTACCACTGCCAGTAATACTTCTCCCATGTCCATGCAGGCAAGGACAGGACGCTCCAGTGATCTCATGGTGATGTCGGACATGCAGACATTCTTTAGTCCAAAGCCTTGCCTTAGCATTTCCGGATTCACCCTCCACCAACACCTCGACCGGCAGGTAGCTGACTACCTGGCCTTAAGTCTGGATGTAGACACTGGGAGCAGCAATGAACCCTTGGACTACTGGGTGCACAGGCTTGACCTGTGGCCAGAGCTGTCACAATTTGCCATCCAACTTCTGTCTTACCCTGCCGCAAGCGTCCTGTCAGAAAGGACCTTCAGTGCAGCTGGAGGCATTGTCACTGAGAAGAGAAATCGCCTAAGTCACAAAAGTGTTCAGTACCTCACCTTTACCAAAATGAATGAGGCATGGATCCTGGAGGGCTACTGCCCGCCCGAAGACTAAGTCAGTCCCTGCACACAGCATCTCTGGCTGCACGCCGTATGACTGCCTGCCTTATGACTAAGTCACTCACCACACAGCATCTCTGCCTGCAGGCCGCTTTACTGCCTTCTCTGCCAACACCAACAGGGTCCAGGACTCCAGGTGGATTCCTGAATTTTTAAGGCCGCTGCTAGCAGCTGCCGCTATCAAATAGAATAATAATTTTTCTGGTGCTTGTACATGCCTATTTTTTTCCGGCTGCACTGCGGCTGCAACAACAAAACAAAAGACATATACATGTGTGAAATCTCCTTTGTGATCGTTACCTTGCCGCGGTGAAGGGGCTTGCATATCACAATGAAGCAATGACCGCCGGCTATATGAGTGTCTCAGGGGGTGGCACACAAAAGATAATAAGGTCATTGCTTCATTGTGGACAAACCCAATTCGATCAGCTGGACAATCACTGTTGTTCTGTCATTGAGCTACCTCAGCCTGGCGACCATATCGGCTTGAAAATAACTATTGCCTGCACTCTCACCATGGTGCGCACAAGTCCAGCACGGCCGTCACTACACAAACAGCTGTTTGCGGTGCGTTACACAGTGAGTTTGATGTGTCAGTGTGAAGCAGTACTCTAATTACACTCCCTGATTGATGTATATGTTACGGCCAGAACCCGAAGTGTGGCCACTTCTAGTTCTGGCCGGCCACTTCGGGTTCTGGCCGGCCAATGCGCGAAGTGGCCGCAGCGCAGCGGCCAATGTTAGAAATGGAATGTTTCCTTTTAATATGAATGTAGTTTTCCTGGCCGTCTCTGGCCAAATGTAGCAAGAAAACAGTTCGTTCATTGAATGAAATGAAGCCGCCTGGCTTCTGCTCCGCCTCCTCTCCTCCGCCCCTGCCTCTCTCTCTCTCTCTCTTCTCCCCGACACTGGCAGCGGGGGACATGCGTGTCCCCTCCAGAGTCGTTCGTAGCGGCAGGCAATCCTGTCGTTCGTCCCTGCAGAGCGGGGGCTGGCAGAAGCAATGTCTGCAGCCTCCCCGCTCTGCTTTCCTGGCGCCACGAACGACTCTCGGGGACACGCGTGTCCCCGCCGGCTGCCCGAAGAAGAGAGAGAGAGAGAGAGGGGCAGGGGCGGAGGAGAGGAGGCGGAGCAGAAGCCGGGCGGCTTCATTTCATTCAATGAACGAACTGTTTTTTTTTGCTACATACGGCCAGGAAAACTACATTCATATTAAAAGGAAACATTCCATTTCTAACATTGGCCGCTGCGCTGCGGCCACTTCGCGCATTGGCCGGCCAGAACCAGAAGCGCCGGCCAGAACTAGAAGTGGCCACACTTCGGGTTCTGGCCGTAACATATACACATGCAAGATGTTTTAAAGCTCTTTAGTAGGGCTGATCGAAACAGCTGAATTCTGAATTCGCCGAAATTTCGTGTACCGCATGGGAAAACCGAATTTCGTGTTCTGAATTTTCGTGTTCCGAGTGCATTTCTATTGAATTAAATAGTGCCAACTTCTGAGGTTAATTGTAAAGCCCCTGTACATGCTTTCATCACCAAATTTGGCATGTATATTAAGCAGATGAGTAGGAACATGGTAAAAAAAAATTGTGAAAAGACCTTATAATTTTTGAGCAAATCGATTTCAAAGTTTCATAGGAAAAATGGTTTTTAAACTGTGTAAAATACAGTACAGGTTACTGCATTCCGAGTTCTGTATACATATTGTATACATTTCATAAAAACAGACAGCGTGGGGTCCCCCCTCCCAAGCCTCCTTCCCCCTTGTCCCCATGCAGGCTGGGATAGCCAGAATGTGGAGCCCCGGCTGACTGGGGCTTTGCACCCTGAGCTATACCAGCCCTCATGGTCAATGGTATGGGGGGGGGGCTCTGGAGAAGAGGGGTGGCCAAGCCTCCCCCTCTCCCCCAGAGCCCTTGTCCAATCCATGGACAAGGGGCTCTTCCCCACCTCCGGTGTCCCAGGAGGAGGTGGGGCTGCCGACATCCTGGGGGGGTTCATGGTGCCATACAGGGTTCCCCTTTAACAAGCGGACCCCGGAAGCCGCCCCCTCCCCAGGAGAAATGAGTATAGGGGTACACGGTACCCCTTACCCATTTCAGCAGAGTTAAAAAAAGAAATAAAAACACGACAACGAAAAAAGTCCTTTATTGTTCTAAATTAACCAGGGAAACTTACCTTGCGATAATCCCACGCCAGTATCCTCAGGAGTGGTCCCACGCCAGTATCCTCCTATTTACTTCAATTTAAAAGCGAATTCGGTGCTCGGGATTACCGAATTTTCGAGTTTCTAGTGCTTACTCGGAACTGCCAAATTCCGATGGCAAACTCGAAAGGCAAAATGGCAAAATCGAGAGCTCACCCCTACTCTTTAGGCCTCCAATTTAGCAGGCAATGTGATTTCTCCCCTTAAAACGCTGCTTTGCGTCAAATCCAGATTTTTCCCCGGGACTTTTGGCATCTATCCCACTCATCCATGCAAAAGCTCAGATGTTAGACCCCTTGAAACATCTTTTCCATCACTTTTGTGGCCAGCATAAATGTTTCTAGTTTTCAAAGTTCCCCTCCCCATTGAAGTCTATTGCGGTTCGCAAAAGTTTGCAAGTCCGCGAACGTTTGCGAAGGTTCACGAACCTAAAATCGGCGGTTCAGGCCATCTCTATTGGTGCGGATCATTTACAGATCCCCCCCCCCCCCCAAAAAAAGAGAGTAAGTGCAACGCATAAAGCGCACCACAGTGAAAAATGGGTGTGGTCATGATATAATGGGGCGGAGCTGACTCCCAAAACACAGTTGGGCAAAGTGACAATACAGGTAATTGGACAATGTTACCCAAACACATAAGAAAGAAGCGTTTCCACCATGATGTGGTGAAACTGGAGACTCTCATCATGGATGTGCAGACAATAAATCTGCAGAAACTGGGTCATGCTATCATGTCAATGTGAACCAAAATCTCTGAGGAATTAAATGAAGAATAAGGCAGTTGGAAAGGCAAAAAAAAGGTGTCAAACTCAGTACTAACTAGAAGTACCTAATAAAGTGGCCAACAAAATATATCAATTTTCCTGCCAATGTATTTCTTTTTATTCATTTATTAGCATACAATTTAGTAATCATGAGCCCCAAAATGCCAAATGCTGCAACAATAACCCCAAAGTAGCAAATGTAGTCACTATGACCATCCTCTATAATAACGCCTAACTGTCTCTGCGTCCCATCCCTGCACTTCCTGTTTGTGTGTGTGTGTCCCGTGTTTTGCGCTACTGCGCATGCACGGTGAGGTGAAGTTCCTGCTGTATGCAGATGACCTTGAGCTTCTCTCCCCAACAGAAAAAGGGCTACAGGATAGCCTGGCAGTATTGGAGAGTTTCTGCACCACATGGGCGATGCCCATGAACCCAAATAAGACAAAAGTGATGGTGTTCCAGAGCAAGAATGGAAATAAAAACCCCACCTCCTCATTTATACTAAATGGCTCCCCACTGTTGTCCACCAACAGCTACATCTACCTGGGGCTGGAGATCAACCAATCAGGGAGATTTAAACCAGCAGTAGAGGCCCTGAAAGAAAAAGCCTGCAGAACATTTTATGCCATCAGAAGATAGCTTTACCACCTAAAACCACTGGTGAGAGTCTGGGTAAAGATATTCAACAGCATCATCACCCCAATCCTGCTCTATAGCAGTGAGGTATGGGGCCCGGTCACCTACCCTGACCAATCAAAATGGGACTCCAGCCCAACAGAAATCTTCCATCTAGAGTTCTGCAAGTATCTTCTCCAAGTCCATTGCAGCACCTCGAACTCAGCCTGCCGGGCAGAGCTAGGTAGATTTCCACTATGGCTTACTATTCAGCAGAGGGCACTCTCATACTGGGCACATATACAGAGCAGCAGCTCCAGCACTTACCACCATAAAGCCTCACTGAGCCAGGGGGGGCAAGGCCATACTACACACTCTCAAGCAAAGCATCAGCAGCCAGCTCAACCAAGACCACCAACACAGGCTAACAAAAGCCCAAATAAAAGGGACTATAGAAAGCTGCAAGGAACGATACATAGAGGAATGGAGAAGTGACATAAAGAATTCCAAGAAACTCGCTGTCTACCAATCACTACAGAGGGAGTACACAATCGCGCCATATCTGGAGAGGCTACACCACCACAAAGACAGGCAGACCCTGAGTCTGTACCGTCTGAGTGCCCACAGCCCGGAGATAGAGACAGGGCGCCACAGACAGACATGGAAGCCCCGGGAGGAGAGATTGTGCAGACAATGTGAACAGGGGGTCTTGGAGGATGAGGCCCACTTCCTGCTACACTGCAGAAAATACGCACCTGTGAGGACTGTCCACTTCCAGAGACTCTCTGACCAGATCCATTATTTTACCTCCACAGATGAGGAGAGGAAACTCTACATCCTACTGGGGGAGGAGGATAAAACCATGCAAATAGCTGCCCGATATGTCACAGCCCGCCACCAACTGAGAGGAACATGATACCACATGGACTGTACACCCCCAATACCCCCCTATGGACTGTATTTCCCAGTCCCCAATACTGTCCCTTACACCCTCCACACACCTATGGACTATATACCCCAGCCCCCTATATCCTTCCCTTATTCCCACAACCCCCTCTCCCCATGTTAATGTTTTTGTTTTGCTTTGGCAATGCTAAATGTATTTGGTCCTGCCAATAAAGCTTTTTTGGATTTGGATTTGGACTCAGAGACTGAGGAGAGCTGAGGGAGAACAGGCGGGCGTCGTACGCACGCGGCGGGTGCGTGCATGCTCGGTGACTGCGGGGTGGGGAGAGTAAGAGGGAAGGAAGGGGAGGGGAGTAGAGGAGAGGTGAGGAGAGGGGAGGGGAGGAGAGGGGAGGGGGTTCAACAAAGACCTAGAGCCCGTTTTTAAACGGGCTTAGGTCTACTGGTTAAATAATAAATGCAGCAAATGTTCCCTCCGACACATGCAATGAGGCAAACGTTACCTACCACACATGCAATGAAGTAAACATTACTTCCATCACATGCAATGAGGCAAATCTTACCTCCGACACATGAAATGCAGCAAAATTTCCCTCCTACACATGCAATGAGCAAAGGTTACCTCTGAAATATGAAATTCAGCACAAGATACCTCCGATACATGCAATGAGGCAAATGTTACATCTATTACATGAAATGCATAAAACTTCACCTCCCACACATGCAATAAGGCAAATGTTACCTCCAACACATGAAATGCTGCAAATTTTACCCCATACACATGCAATGAGGCCAACATTACCTCTGACACATGAAATGCAGCAGACATTACCTCCCCTACATGTTACAATGCAGTAAACATTACCTCCCACACATGAAATACAGCAAACATGTGAAATGCGGCAAACAGCACCGTGGACATATATGAAATACACATACTTTACCACACTTATATGAAATGCAGCAAATTTTACCTCAGACAAAAAAATCCATCAAAATTTCCACCCACTGGGTGCTGGTGGGGTGGGATGGAGTTGCTGACTAGGGTGACTGGGGTGGGAGGGGGACATTGGGTGCTGCTGGGAAGATGACATTGGGTGGGAAGGGTGACACTGGGTGGGAGGAAGGGGACATCGAGTGGGAAGGGTGACACTGGGTGGGAAGTGGTTGACACTTGGTGAGAGGAGAGCGACATTGGGTTGGGAGGGTGAAATTAAGTGGGAGGTGGGTGACACTGGGTGGGTGGAAGGTGGCATTGAGTGTGGAAGATGAAACTAGGTGGGAGGAGGGTGACACTAGGTGGGAGGAGGGTGACACTGGGTGGTAGGTGGGTGACATTGATTGGCAGGAGGGTGACACTTGGTGGGGATGATGACACTGGATGGGTGAAACTGAGTGTGGAAGGGACACTGAGTGGGGAGGGTGACACTATGACATATTTGAACCTGAATTAGGGTTTTAAAGTCAGAGGATTATACAAATGCATTTTACTATACAATAATTAGATTATTTGCATATACTTGTTTTTTTCCTTCCTACACAGCCTGTTCTCCAATACACAAATTTTACAGCTATGCAAATAGGTATGTTTCCATAGTATAGGCTATATACGAAAAACAAATACATACCCTTACAAAAATACCATGCAGTGCACGTTGTATTTCACTCTAAATATCATAAACATTTCAATATTTTAGTACTCTCATCCCGGTAGTGTGGACACTGAAGCTATTGTATCTGATGCTGTCACAGCTTCACACTGCAGTAGAGACATCTCAGCAGCTAGAAGGAAGACTACACAGAGCAAAGCAGAGCATCTTTAGCAGTGATGGATCTTGTGTGTCTGGTCTTCCTGCTCTCAGCTGTGACAGGGTTAGGTAAGTACATTATATTACTCCATCCTTTACCCTCCTCCCCCCTTTCTTGTAACCAGAAATGGATTAAAGGATACCCGAAGTGATGTGACATGATGAGATAGACGTCTATGTACAGTGCCCAGCACGCAAATAGCTATGTTGTGTTCCTTTTTTTCTTTCTCTGCCTGAAATAGTTAAATATCAGGTATGTAAGTGGCTGACTCAGTCCTGACTTAGACAGGAAGTGACTACAGTGTGGCCCTCACTGATAAGAAAAACACTTTCCTAGCAGAAAATGGCTTCTGAGAGCAAGAAAGAGGTAAAAAGGGGGATTTCTTATCACTGAGGGTCACACTGTAGTCACTTCCTGTCTGAGTCAGGACTAAGTCAGCCACTTACATACCTGATATTTTACTCTTTCAGGCAGAACAAAAAAAAAAAGAAACACAGCATAGTTATTTGTGTGCTAGGCACTGTACATACACATGTCTATCTCATCATGTCACACGTCACTTCGGGTATCCTTTAAGATGAAAATGGGGCCCTAGGCAACATAGCAGTTTTTTTCCCCACTGCTGTTTGTCATCTATCTTTTTTTTTTTTTTTTGTAAGATTTGGTGGGGGGAGCATCCGTCAGGCTTCATATCCCCATATTTAGCCCCATGCAAAGTGAAACTCTGCTGAGAATCTACCATGTGCACAGCAGCCCCTGATGCTCCTCGGCCAGCAAGAAGCCTGGGGGATCACTTCCACCAAGCACCAGTCAAGAGCCTTGCTCCCTTGACTCACTTTGCTGGCTGCATGACATCAGTGCTGTGCTAGCCATGCATCTGTACAGTCTTAGCTCTGTGATGTGCCGATCCCTGCTGGGAAATGTGCCTGGTACGTGTGTCTGAGGCTCTAGAACAGGCATGGGCAAACTTGGGCCTTCAGCTGTTAAGGAACTACAAGTCCCACAATGCATTGCAGGAGTCTTACAGCCACAGTAATGACTCATAAAGGCATATGCATTGTGGGACTAGTAGTTCCTTAACAGCTGGGGGGCCAAGTTTGCTCATGCCTGCTTTAGAACTTACAATAAATCTCAAGCCACATCAGAGCGTACATCTAACCTCCTGAGCGGTATGGACGAGCTCAGCTCGTCCATTACCGCCGGAGGGTGCCGCTCAGGCCCTGCCGGGCCGATTTTCGCCAAATAAAAATCAGCACACGCAGCCGGCACTTTGCCAGCCGCGTGTGCTACCTGATCGGCGAAAGAGGGTCCCCCCAGCCGCCCGAGCCCTGCGCAGCCGGACCAATCAGTTCCGTCCAGCGCTAAGGGCTGGATCGGAGGCGGCTGACGTCAGGACGTCGGCTGACGTCCATGACGTCACTCCGCTCATCGCCATGGCGACGAGAAAAGCAAAACAAGGAGGGCCGCTCATCGCGGCCCTTCTTGTTACTTCTGATCGCCGGAGGCGATCAGAAATATGCAGCAGGAGCGCCCTCTAGTGGGCTTCCATGCAGCCAACTTTCAGTTGGCTGCATGAAATAGATTTTTTTTATAAAAAAAAACCCTCCCGCAGCCGCCCTGGCGATCTTAATAGAACGCCGGGGAGGTTAAATACGCTGCGTTCAGATTTATTGGTACAAAAATATATTTTGGTAATTTGGAATTATCGATAAAATGATCGATAAATAACGGTATTTGTAATGTAAAATCGTTAATTCTGATTACTATTATTACCGTTTTAAAACAGATAGGAGTTGAAAATGAAATATAATAATGTTAAATATTGTAATGTATATTTTTTATCGTACATACGGATAAGTTAATTGGCTCCTCCTAAAAAAAAAAAAAAAAAAAAATTGGCCCTAGACTACAGTACTTACACTACATAATAGAAACATATGGCAATGGTAGGGATTAGATTGTGAGCTCCTTTGAGGGACAGTTAGTGACAAGATATATATATATACACTGTACAGCGCTGCGTAATATGTCGGCGCTATATAAATACTAAATAATAATGTCACATATATCGATATAATCCACATATATCAATATTGGTGAAATATCGTAATAAACATACACAATATCCGACAATGAAGTCTAGATTTAGTTTCACAAACCTCTATTTATCAATCGTACTTTATCATTGTAGATAAAATTTCAATATTTCGCAGCGGCACCCAAACATATGCAAAGTTTAACAAAAAAATTACAAAACCGACAACTAACATTGAAAAGATGACAAATCTTCTAGCGCTTTAATTAGCTGATCCGACATCGGATTCCACTGCTGTTCAACCAAGTAGAGAAACTGGGGCTTTGGCATAGGCAAAGCAAGGCTCATGCCACAATTGGACCCCAGGCAAAAATTAACCTGGAACCCTCACCCCTGCAGCACACTTGATGGCGCCCCACCCCAGTCCCGTATCCTTCTCGCTTAACTGATGGAGCAAAATACACACCAATAGGCATCCAGTATAACAAGTTAGAAGACAATGTGCATAGATAAATCCTAAACAACCATCAGGAAAGACGGCTTATTTAGAACAGAGAGGAACACAGAATGAATACAGGAAATCCCAATGTCTATTTTTTGTTTATTTTTGCTTCCCCCTCCCTCCCTCTTCCCGAGCTCCAATCAGGGCGATCCTCTCTCATAAGCATTATATCATAGGCAAGTGATAGGGCTGTCCCTTGTACAGTGCTGCAGTAGATTGCAGCGCTGTAAAATAAAAACAAATGGCGGTTTCGCTGTGTAACAGTTTGCCATCAACGATCGTCGCCGGAAGACTGTTAACAGAGCTCCACTGCATCACTCAAGCGGGGATCCGCATGCGCGATCACCACTAATCTCGTCCCCAGGACTTGACTCTAATCGGCATTAGACGGTCCTGAGGGAGCCGCTCTGCAACCACCAGTTGACGTTAGGCTGTCAGAGAGCAGTTAAAGGGATTTGGTGTGCAGAGAGCACCCCTGGAGTCACAGGGAAATTTCAGCAGTCATCAAAGGTCCGCACCATCCAATATTCAAGTTTCTTTATTTATAGCTCTCATTGAAAAGACATGAGTAAAAAACAGGTCTGCATAATGATAACGCACAGGCGTTTCGATCCTTCTTCCTCAAATCATTGCAGAGTCTGACAATCCATTACACATCACACACATCTTATATAGGTCTCAAGAGGACCTGATGGAAAACTTACAATTTGCATATTCATGAGTGAGATCTACCAATCACAACACTATAATGTGAATTTGATAGCAATTTTAAATAAATTCTCACAACAACATATCAATCATGATTAAAATCAATTCTAATTTCCAATTCTGACATGAATTCACATTTCAAACATTTAAAAAACACCCTCCAATGTCTCACTTGTTGTTTCTCTGGCTCAAAGGAAGAAATTACCATACTGTGGGACACACAACCAATCACCTGCAAGCCTATAACGTCCGCTTGAAGACTACGCGGATACGCAATGCACGTACGCATGAAAAATCTGCCGACAACGTCCGCCTAAAGACTTCTACGCATCACATCCATATATACGTACGCATTGGTCATAGCCAATCGCGATCATGCCTACAACGTCCGCATAAAGACTGTTGACGCGTCACACCCGTACATATGTACGCGTCCAGTCACCAAAAGCGCCTAAAGCGTCCGCAAAACGACATATACGCGGAAACAAAGCGTAAAAATTGCAAAAAAGGATGCATTGATTGTAAAGTGTCCCCACAGATGGCAACAACCTCCCAAATAGTCCTCCATCTATTCAGCTTGAGATAAATTATATAATAAGTTTGCAAATATCGTATTCACGATTTAAACCTTTAGGTTCCAAGGTATCAAGTCTTTTTATCTAAAAATATTCCCTTTTTAGCAATTCCTTTAGTCTGTCACCTCCCATCCTCTGTGGCGGCACACCTTCCAAAACCTGCACCCTTAATTGAGACACATTGTGTCCAAATTTACAAAAATGTTCAGAAACAGTCAGCTCTAGATTCTTAGTCCTAATACTAGATTTATGTGAAGCAATTCTGTCCCTGAGGCACTGGGTGGTCTGACCCACATATCCAGTGCCGCAGGGACATTTCAGTAAATAGACCACATATTTCGACTCACATGTAAAGTACCCGTTAATTTTAAATTTAGACCCTCTACTCGGATGTGTGAATGTGTCCCCTTTGACAATGTGACTACATAGGTGGCATCCAAGACAGGGAAATGTACCCTTCCTGGTAGTCACCCGTGCAATCTCGGTACCGATTTCACCCTTCACCATCTTATCCCTCAAAGATGGTGCTCCTTTGAAGGACAAGAGTGGATGCACATGGAATTCACGTACAGTGGGCAATCCTTGTTTTAAAATTGACCAGTGTTTATTAACTATAGCACCTATTTTTTCTGTCAATACATTGTATGTTGTAACTAATGGAATTCTATCCCTAATCTCTGCCCTTTCACTTCTTAATGTAGTTTTTTGAACCCCAAATCTTCCTTTGCAAGCTCTCATGTCAAAATCTTTTTCCAAACATATAGGTCTGTTTCCAATCTACCTCCTTTCTTGATCACCCAAGTATCCAAAAAAATAACTCTCTCATGATCACAATGCACTGTTAGGACAATCTCAGGAAATGTCCAGTATCCCTAATATATGAGTCCAAAGTGAGGACAATGGGCCTCAATATTCTATCTAAAAATATGGAGATATTGGAGAAAACAGAATCTATACTAGACACTATGGACCTCTGTCACGATAGGTGTCAGCAACCAGAGAGAATCTGATTATTGGTGATCTGCAGTATCACCAAGAATACAGATCTATACCTGATTATGGATGGTCTGCAGAATCACCAATAATACAGATATAGTACTAACCTCTAGACACCTGAAGCGTGTAAGTGTTTGGTGTAACAGTAGGAATTGAACCACCGGGGTAGCAAGTGTTCCAATTAGTAGAGAAAGACTCTACTGCAGTCAAGGGCTTCAGGAGGGAGAGTCCCCGACTGGTTTTGCAGCAGGGCCCCCTCTGAGGTGCAGGGGACCCCTGCAGGAGGACTGAGCACCCAAAGGTTGGGTGACAGCCAGAAGGGTCGGGCAGGCCGGTTGGGTGAGGTCCGTGGTCTCTACACCCTGGAACTGGTCTAAGGAATAACACAGATGATATATAATATTCCTAGTCTGGGGTGTGAGGTCCGTGGTCTCTACACCCTGGAACTGGTCTAAGGAATAACACAGATAATAATACAGTGAACTGGCTAAGTGTGGATTCCCAGGTCCTGCTGGCTCCACCACACTGAAGGATCTGACTAAGGTCTGAGTGCTTACACATAGGTATTCGCAACGCCAGACAACCAGCAACTGAGCAGCAAGAGATATATATAGTAAAGCACTCCACAGCGCCGCCCAGCTCCCATCAACCAATCACCTGCTGAGGTGGGATCAGCTGACCGCCTTGATCAGCTGACCCTTCTCCTATTGGCATAAAGAGCCAGTCTTGCGGTGTGCGCGCGCGCGCGCGCGTAGCTCTCCATCTGTGTGCACTACTAGGTCCAGACAAACCAGAAGCATGTTACTGCGGGGAAACCACCGCTCTGGGCGCGGATTCCGCCGCCTCACTACCAGAACGCGCGGCGGTTTCTCCGCAATCCGTCGCAGCCTCCCAGGAGGATCCTTCAACCTTTTGTGAATTTTGGGCAAAATATATATAATTGGAACTCTTGGATACTTTTTAATCAAACATTTTCTTAAATCACTGTCAATTAAACCCTGACTCTCTGCTGACATCACAACTTCTTCAATTAATTTCTGAATGTCTCTAGTGGGATCACAAGATAATTTGTCAGACTCTGCAATGATTTGAGGAAGAAGGATCGAAACGCCTGTGCGTTATCATTATGCAGACCTGTTTTTTACTCATGTCTTTTCAATAAGAGCTATAAATAAAGAAACTTGAATATTGGATGGTGCGACCTTTGATGACTGCTGAAATTTCCCTGTGACTCCAGGGGTGGTCTCTGCACCACACCAAATCCATTGGTGCAGCAACGCTGGTTCGATTGATGTGCTTGGAGTACTGTTATTGTGCACAATGGAGGCTTTGGGGGACAAGGTGTCAAGCAAGTCATTTGCATACTCCCAAGTACAAGCTGCTAGTATTGTGGCCTCGGTCTCGTCCAGTGGTGGCTTTCTAAAGAAACCAGATGTCAAGCTGATAAAACGGGATCTGGAGAGCTTAAAGAAAAAATATATTGATCTTGATTTGCATGCGAAGACTCTAGTAGAGTATTATAAGGAAGGGAAAATTCCAAGGAGCATGCGTATACAGATTCCTCCAACCCTATTTCCTAAATGTAAGGAACACGTCGAGACATGGGAACAAATTTGGAATCGAGCATCATTTGACACAATGCTGTGTACTATTCAGAAAATTATGAAAGAATTGCAGTTATTGGAGGAACAAATCTCTAAATTATATCAATCATTAGCTGAGATGATGGAGAAAGATAACTTTGACAAGTTCAAACAGACCTTGGATGTGACACTAAAGGAATATGAAATGTCGTTAGAGGAGGCAAAAAGGTGCAAATTCCATCGAGATACCCAAGACTATTTGACGGGTTATGTATACAGATGGCAAAGAGGAGGGGGAGGTGTCTATCCTAGACACCCACGGCCCATTAGGCCACAGAAACCCAAGAAGTCTCCAATGTCTCGTCCTCCAGGTGACAACACAGGACATTCTTTCTACTGATTGTTTAACCACGATAGACGAACAATCCCCGCAATCAGACAGTGCAAGCGGCGGGGAGGAAAAAGATATCAAAGGCAAAAACAAAGACAAAAAGAAAAGCAGTTCGAAAATGGAATTGAGAAATCGGAAATAATTCCTGTAGATTTAGTGGTGAACATATCCTCTTATTGCTTGACTGAAGTGGAACACAAGGTGTTGAACTATGGACTGTCTTTTTGCCCAACGAACTATCCCGATTTCTTTCTACTCGACGTGGAATTAGCTAGATTCTGTATTCTAGAATTGAAGTTAAAATATTTTTTGGGAATTAATCATTTTTTGGCTCACTCATCACCACCCACTGTGGATTGTATTAAATTGAAAGAATGAGGCCTAAGAAACAACAGTACCTTTCTTCCTACATCACATGGCGTAATTGATAGCTTCATTAACAAGGTGAACCAGGATATTAAAGAATTACAGGAATTATTTGAATCTAAAAAGATCAAGAATATCCCATGGAACATGACAAGGGATGAAAAGGTTGCCTTGGATTCGTTATCAAAGAATAAATCAATCACAGTGAAGCCAGCCGATAAGGGTGGGGCCGTTGTTATAATGGACACTGAGGACTACAAGAAGGAAATCATCCGACAACTACAGGATGGTGATGTATACGAGAATGTATCTTGTGATCCCACTAGAGACATTCAGAAATTAATTGAAGAAGTTGTGATGTCAGCAGAGAGTCAGGGTTTAATTGACAGTGATTTAAGAAAATGTTTGATTAAAAAGTATCCAAGAGTTTCAATTATATATATTTTGCCCAAAATTCACAAAGGGTTGAAGGATCCTCCTGGGAGGCCCATAGTGTCTAGTATAGATTCTGTTTTCTCCAATATCTCCATATTTTTAGATAGACTATTGAGGCCCATTGTCCTCACTTTGGACTCATATATTAGGGATATGGGACATTTTTTGCACGATATTAGACAAATTGAAAATGTAAAACAGGAAGTGTTACTTGTAACCATGGATGTTGGTGCCTTGTATACTTCCATAACCCATGAAGGGGGTGTGGAGGCAATTAAGTATTATCTAGAGGTATATACAGATTTTTCTGTTGCTGAAAGAAAGTTTTTGATTGCTTTATTAGAAATTGTATTGAGAAAGAACTATTTTCTTTTTGGAGATTCATTCTATGTACAGCGAAGGGGTACAGCAATGGGCTCGAACGTGGCCCCGTCCTATGCTAATTTATTTATGGGTTTATTCGAGGAGGCTTTTGTTTTTTCTAGCAAGGTTCTTTGTAAATATGCCCTTTTTTGGCGCTGATATATCGACAATATTTTTTGTTTATGGGCGGGACCACGTTCGAGCCTTGACTCCTTCGTTGAAGAGTTACATTTAAAGTGTCCTGAGATTGTCCTAACAGTACATTGTGATCATGAGAGAGTTAATTTTTTGGATACTTGGGTGATCAAGAAAGGAGGTAGATTGGAAACAGACCTATATGTACAGCCAACAGATAGGAACTCAATACTTCACTTTGCCAGCTTTCATACTCCCCATGTAAAATTAAATATTCCTAAGGGTCAACTCCAGAGGGTTGAAAGAATTGTAAGTAACCCAGAGATGAAAGAAAAAAGGTTGAAAGAGATGAGGTACAAATTTTTGGCTAGGGGTTACCCGGCGATATGTTTGGAAAAAGATTTTGACATGAGAGCTTGCAAAGGAAGATTTGGGGTTCAAAAAACTACATTAAGAAGTGAAAGGGCAGAGATTAGGGACAAAATTCCATTAGTTACAATATACAATGTATTGTCAGAAAAAATAGGTGCTATAGTTAATAAACACTGGTCAATTTTAAAACAAGGATTGCCCACTGTACGTGAATTCCATGTGCATCCACTCTTGTCCTTCAAAAGAGCACCAACTTTGAGGGATAAGATGGTGAAGGGTGACATCGGTCCCGAGATTGCACGGGTGACTACCAGGAAGGGTACATTTCCCTGTCTTGGATGCCACCTATGTAGTCACATTGTCAAAGGGGACACATTCACACATCCGAGTAGAGGGTCGAAATTTAAAATTAACGGGCACTTTACATGTGAGTCGAAATATGTGTTCTATTTGCTGAAATGTCCCTGCGGCACTGGATATGTGGGTCAGACCACCCAGTGCCTCAGGGACAGAATTGCTTCACATAAATCTAGTATTAGGACTAAGAATCTAGAGCTGACTGTTTCTGAACATTTTTGTAAATTTGGACACAATGTGTCTCAATTAAGGGTGCAGGTTTTGGAAGGGGTGCCGCCACAGAGGAGCGGAGGTGACAGACTAAAGGAATTGCTAAAAAGGGAATATTTTTAGATAAAAAGACTTGATACCTTGGAACCTAAAGGTTTAAATCGTGAATACGATATTTGCAAACTTATTATATAATTTATCTCAAGCTGAATAGATGGAGGCCTATTTGGGAGGTTGTTGCCATCTGTGGGGACACTTTACAATCAAAGCATCCTTTTTTGCAATTTTTACGCTTTTTTTCCGCGTATATGTCGTTTTGCAGACGCTTTAGGCGCTTTTGGTGACTGGACGCGTACATATGTACGGGTGTGACGCGTCAACAGTCTTTATGCGGACGTTGTAGGCATGATCGCGATTGGCTGTGACCAATGTGTACGTATATACGGATGTGATGCGTAGAAGTCTTTAGGCGGACGTTGTCGGCAGATTTTTCATGCATACGTGCATTGCGTATCCGCGTAGTCTTCAAGCAGGCGTTGTAGGCTTGCAGGTGATTGGTTGTGTGTCCCACAGTATGGTAATTTCTTCCTTTGAGCCAGAGAAACAACAAGTGAGACATTGGAGGGTGTTTTTTAAATGTTTGAAATGTGAATTCATGTCAGAATTGGAAATTAGAATTGATTTTAATCATGATTGATATGTTGTTGTGAGAATTTATTTAAATTTGCTATCAAATTCACATTATAGTGTTGTGATTGGTAGATCTCACTCATGAATATGCAAATTGTAAGTTTTCCATCAGGTCCTCTTGAGACCTATATAAGATGTGTGTGATGTGTAATGGATTGTCAGACTCTGCAATGATTTGAGGAAGAAGGATCGAAACGCCTGTGCGTTATCATTATGCAGACCTGTTTTTTACTCATGTCTTTTCAATAAGAGCTATAAATAAAGAAACTTATATATTGGATGGTGCGGACCTTTGATGACTGCCAACTTTTCTCCTTAACATTCCCTGAAAATGTGGTATTTCTAGCACCTATGGGGGATTTGCTATTAACCTCTAAAGTTGGCATTGATGGATAAAGTTGGCATGGATTTTCATGGTAATTTCTGTCGAATTTAACATCGATTTTCTCTAAAACTACAAGGTCTTTTTGAAATATTTTTTTCCACTTGTTTCCACTTTTTTGCTTAACATACCCTGAAAATTTGGTGTTTGCAGAACCTACAGGGGCTTTGCTATTAACCGCCAAAGTTGGCCACTGTTGACTGTAATGTAAAATGCAAACAATTTTGCATTACCGAAATGCGGTATTATGCCGACTTTAGGGGTTAATAGCAAAACCCCCATAGGAGCTAGAAACACCAAATATTTAGGGAATGTTAAGCAGACAAATTAAAACAAAAGGAAAAAAATATTTCAAAAAGACTTTGTAGTTTTTGAGAAAATCGATGTTAATATCGGCAGAAATTACAGCGAAAATCCGCATTGGAACCGTTATGCGGTATGACACCGACTTTAGAGGTTGATAGCAAAGTCCCCATAGGTGCTAGAAACACTAAATTGTCAGGGAATGTTAAGCAGACAAGTGGAAACAAGAGGAAAAAATATTTCAAAAATACCTTGTAGTTTTTGAGAAAATCAATGTTAAAGTCAGCGGAAATCACCACGAAAATACGCACCGGAATGCGGAAATCGTTAGCGGAAAGCGGAATTGTTAGCTGTAGAGGTAATTGGCAATGGCGGAATGCGGATTTTCGGTGGAAGCGGAAATTGGCATTTCCGACCATCCCTAATCAAAATGATCTGCACATGACTATTAGATTTGTACTGCTCAATAGGGATGGACCGGCAAATGTGGAATTCAGTTTCACCTTCAGCAATGTGGAACCTGAGTGTTGGTGGGCATAGGCCCACGGCACAGAGTGTTAACCTATGTTACCACCTCTCTCTGATGTCCTGCACTCTGGTTCCCATCTTCCAGAAACTTCCTGTAATGATCCGCTCAGCTGTCTGCACAGACAGACAGCTGTTTGACCATTTTTTAAGTCTGAGGGTTGCAGGTTTCTGGAAAAGAGACCTGTCTTTACTTTGCAAGTTTCAGACTTGCTCTGCTCCTGAGGAATTTGCATACACTTGTCATGCAAATTGCCTAGCTGCCTACTTTGAAGACTTGCAGTATAAATACCATGTTCTCCTAGTATCCTTTGCTGGTCGTGATGGTGTGTTCCTGCTAACACCTGGAGTGTCAGTCTTTGCTATCGTTTGCTAAATATTATCTTAGAGTAATTCCCTGGGACTGCACTAGGCAGTCCTTCTAGTGCAGTCAGGTTGTAATATCTGTTTTGCCTTTTTCTGTTCTTTGCTTCGATTGTCTTGTCGCCAGCTGCGGTCGACAGGAAATCGTTCTTTCTGTCTGGGAGTGTAGGCCAGAGCTGCGGTTGCTACTGGCTGCTCTATCTGTCTGGCTTGCATTCGCCCTAGTGGTAGTGTCAGTGCTTCCTTCTGTATTCTACCTTAGGGGTGCTAACCAGAGCAGCGGTTGCTACTGGTAGCCCCATCTGTTTGTCTGTCTGTATCGCATCCGCTCTAGCGGTAGCAGCGGAGGTTCCTTCTGCATCCTGTCTTAGGGGTGCTAGCCAGAGCAGCGGTTGCTACTGGCAGCCCCATTTGTCTGTCTTGTCTGGTACGAACGCTTGCTGTAGGCTCGGTGAGGTAACCGTTTAGCAAGCGTTCGCGTTCTCTATTTCGTGTTTTGTGTTTCATTGGTTAGTTAGGGTGACACGCTTATCACTGGGCGCCTAACGTGCGGTGATCGTGTTTAAAACGCGTTCGCTGTTGCGAATTAGTGCGGTGTTCGCGTTTAGCTAGCGTTGATGTTCTTATTTGTGTTGCTTGCTGTACCTTTTGCTACTCTCGTGCTCTGTCCTGCTCAGTCTTGTGTCTGTTGGCAATCACCAGTCTGGCGATTGCATTCCTACTTTATTTATGCTGATGCGTGTTCACCGTCGCTGGGTGGCGACTAGATTGGTGGACATACATTCATTCTGTCCCTGTGCTCTCTCTTTAAACTTGTGCTCTCTCTAACTCAGTCTTGTTTCCCTGTTAGCAATTGCCGTCTCTTGCGATTGCGTTCTCACTTGGTTTCCGCTGCTGTATGTTCGCCGTCGCTGGGTGGCGACTAGATTGGTGGACACACATACATCCTGTCTCTGTGCTCTCTCTCTTTTAGGGCTATCTTGCCCTGCATTGCTTCCCCTCGTACAATTCCCACTGGCATCTGTGGCAGTACAGAGGGGTTGTTCCTCGGTTCTCCACAGCTCCATCTGCCGGCAGGAATTCCCCTCTACTGGTGCATAGCACCATTGCTGGGTTCTCTCAGATTATACGCTTGTGGAGGATTTCTGCAGTGTCAGCGCGCATCCTGTGCGCTGACCACGGAAATAATTCCACAATCGTTACACTTCCACCTGGAAGGAGGAAATGTCAGGAATACGGAGAGCAGCAAGTGGTGACAATGTAGGCACGTACCGTAAATACTCTCTGTCTGCTTTGGCCTGCACCCAGAAAGACTCAGGTTCAGTTTGGCCTTAGGCAAAACTGTATTTCATACTCACTGGATCATCCTTGCTGCAAAGGAAAAGAACCAATAAGCCCATATTAAAGGGAATTAACTGAGAGGGATATGGATGCTTCCTTTTAAACAATACCAGTTGCTTGTCAGTCCTGCTGATCTCTTTGGCTGTAGTAGCGGCTGAATCACACACCTGAAACAAACATGCAGCTAATCCAGGCTGATTTCATTCAGAGCATGCTCGATCACGCACAATCTGCATGCTTGTTGAGGGGCTGTGGCAAAAAGTATTAGAGACACAGGATCAGCAGGAGAGTCAGGCAACTGGTAATGTTATAAATGGAAAAATCCATATCCTTCTCAGTTTAGGTTCCCTTTAAGCACTACAGTACGTCTGAGAAAATAATGCAAACATGTATCCAGCAATATCTAAAGTACAAACACCAATTAAAACTGAAATTGCCTAATTTAATTCTAATAAGAATCCTTACGTCAGTTCATATTGCACATATTGGGCTTGATGCACTACCGTTATTGCCCTGAAGTAGTAGGAGTTAAAGGAGTTATCAGGCAAATCATGAAAAAAAAAAAAAGCTTTACTCACCTGGAGCTTTTTCTCCAGCCCCTAACAGCCGAGTGTCCCACGCTGACCGCACAACGTGGGCTCGATTGACAGTGGCGGTTCACGCAGGCGCAGCGCGGATGACCTCGGGGTTGGCTTCCGCACCGAGCACGGAGACCTGGTCAGCGGCGCAGAGCAGAGTGGTCGATGCGGGACAGTCGGCTGCAAGGGGCTGGAGAAAGCCCCAGGTGAGTAAAGCTTTTTTTTTTTCATGATTTGTCTGATAACTCCTTTAACTGATCTTGCGTGCTCTAATGCAGAGTTCCCCAATGCACTGTTGGTGGGCCTTGAGGACAGGGTTGGGGAACATTGCTCTAATGTAAGCAGCTTGACTTAATCACAGAACGACACTCTACACACGCCAGGGGCAGCGTAGCGTGAGCTCCTTAGCAACAACCACTCCTTTGTGACGTCCTTTTGCAACAACCGTTCCTTGTGACATCCCGTGCGATAGTGACGGCATCTACTATGTTAATTAGAGTAGCTGCCATCACTATTGTGCCGGACATCCCAAGCAGCTGTCGTTGATAAGGAACGCACGTTACGCTGCCTGTAGCGTGCATAGCATGCCAATCTGTGATTAAGTCACACTGGTTACATTAGAGCGCACAAGATCATTTAACTCCCACTACTTTTGGGGCGATAACGGGAGTGAATCAAGCCCATCGTACCTAGGTAAAGCCATAAATCAGAAACCTGAAAAATAATATCACCTGAAGTATTCAGTAAGGAAAGCTATCAAGGCCGAGAATCTGGGTTCCAATATGAGTGCCTTAACCACTTCCCGACCGCCGTATTGACAATTGGCGGCCGGGAAGTGCACCCCGCAAGGACCGCCGTATTGACAATTGGCGGCGGTCCTTGTAGGGGCATGGGCGGAGCGTTCGCGTCATCAGTGACGCGATCCTCCGCCTCCGCCTGGCGCCGCTCACCCGCCGCAACATCCCGCCGGCCATACGGAAGCGCCGGCGGGATGTTAACCCCGCGATCGCCGCATACAAAGTGTATAATACACTTTGTAATGTTTACAAAGTGTATTATACAGGCTGCCTCCTGCCCTGGTGGTCCCAGTGTCCGAGGGACCACCAGGGCAGGCTGCAGCCACCCTAGTCTGCACCAAGCACACTGATTTTACCCCCCCCCCTGCCCCAGATCGCCCACAGCACCCATCAGACCCCCCCCTGCCCACCCCCCAGACCCCTGTTTGCACCCAATCACCCCCCTAATCACCCATCAATCACTCCCTGTCACTATCTGTCAACGCTATTTTTTTTTTATCCCCCACCCTGCTCCCTGCCCCCTCCTGATCACCCCCCACCCCTCAGATTCTCCCCAGACCCCCCCCCCAGACCACCCCCCCTGTTTACTGTATGCATCTATCCCCCTGATCACCTGTCAATCACCTGTCAATCACCTGTCAATCACCTGTCAATCACCCATCAATCACCCGTTAATCACCCCCTGTCACTGCCACCCATCAGCCAGCCCCTAACCTGCCCCTTGCGGGCAATCTGATCACCCCCCCACACCAATAGATCGCCCGCAGATCCGACATCAGATCACCTCCCAAATCCGTTGTTTACATCTATTCTCTCCTCTAAACACCCACTAATTACCCATCAATCACCCATCAATCACCCCCTATCACCACCTTTCACTTTTACCTATCAGATCAGACCCTAGTCTGCCCCTTGCGGGCACCCAATCACCCGCCCACACGCTCAGATTGCCCTCTGACCCCCCCTTATCAATTCACCAGTGCATTAATTACATCTGTTCTTCCCTGTAATAACCCACTGATCACCTTTCAATCACCTGCCAATCACCTATCACCCATCAATCACCCCCTGTCACCCCCTGTCACTGCCACCCATCAATCAGCCCCTAACCTGCCCCTTGCGGGCAATCTGATCACCCACCCACACCATTAGATCGCCCGCAAACCCGCCGTCAGATTACCCCCCAAATGTATTGTTTACATCTGTTATCTTCTCTAAACACCCACTAATTACCCATCAATCACCCATCAATCACCCCCTATCACCACCTGTCACTGTTACCTATCAGATCAGACCCTAATCTGCCCCTTGCGGGCACCCAATCACCCGCCCACACGCTCAGATTGCCCTCAGACCCCCCCCCCCCTCCCTTATCAATTCGCCAGTGCATTAATTACATCTGTCCTTCCCTGTAATAACCCACTGATCACCTGTCAATCACCTGCCAATCACCTATCACCCATCAATCACCCCCTGTCACTGCCACCCAACAATCAGCCCCTAACCTGCCCCTTGCGGGCAATCTGATCACCCACCCACACCAATAGATCGCCCGCAGATCCGACATCAGATCACCTCCCAAATCCATTGTTTACATCTATTCTCTCCTCTAAACACCCACTAATTACCCATCAATCACCCCCTATCACCACCTATCACCACCTGTCACTGTTACCCATCAGATCAGACCCTAATCTGCCCCTTGCGGGCACCCAATCGCCCGCCTACACGCTCAGATTGCCCTCAGACCCCCCCCTTATCAATTCGCCAGTGCAATATTTACATCTGTTCTCCCCTGTAATAACCCACTGATTACCTGTCAATCACCTATCAATCACCCCCTGTCACTGCCACCCATCAATCACCCCCTGTCACTGCCACCCATCAATCACCCGCTGTCACTGCCACCCATCAATCAGCCCCTAACCTGCCCCTTGCGGGCAAACTGATCACCCACCCACACCAATAGATCGCCCGCAGATCCGACATCAGATTACCACCCAAGCGCAGTGTTTCCATCTATTCTCTACCCTAAACACCCACTAATTACCCATCAATCACCCCCTGTCACTGCTACCTATCAGATTAGACCCCTATCTGCCCCTAGGGCACTCAATCACCCGCCCACACCCTCAGAATGCCCTCAGACCCCAGCCCTGATCACCTCGCCAGTGCATTGCTTGCATCTATTCCCCCCTCTAATCACACCTTGAGACACCCATCAATCACCTCCTGTCACCCCCTAGCACACCTACCCATCAGATCAGGCCCCAATTTGCCCCGTGTGGGCTCCTGATCACTCGGCCAATCCCTCAGATCCCCCTCAGACCCCCTTCCGATCACCTCCCCAGTGCATTGATTGCATCTATTTTCCCCTCTAACCACCCCCTGAGACACCCATCAATCACCTCCTGTCACCCCCCTAGCACTCCTATCCATCAGATCAGGCCCAATACAACCTGTCATCTAAAAGGCCACCCTGCTTATGACCGGTTCCACAAAATTCGCCCCCTCATAGACCACCTGTCATCAAAATTTGCAGATGCTTATACCCCTGAACAGTCATTTTGAGACATTTGGTTTCCAGACTACTCACGGTTTTGGGCCTGTAAAATGCCAGGGCGGTATAGGAACCCCACAAGTGACCCCATTTTAGAAAAAAAGACACCCCAAGGTATTCTGTTAGGTGTATGACGAGTTCATAGAAGATTTTATTTTTTGTCAAAAGTTAGCGGAAATTAATTTTTATTGGTTTTTTTTCACAAAGTGTCATTTTTCACTAACTTGTGACAAAAAATAAAATCTTCTATGAACTCGCCATACACCTAACGGAATACCTTGGGGTGTCTTCTTTCTAAAATGGGGTCACTTGTGGGGTTCCTATACTGCCCTGGCATTTTAGGGGCCCTAAACCGCGAGGAGTAGTCTAGAAAACAAATGCTTCAAAATGACCTGTGAATAGGACGTTGGGCCCCTTAACGCACCTAGGCTGCAAAAAAGTGTCACACATGTGGTACCGCCGTACTCAGGAAAAGTAGTATAATGTGTTTTGGGGTGTATTTTTACACATACCCATGCTAGGTGGGAGAAATTTCTATGTAAATGGACAATTGTGTGTAAAAAAATCAAACAATTGTCATTTACAGAGATATTTCTCCCACTTAGCATGGGTATGTGTAAAAATACACCCCAAAACGCATTATACTACTTCTCCTGAGTACGGCGGTACCACATGTGTGGCACTTTTTTACACCCTAAGTACGCTAAGGGGCCCAAAGTCCAATGAGTACCTTTAGGATTTCACAGGTCATTTTGCGACATTTGGTTTCAAGACTACTCCTCACGGTTTAGGGCCCCTAAAATGCCAGGGCAGTATAGGAACCCCACAAATGACCCCATTCTAGAAAGAAGACACCCAAAGGTATTCCGTACGGAGTATGGTGAGTTCATAGAAGATTTTATTTTTTTGTCACAAGTTAGCGGAAAATGACACTTTGTGAAAAAAAACTATTAAAATCAATTTCCGCTAACTTGTGACAAAAAAATAAAATCTTCTATGAACTCACCATACTCCTAACGGAATACCTTGGGGTGTCTTCTTTCTAAAATGGGGTCATTAGTGGGGTTCCTATACTGCCCTGGCATTTTAGGGGCCCTAAACCGTGAGGAGTAGTCTTGAAACAAAAATGACCTGTGAAATCCTATAGGTACTCATTGGACTTTGGGCCCCTTAGTGCAGTTAGGGTGCAAAAAAGTGCCACACACGTGGTATCGCCGTACTCGGGAGAAGTAGTATAATGTGTTTTGGGGTGTATTTTTACACATACCCATGCTGGGTGGGAGAAATACCTCTGTAAATGACAATCTTTTGATTTTTTTACACACAATTGTCCATTTACAGAGGTATTTCTCCCACCTAGCATGGGTATGTGTAAAAATACACCCCAAAACACATTGTACTACTTCTCCCGAGTATGGCGATACCACATGTGTGGCACTTTTTTGCACCCTAACTGCGCTAAAGGGCCCAAAGTCCAATGAGTACCTTTAGAATTTCACAGGTCATTTTGAGAAATTTTGTTTCAAGACTACTCCTCACGGTTTAGGGCCCCTAAAATGCCAGGGCAGTATAGGAACCCCACAAATGACCCCATTTTAGAAAGAAGACACCCCAAGGTATTCCGTTAGGAGTATGGTGAGTTCATAGAAGATTTTATTTTTTTGTCAAAAGTTAGCGGAAATTGATTTTAATTGTGTTTTTTCACAAAGTGTCATTTTCCGCTAACTTTTGACAAAAAATAAAATCTTCTATGAACTCACCATACTCCTAACGGAATACCTTGGGGTGTCTTCTTTCTAAAATGGGGTCATTTGTGGGGTTCCTATACTGCCCTGGCATTTTAGGGGCCCTAAACCGTGAGGAGTAGTCTTGAAACGAAATTTCTCAAAATGACCTGTGAAATTCTAAAGGTACTCATTGGACTTTGGGCCCTTTAGCGCAGTTAGGGTGCAAAAAAGTGCCACACATGTGGTATCGCCGTACTCAGGAGAAGTAGTATAATGTGTTTTGTGGTGTATTTTTACACATACCCATGCTGAGTGGGAGAAAGATCTCTGTAAATGGACAATTGTGTGTAAAAAAAATTAACAAATTGTCATTTACAGAGATATTTCTCCCACCCAGCATGGGTATGTGTAAAAATACACCCCAAAACACATTATACTACTTCTCCTGAGTACGGCAATACCACATGTGTGGCACTTTTTTGCAGCCTAACTGCACTAAGGGGTCCAAAGTCCAATGAGCACCTTTAGGCTTTACAGGGGTGCTTACAATTTAGCACCCCCCAAAATGTCAGGACAGTAAACACACCCCACAAATGACCCCATTTTGGAAAGTAGACACTTCAAGGTATTCAGAGAGGGGCATGGTGAGTCCGTGGCAGATTTCATTTTTTTTTGTCGCAAGTTAGAAGAAATGGAAACTTTTTTTTTTTTTTTTTTTTTTTTCCACAAAGTGTCATTTTCCGCTTACTTGTGACAAAAAATAATATCTTCTATGAACTCACTATGCCTCTCAGTGAATACTTTGGGATGTCTTCTTTCCAAAATGGGGTCATTTGGGGGGTATTTATACTATCCTGGAATTCTAGCCCCTCATGAAACATGACAGGTGGTCAGAAAAGTCAGAGATGCTTGAAAATGGGAAAATTCACTTTTTGCACCATAGTTTGTAAACGCTATAACTTTTACCCAAACCAATAAATATACACTGAATGGGGTTTTTTTTATCAAAAACATGTTTGTCCACATTTTTCGCGCTGCATGTATACAGAAATTTTACTTTATTTGAAAACTGTCAGCACAGAAAGTTAAAAAAATCATTTTTTTGCCAAAATTCATGTCTTTTTTGCTGAATATAATAAAAAGTAAAAATCGCAGGAGCAATCAAATAGCACTAAAAGAAAGCTTTATTAGTGACAAGAAAAGGAGCCAAAATTCATTTAGGTGGTAGGTTGTATGAGCGAGCAATAAACCGTGAAAGCTGCAGTGGTCTGAATGGAAAAAAAGTGGCCGGTCCTTAAGGGGTAGAAAGCCCTAGGTCAGGGGTCTCAAACTCAATTTACCCGGGGGCCGCAGGAGGCAAAGTCAGGATGAGGCTGGGCCGCATAAGGGAGTTCACGTGTCCCCGCCGCAAAACGAGGGCTGCAGAGCCCAGAAATCGCCCCGGGGGCAATCCGCCGGCATTTCCTGGAAGGGGCAGAGCTTTCAGCTTCAGCTCTGCCCCTCCTGACGTCAATCGCGGCGGATCGCCGCCTCTGCCCGCCCACTCTAAACATAAAAAAAAAAATTGGGAAAATAGGAAAAATTGCCCGGAATCTTCATACAGCCATATTACGGCTGTATAGCGATCCCTGGCCAAAGCGCTGCGGCTGCGTATGGACCCCCTGGAAACTCTGTCAGGAAATGTATTGCTCTTTCTTTTGATACATGTAAAATTACACTACCGTTAGGCTTGCTACTAAAAGTGACATTTACCGCATTTAAAAGTATACTATTTTCCTTCGAAACTTTAAAATCGATTTTCTCAAGAACTATAAGGTCTTTTTGAAAAATTGTTTTTTCCTCTTATTCCTAATGATCTCCTTAACATATCCTGCAAATTTAGGGTTTCTAGCATTTAAGGTGGATTTGCTATTAACCATTAAAGTCGGCGGGTTTTTAAATGTGTATTTTTTTCCTTTGCAACTTTAAAATCGATTTTCTCAAAAACTATAAGGCCGATTTGAAAAAAATTTTTTCCCTCTTGTAGCCACTGGGGGCCCCTACAAGCTCTGGGGCCCTGGGGCCACAAAATATTGTATCGCGGGCCGCAAATGGCCCGCGGGCCGCGAGTTTGAGACCCCTGCCCTAGGTCCTCAAGTGGTTAAGGTGGATGGTGCAGCAAAAAATTCTACTAATATTATAAATGGGAAAGTTCGGAATGTTTGGATGTTTGTTAATCGATCATGCAAAAATGGCAGAGAACGGATTTGAATGAAATTTGGCACACACATAGTACATTACCTGGAATAAAGTATAGGATACTTTTTATCCTCATAACCAAAAAGTGAGTGGAGACAAATACAAATTTCACTGGGTAAATGTAAACTGCAGCCATTCTTACACTGTTAATGGCAGGGTGCTCAAACTTTGCACAGTTGGTCACTGGGTGACTGGGAATAATATTCATAAAAGTGGGTGAAGCTTACAAAAATCAATCAATTCACCTATTGATTTCAAAGGGAATATTTCATTGCTATCATTTTTGCACTGTTAATGGTACAAGCCTCAAACCTGGTATAGTTGGTCATTGGGTGACTGGGGTTCAAATTCAGAAAGGGGGTGGGGCCACAGCCAATCAGATTTATTTCATTTCAATGCAAATTATTAATGCCAAAGACCACAAAGCTCACAAACTAGGTATTGAGTAATTGTGTGTTAGGGTTAGAAAAAATGGGCAGAGGCAAAAGCAGCCAAATACATACCCGGGCAACGCCGGACCATTAGCTAGTATGGAGCCTACAAAAGTCAATCAAAATGAACCTAATGATTTCAAAGGGAATATTTAATTGCTGCCATTCTTGCACTGTTAATGGCACAAGCCTCAAACCTGGTACAGTTGATCATTGGGTGACTGGGGTTCAAATTCAGAAAAGGGGGTGGAGCTACAAACAGCCAATCAGATTTATTTCATTTCAATGTAAATTATTGCCAAAGACCTTAAAGCCAACAAACCTGGTCATTGAGTAATTGTGTGTTAGGGTTAGAAAAACTGGGTGCAGCCAACACCAGCCAAATCCATACCCTGGCAACGCCGGGTCATCAGTGGATTACAAAAAGTGGGCGGGGCCAAAAACAAATTTCACTGGGAAAATGTAGTCAAGTTTGCCTTCTTAAAGTGACACTGAAGCGAAAAAAAACCCCTCATGATATAATTAAATGGTTGTGTAATACGAATAATTAATAGAACATTAGTAGCAAAGAAAATGGTGTTATATTTTTATTTTCAGGTATATAGCTTTTTTACAACATAGCATCATTCTCTAAAAATTGCAGTTTCCATAATACACTCAGCATTTTAAATGATTTCACAGAGCAGGCTAATGACCTCTTGAATTATTCTCTACAGAAAAAACATAAACAAAGTAAAAAACAATGAGAGACGGTTGAGATAAGAGCTTCAAAAAACAGTGCTGTCTACGACTTTACAAAGTCTCAGAGCTCACAGAAGCTCTTTTGCATAGATAACAACTGAAGTTTCTTAACTCTTCCTCTACTGGTAACAATTTGAGACTCATTTCTGTGCTAATAATCAGTGATGCTCGGATACCCCCGATTACGAATTTGAGTAAATCCGACCACGGCAATATCAAAATCTGGTTATGCCGTGATCATGATCCAGATTTGATGCGGACTTCCGAATTTGACTCGGATTTTATCCGTGATTACAAGTAGAATCTGTGATCACGGTTGTTATCACGGATTTGACTTTGACTGTTATCAAAGTCCCCTTACATGCTAGAAACACTAAATTTGCCAGGTATGTTAAGAAGAACAGTGGGAACAATAGGAAAAAAAATCAAAAAGACCCTATAGTTTTTAAGAAAATCAATTTTAAAGGCGCAAAGGAAAAAAGTATACATTTAAATGCGGTAAATACAGTAACTGTCATTTACAAAAGCGGTTTTCCAAGCGTTTTTGTTACAGAAGCTGTTCAGTTACAACAGTTACAACTGAAAATATAAGATCTGCTCCAAAAACGCTAGGCATGTTTAGATAATCTCTCTAAACATGCCTAGAATCGCTCTGAAAAACAGCTTCAAAATATGCTAGCGTTTGTGGATCCACTAGCAGTTTTTGGTATGCACCAGCCCTTAAGGTGACCACACACGATACAATAAAATGATCCGATTTTACAGCAATTCGATGAAAACGATCGTATCTCTCGAAAAAATCGAAAGCTTTTTTTTCATTCGACTGAAAAATCCGATCGGAATTCCCGTTTTTTTTTCGATTTAAATCGATCCGGAATGCCAGATATTTCTGTTCAATTTCTCTAAAGATTGTATGGTGTGTGTTGGATTGTAAGTTTATTAATATACACACCCTAGCAATTTTCTCAGAGTTTCCAATCATTTTTATCATAATTGGGGAAAAATTGAACATAGGTGTGTGGTACATTGGTCATATTTTTTAATTTGTTACAATCAGTCAGAAAAATTGATTGCAATTCTTAAATTGAACAGATATTTAAAAAATTGTATGGTGTGTGGCCACCTTTAGTGTGGTGCTTGATATCATGGGCATATTAGTTATTTTCCCTTAATTTTCCCTTGATGTATAAGCATCAGCACTCTACTTTGCAGTGTTTAAAGAGACACAGAGATGAAAAAAAAACGGTACTTACGTATTATCCCGTCTGGAAAGTTTAGCAGGTTTTTGTTGAAGTTCTGTTTCATCCTCTAGCCAGATCTAACCATTTTTGGAAAGCTGAAAGTTCCAGCTTTCCTTTGCACTGGGTTCTGAGTCAATGTGATGCCCCATTTCCAAGTTAGGGGGGTTTGGGGGATGGGTGTCTCCTGCACCTTGCTGCAGAGAGCTCAGTGGAATTGAGTCTCCTGCCCATGCCAGTAAGACAGAGAGGAGACGGGGGTGCATAGCTGCGCTGCTCCTGCATCTGTAAGGGCTCTTTCACATCAGAGCCCACTTCTGGCGTTTTAACGCAAAGTCTATACTTTGCGTTAACCAAGGTAATAGGAAAGTCCATAGACTTTCCTTTTACCTTTCACACCCGACGCTGCGTTTCGATACGTTGCGGTACGACGCATCCCGGCGCATTTTATCGTCGGGAATCGCCATTTCCCCTTCGGGGTAATTAACTACTACCGCCTCTACTCAGCGTCGCACCAGAGTTTCCCGACGACACGCCGCAACGCGTGCAGGAGCCGTTCTCCTGCACGCTTTTGGTGTGTAACGAGCCTAATGAGAGACCCAGGGCACTTGACATAAGTTTTGAAGACACAGATTTATGCTGCGAAGGAAGAAGACCTACCTGGTGTGCTGCTTATCATCATGTCGGGTTAGTCCTGTGCTTCTGTAATTGCACTTTCTGCAGCCAAGTTCAGGGGACACCCCTCCTTCAAAACCCCATAACTTGGAAACTGAGCATCATACTGACTCGAGATCCGGTGCAACAGAAATCCGGGACTTCCAGCTTTCCAAAAATGATCAGATCTTCCTGGGGGAGCAAGAGAACTTTAACAAAAAGGCTGCCAAACTTTCCAGATGGGATAATACTTAAGAACCCAAAAACTTATGATGTAAAGATTTGTATGTGTAGTACTGATAATTAATAGAAAATTAGTAGCAAAGAAAATAGTATCATATTTCATTTTAATTTATATATATATATATCATTGCATAATTCTCTAATATTTGCAATTAAAAGCCACAGTTTGTATTTTAAACTATAACACAAGCAGAGCTTAATGACCCTTTGAATTTCCCAGGAGTAAAAAAGTTATTTAAATCTGTCCCTGGCTGTTTCTTCGATGTAAATGCTCCAGAAAGCAAAGGCCAAATTGGTCATGGAGCCCAGATAAACTCTTTTGCATAGATAACTGAACTTTCTTAACTCTTCCTGTACTGGCAGGGGCGTAACTAGAAATCACTGGGCCCCCCTGCAAAACGTTGGATGAGGCCCCACTATTCCTCCTCTTCCCCCTCACCTTCTGCACAGGTAAACTGAGAACCAATGTTATTCAATTGGCAAGTGCACACTGCACGTATTTTCCCAATGCAGGCAGCAGTGAAGCACTGCAAGTATTTCCCCTATGAATTACATTAGCTTCTGTAATAAGACGTGCATGTTTTCACACATACAGACACACAACACATGGAGGTTGATTCACTGAACCGTGCTATGACAAATATCACACCTTATCAAAGATATCACACCTTATCAGAATTAATACATCAGAGTATCATAGCGAGCGCTACGAACCCACAGGGGCTCAGGGCAGGAGGAGAACCATTGCCAATTAGCAGGCATTAGTTCATAGCACTTGCTATATTACTCTGATAAGTAGTGTTGATCGAACACCAAAATGTTCGGGTTCGGTTTGGCCGAACATCGCCCCGATATTCGGCATGTTCGGGCCGAATTCCGAACCCAATGCAAGTCAATGGGGACCCGAATATTTCTGCTTTGCAGGCCAGAAAAACCATAAAAAATGAGGGAAACTTCTGCAAAATGGCTTGGGAATAGTGTGGGGGGGAATGAGATCCTGGAAAGCTGTCATAGTACTACCAATGGGACCGGCAACGCTAACCCCGCAGCACACAGGATGGAAGAGGAGGTGCAGGGAGGATGTAACGGTTGGGTGTCGCAACTCAGATGTCTGATTATTTGGTGATCTGCAGAATCACCAATAATGCAGACACTATACCTGATTATGTGTGATCTGCAGAATCACCAATAATACCAGTATAGCAGTACAAGGAGCTGAGTATGTAGTGCTTGGTGCAACCGTACTAAATAGTTTGATGAGACCTCACCAAAGTGGCTGGTGAGGTACTATCAGTACACTGACCGTGTAATAGAGAACCGTAACTTTAATAGTTTGGCGAGACCTCACCAGAGGGGCTGGTGAGGTACTATTGGTAAACTCACCGTGTTATAGAGTACTGTAACTTTAATAGTTTGGCGAGACCTCACCAGAGGGGCTGGTGAGGTACTATCGGTATACTGACCGAGAGCTAAAGTACCAACCCCAGCTAGCTGGATACACTAAAACTAAAGAGATAGAACCTCCCGAGGAGCGGGTGATTCAGACAATACTACAGCCTAGGAATCACCTGAGGGCAGGTGATTGAGATTGTACTGCAGTCTGCGGAACAGGAGATACAAACAGTACTGTAACTAATGGTCGCCTAAGGAGTAGGCGATTCAGACCGCACTGCAGCCTAGGAGCTGGAGGCACAGAGAGTACTGTAACTAATGGTCGCCTGAGGAGTAGGCGATTCAGACTGTACTGCAGCCTAGGAGCAATCGGTCGTAAGCAAATAACTTCACCAGAGGAGCTGGTGAAGCTAACACCTCACCAGTGGCGAGGGCCCACTGTTGAGCAGAATGGTCAGACAGGCAAGGGTTGGCAACAGAGAGGACAGTATCAGAGCAGAATCGTAAGGCAAAAGAGTAATCGGTAATCGGGCAGAGCAACTTTAGGCAGATAGGCAGAGGTACAGAATCAGTAAGCGAGATCAGAGTCAGAGTTTAGCCAGAGTCATACACAGGAAATCAATAACAATATGACCAATATCCTAGTCTAGGTGTGAAGTCCTTGCTTTCAACACCTGGGATCTAGTCTAAGGTCTAAGCGCTAACACACGAGGTATTCACGACAGCAGACAGCGCCAGACTGAAGCCCCGGAGGCTTAAGAAGCAGAGGAGACCTCACTGGCACCCCCCTGCGCACAGCCAATCCTGGGCGCCGTGAGTCTCCTCTGGGGTCAGCTCACCAGCAGGTCAGCTGACAGGCTTCCTCCCAGCATAAAGGTCCCGTCTGTGCACGTGCCAGCGCGAGACGGTGACCTCCTGAAAAAACAAACGTTCCGTCCTCGGCGTCCTAGACGCCGGGAGGACAGATGGAGGCAGCTGCGGCGGCGCTGTTCGCCGCAGCTGCCCCATTCGTGACAGAGGAGAAGGCCACACTTTGAGACACAACCCAGGCCTTGCGTGAGGCCAAATTGGATACTGAAAGCAATGCACTTTGTTGCCATGCATTGAAAAATATAATAAAATTGAAATATTCCCGAAAATGGCACCGGCAACGCTAAGCCATGCCGGTTTAGCGTTGCCGGTGCCATTTTCAGAAATATTTCAATGTTATAATATTTTTCAAAGCATGGTGACAAAGTGCATTGCTTTAAGTATGCAATTTGTCCTCAAGCCAGGCCTGGTTTGTGTCTCAAAGCGTGGCCTTACTCTCCTGTGCCCGCTATGCCATCCTGTGTGCTGGCTACGCCAGCAAACAGGATGGAAGAGGAGGTACAGGAGAGCAAGGCTACGCTTTGTGACACAACCCAGGCCTGGCATGGCGACAAAATGCATGCGTAAAGCAAAGCATTTTGTTGCCATGCAGTGATAAATATAATAGAAAGAGATATTCCTTAAAAAGAGAGCGGCAACGCTAACCCAGCACACAGGATGGAAGAGGAGGTACTACAAGAGAGCAAGGCCACGCTTTGTGACACAACCCAGGCCTGGCATGGCGACAAAATGCAGGCGTAACTGAAGCGCTGCTGCAACTTGGTGAGTGTGACCGAAGCGGCACTGGACTTTCGGAAATGTTTGGCCACTCGCCGCACCTTCAGCAGAAGATCCGCCACGTTTGGGTATGTCCTCAGGAACCGCCGAACAACTAGTTTCATAATGTGGGCCAGGCAAGGGATGTGTCTCAGCTTTGCCAACTGTAAGGCGTGAATGAGATTGCTCCCATTATCACACACAACCATGCCTGGTTCCAGGTGCAGCGGTGCCAGCCACAACTGGGTCTGTTCCTTGATTGCCTTCCAAATTTCTGCACATGTGTGCTGCTTATCTCCAATGCAGATCAGCTTCAGTAAGGCTTGAGGCTTGCTGACGCATGGCAACAGCTGTGCTGCACCGCTTCCACGCTCCTGTTGCTGGGTTAGCGATGCCGGATGAGGTAGATCTTGGAGAGGCGGTGGAGGAGAAGGAGCCAGAGAGGTCACTGTTGTCATTGACTCGCAGGGAAGCAGGTCCGGCAATTTGCGGCATTGGCAACACCTGTGCCGTAGCGGGTGAGGAGTCGCTGCCAGGCTCCACAAGGTTCTCCCAGAGCGCCGTAAGGGAGATGTACCGACCCTGGCCAAACGCACTCGTCCAGGTGTCAGTGGTGAGGTGAACCTTGCAGACAACGGCATTTTTCAGGCTTTGGGTGATTTTGCCGACCATGTGATCATGTAATGCTTGCACTGGACAAAGCGGACGGTCAGTGCGGCAGCACAGAAGAACCATGGCAACTCACTGATAGTACCACAGTTTGATAGTGCTGCCCAAAAATGATATGCATCCGTGGACCCGGGCAGTGGGAACGCAGATTTTAGTACCTAAACACATGATACAACATGTTTTCCGGGGTCTGAGGTACATACAGATGGTCCCGATCATCATCATCATCATAGAACTCTTCTCCTGACCTCCCTACCACCTCTGCCACCCCAACATCCCCAAACACAGACCCCTCATCGTCCTCAACATTAACTTGGGATGGTGGCCTGAGCCCAACCTCCTCCTCCACATCAGGCCCCATCATCTCCTCAACGGCAGCACTCAATAATCGCCCTGGCGCCGGACCGAGGGACACAACGCTCTCATCCGGGGAGGGCTGCTGCTGATCACTGGCTGCTGGAGTGGATGTTATAACTTGCGTGGGGCATTGGCTGTTGCTGTTGTTGGGAGTGCTGCTCACAGCGGAGGTCTCTGAGGAACTCATGGTGGGCTGAGGGCTCATATGTGTGCGGGGGAGTACAGCTCATCAGAACAACCTCTGCGCACCTGGTGGTACGCAAGTGATCCCACTTGGCAGCACTGAAGGTGCTTTTTTAATTAACAATATGCAGCAAAAGTCACAGAATATACGTGTGGATTGGTGGTACGCAAGTGATCCCACTTGGCGGCACTGAAAGTGTTTTTTTAATAAACATTACTCAGCAAAAGTCACTGCATATACGTGTGGATCGGTGGTACGCAAGTGATCCCACTTGGCGGCACTGAAAGTGTTTTTTTAATAAACAATACTCAGCAAAAGTCACAGAATATATTTGTGGATTGGTGGTATGCAAGTGATCCCACTTGGCAGCACTGAAAGTGTTTTTTTAATAAACAATACTCAGCAAAAGTCACAGAATATATTTGTGGATTGGTGGTACGCAAGTGATCCCACTTGGCGGCACTGAAAGTGTTTTTTTAATAAACAATATGCTACAAAAGTCACTGAAAATGAAAATACGTGTGGATTTTTAACAGCCCTGTGGGTGCTGCAGCTGCTGTCAGCGGTGAGGCTGGGGCCCTGTGGCTGGCCTGGCTGGCAGTGAGGCCCTGTGGGTGCTGCTGTCAGCGGTGAGGCTGGGGCCCTGTGGCTGGCCTGGCTGGCAGTGAGGCCCTGTGGGTGCTGCTGTCAGCAGGGAGGCTGGGGCCCTGTGGCTGGCCTGGCTGGCAGCGAGGCCCTGTGGCTGCTGCTGTCAGCGGTGAGGCTGGGGCCCGGTGGCTGGCCTGGCTAGCAGTGAGGCTCTGTGGGTGCTGCTGTCAGCGGTGAGGCTGGAGGCTGAGGCCTTGTGGCTGGCACGGGCAGACAGTACGCTACGCTAAACTCCCTACCTACCCAAAGCAAAACCCCAAAGCAAATGGCACAGATCACGCGCGTTCGGGTATTTATGCACCCAAACACGTGACCCGCTCGGCCAATCACAGCGCGAGACGCGCGTTCGACTGAACGTACAGCCACGTTCGGCCAAGGACAAGTTCGAGCCATGTCATGTGACTGAGCATCTATCACGGACACTGAGGTGTTCGGATGGTGTTCGCCGCGAATTCGAACACCACAAAATTTGCCGAATCCCCAACAGTGGCGAACACTGTTCGATTAACACTACTGATAAGGCGTGTTAACTTTGATAAGGTGTGATATCTTTGATAAGGTGTGATATTTGTCATAGCACGGTTTAGTGAATCAAACCCATGGAGCCTGTTGAACACTGAATAGGGACTGTCTACAAATCGTTGTACGATTCCTTATCAGTGGCTAAGCAGATGTAGTCATTAGAACAATTGTGCAGAGAGCAAAAAGTGTTTTCTGTCCATGCCCTTAGTTGTCAGTCTTTCATGACAGAGAAAATGCTTAAAATAGCTTGAAAATAAAGGGCATTTATTGATACACTCCAGGGGTTAGTTGCAACGCCTTTCGCAGGTTCACATCCGCTTCATCAGGCAAAATGTGACAGGAGTACACAACTGGGATTGAAAAAGGCACGAATCGGTGTAAATCCAAATCAGTACATGTATATCTGTTACACAATTAATAAAGAAGACAGTTATACTGTATAAATACGTATTCAAACTTAATCATGCGTTTTTAATGGAGTGGGGGTGTGCAGGATGATTTGGAGGGGGGAGGTGTAGTGTGGGTGTAAAGGGGGGGGTGGTTTTATATGTCATAGAAAAGGATGGGGAGACCAGGGGGTTTGGGAGAGAGCTGGGTCAATTATAACAAGCTATAGTGTTTCAGTGAAAGATGAAACTATAGGGATATCAAAATTATTTATCCTGAGTATTGGAAGTGTTAAATGTATGTATAAACGCAGGATGAATCTAAGTGATCATTAGTGTGGTATGGAGATAGGTGTAGAGGGATCACTGCTACAATATCACAGGACTACTCAAAGTAATCCTTCGTACAATAGAAGTGTCAGTACATAGATGTGAAAAGTAAACATTAAACTTACCAGCAGTCCGTCCAGATTACACCTGGCGCCTTGTTGCCGAGGTGTTGCTAGAACGCTGGTTACATCGTGTGAGGGCACGCCCCCTGGCCAATCAGAGGCTGGAGCGAGAGGCTGTATTCGCACCCAAAACGTAATGTGACTGACAGGCCATGTTGTTAGGATGCGTGCGCGTCTGGCTCTGTCCTCATACGTATTTTGACGTGGGGTAAGGGGAGGAATTAGAAGCGGACGCGTGTGGATAGGGTGCGTCGTCATGTCCGACTAGCAGCGGACATGACGTCGCGGGGATACATTACTGATGTTGCGCATGTGCAACATGCCCCCTGCGTAGTGTTGGGCGAACAGTGTTTGCCACTGTTTGGGTTCTGCAGAACATCACCCTGTTCGGGTGATGTTCGAGTTCGGCCGAACACCTGATGGTGTTCGGCCTTTTTAGTTCGGGTTCACCCGAACAGCTCAATGCCCAGCCGAACAGGCCGAACAGGGCCCCTGTTCGGCCGAACAGGGCCCTGTTCGGCCGAATACTGCCCCCCTATGGGGTCGCAGGCATAAGGGAGGAGCATGCCCCGGTCGCGGGGGGGGGGGGGGGTCGGAAATTCCCCCCACCCCCTCCGCTAGCGCTCCCCCCTCTGCCCGCTTCCCCATACAAAAATTTTCCGTAAAGTTCAATAGTACCTTCAGTGGCTGGCTGGCACTGTGGTGTGAGTGAGTAGGAGGAGTCCGAGTAGGACGCGTTGAGGCCGGGCAGCAGGCGGTTCAGCGGTAGTACCCTTGTGGTACTTCCGCCCTTTCTCTGACCTCACGTCCTCTACGTGATGACACATACGAGGGTACGCGTGACGCGTACCCTCGTATGCAGAGGACGTGAGGTCAGAGAAAGGGCGGAAGTACCACAAGGGTACTACCGCTGAACCGCCCGCTGCCCGGCCTCAACGCGTCCTACTCGGACTCCTCCTACTCACTCACACCACAGTGCCGGCCAGCCACTGAAGGTACTTTTGAACTTTACGCAAAATTTTTGTATGGGGAAGCGGGCAGAGGGGGGAGCGCTAGCGGAGGGGGTGGGGGGAATTTACGCCCCCCCCCCCCCCCCCCGCGACCGGGGCATGCTCCCCCCTTATGCCTGCGACCCCATAGGGCCCCCAAAAGCGGGATGTTCAGGGGAGTTCGGGGTTCAGGCCGAACATGCCGAACATCTGGCCCATGTTCGGCGAACGGACCCGAACCCGAACATCCAGGTGTTCGCCCAACACTACCCCTGCGCCATATTGGTTGTGGGTATTTCAGGGCAAAATTGCCGGAGGGCTATGTGTAATGATTAGTCATAGGTGGGAGGAATAAAAAACGCCTATAACAGCCTGTTGTGCTGTCGGGGAAGACATGAAAGGAATATATTCATTAGTGATGAACTGAAATAAAAATAAAAACGATTCACGTTGTGCACATATCCTAGGTATTGCTGCCCCCCAGTGGACATTGTGGGTTATTTTTATTTTCTTTTTTTGTATGTGCATAATTGCTCAGATTATTTTTCTTCTAAATGTAACAGATTGTTTATATTAAATGAGCAACTATCACCTGATCAATGTCAATGGGGGCTATGATAATCCATCTTCATATCACATTTAAAGTAATTAGTAGAACCTGACATTATATGAAAAACATTTTTTTAAAAGAAAGGGGAAATAAATTAAATTAAATTGCGTGCAATCTATGCAAATAAAAACAGTAACAGTGACAGCGTTGGCAATTGTCGCAAGGATACTGTGCAGAGTTGTCAGTATAATAACATTGGAAACAAACGGTGGTAATAAAAAATGAATCTCATAAGAACACGTTGAAATATAAAATCCATAAAATATATAACAAAAAGAAAAAGGAACAAAGAATGATAAAATGATAAAAGAGGCGACTACTAAAACGTAATATTTCAAGATATGATTAGTGAATTTTTTCAAGTTGTTCGTTGAGGCCGTCAGGAACGAGGGTCCTCAACATTTGAATCCAAAACATTTCTTTCGCTTTGAGTTTGTCAAAGGCATTGTGTTGTTGTTGATTGATGGTTTCTATAAAAGTGATGTGAAATAGAGTGGGGTCGCCTGTGGTGGTGAGTGCCAAAGTGTCTGGATACGCTGTGAAGGGGAACGTTTTTTTGAATATTTCTTTTATGTTGTCCCACTCTACTACGTGCTGGTTGAGTGGTGCGGCCCACGTACTGGAGTTGGCATGGACAAGTAATGATGTAGATAATGTATCTGGAGGTGCACGTTATGTAGTTTTTTATAGGATAATTCAGTTTGGTAGTATTGGAACAGAAAGAGGTGGTGGTTTGTATGAACGGACAGGCCTTGCATCTGATGTTATTACATGGAGAGCATCCTGGTGGGCCTTGGCATTGTGGTTGTCCACTGAAGAACGGTATTTTAAACCGACTTGGTGCAAGCAGATTGCGCAGGTTGGGTGCACATTTCCTCTCCAATAATCCTTTAATGCCACCGAATCAACAATCCTTCCTCACACACTGCACAGAATTCATATTACAAAACAATGTTTTTTCCTTTAGGGACACAATCTACCACCAAACCAATGGTACCGCAATGGGTCGTCCTTCGCACCCTCATACGCTAATCTGTCCATGGGCCTCCTAGAATTACAACTAATGCAACACAATTACCCTTTTTCAAAAATATAGTATTTTACAAACGATACATCGATGACCTCATTTTTATCTGGCAAGGTAATAGCGATCTTATTCCCCTTTTTATCAATCACCTGAATTCAAATACTGCTGGACTACAATTTACATCACAACACGACTCCAACAATATTGTATTCCTAGACCTTAAACTGTTCATTGAATCTAATCTCATCAAAACAAAAACATACTTCAAACCTGTTGACGTCAACAACTACATACATTTTGACAGTTTTCATCACCGCCCTTGGACAATTAACACACCATATAGCCAATTCAGAAGGATCCATAGAAATTGCACCGATATCATAGATTACAATACACAATCAGAGATTCTCACGAAAAAGTTTCTGGCACGCAAATACCCTAAAAAACTTGTTAAGGATGCTAAAATCAAAGCTAAAAAACCCAAAACTACCCATACTCAACCTACCAACACCACTGATACCACCACAGCAGACTGCCCCCGTTTCATTACACAATTCAGTGCTCAGCACCCCCAAATTCGATCTATTTTGAAAAAGAGATGGGACATTTTATTACAGGATCCATACCTTCGTCCTATCATTCCCAAAACCCCGGCCATAACCTTCAGGCGTGCACCAAGTCGGTTTAAAATACCATTCTCCAGTGGACAGCCACAATGCCAAGGCCCACCAGGATGCTCTCCATGTAATAACATCAGATGCAAGGCCTGTCCGTTCATACAAACCACCACCTCTTTCTGTTCCAATACTACCAAACTGAATTATCCTATAAAAAACTACATAACGTGCACCTCCAGATACATTATCTACATCATTACTTGTCCATGCCAACTGCAGTACGTGGGCCGCACCACTCAACCAGCACGTAGTAGAGTGGGACAACATAAAAGAAGTATTCAAAAAAACTTTCCCCTTCACAGCGTATCCAGACACTTTGGCACTCACCACCACAGCGACCCCACTCTGTTTCACATCACTTTTATAGAAACCATCAATCAACAACAACACAATGCCTTTGACAAACTCAAAGCGAAAGAAATGTTTTGGATTCAAATGTTGAGGACCCTCGTTCCTGACGGCCTCAACGAACAACTTGAAAAAATTCACTAATCATATCTTGAAATATTACGTTTTAGTAGTCGCCTCTTTTATCATTTTAACATTCTTTGTTCCTTTTTCTTTTTGTTATATATTTTATGGATTTTATATTTCGACGTGTTCTTATGAGATTCATTTTTTATTACCACCGTTTGTTTCCAATGTTATTATACTGACAACTCTGTACAGTATCCTTGCGACAATTGCCAACGCTGTCACTGTTACTGTTTTTATTTGCATAGATTGCACGCAATTTAATTTAATTTATTTCACCTTTCTTTTAAAAAAATGTTTTTCATATAATGTCAGGTTCTACTAATTACTTTAAATGTGATATGAAGATGGATTATCATAGCCCCCATTGACATTGATCAGGTGATAGTTGCTCATTTAATATGAACAATCTGTTACATTTAGAAGAAAAATAATCTGAGCAATTATGCACATACAAAAAAAGAAAATAAAAATAACCCGCAATGTCCACTGGAGGGCAGCAATACCTAGGATATGTGCACAACGTGAATAGTTTTTATTTCTATTTCAGTTCATCACTAATGAATATATTCCTTTCATGTCTTCCCCGACAGCACAACAGGCTGTTATAGGCGTTTTTTTATTCCTCCCACCTATGACTAATCATTACACATAGCCCTCCGGCAATTTTGCCCTGAAATACCCACAACCAATATGGCGCAGGGGGCATCTTGCACATGCGCAACATCAGTAATATATCCCCGCAACGTCATGTCTGCTGTTAGTCGGACATGACGACGCACCCTATCCACACGCGTCCGCTTCTAATTCCTCCCCTTACCCCACGTCAAAATACGTATGAGGACAGAGCCAGACGCGCACGCGTCCTAACAACATGGCCTGTCAGTCACATTACGTTTTGGGCGCGAATACAGCCTCTCGCTCCAGCCTCTGATTGGCCAGGGGGCGTGCCCTCACACGATGTAACCAGCGTTCTAGCAACACCTCGGCAACAAGGCGCCAGGTGTAATCTGGATGGACTGCTGGTAAGTTTAATGTTTACTTTTTACATCTATGTACTGACACTTCTATTGTACGAAGGATTACTTTGAGTAGTCCTGTGATATTGTAGCAGTGATCCCTCTACACCTATCTCCATACCACACTAATGATCACTTAGATTCACCCTGTGTTTATACATACATTTAACACTTCCAATACTCAGGATAAATAATTTTGATATCCCTATAGTTTCATCTTTCACTGAAACACTATAGCTTGTTATAATTGACCCAGCTCTCTCCCAAACCCCCTGGTCTTCCCATCCTTTCTATGGCATATAAAACCACTCCCCCCTTTACACCCACACTACACCTCCCCCCTCCAAATCATCCTGCACACCCCTACTCCATTAAAAACGCATGATTACGTTTGAATACGTATTTATACAGTATAACTGTCTTCTTTATTAATTGTGTAACAGATATATATGTACTGATTTGGATTTACACCGATTCGTGCCTTTTTCATTCCCAGTTGTGTACTCCTGTCACATTTTGCCTGATGAAGCGGGTGTGAACCTGCGAAACGCGTTGCAACTAACCCCTGGAGTGTACCAATAAATGCCCTTTATTTTGAATACACAGTTTGTTGTGTCTGCTTATAGGAGGTAAGCCCACCACTACCTCCCAAGCTATTTTAAGCATTTTAATTATTTTTATCCTTTTGGCGCCTCTGTTCCTTCTTACTACACGTTTAATATCCACCCTTGGTGGAGGGGGATACCCCTTATTTTTTCTTGAGTCTACAGAGAGTGACTTCTTATTCCTGAGTGGAGACAGGACAATATCCTCACCTGCATATACAGTGGTTGCCTGGAGGTAACCCTGGTTTGTGAGTATTATTCTACTCATCTTAATTATACCAATTGCCTGAACGTACTACACTATATTGGGCTCTCGGTTCTTTCTTTTACATATCTGCATGACAGAGACAAGAAACTTCTCTCCCCCCCCCCCCCATGGGCCCCCTGTGGCTTCTCGGCACCCCTGCAGATGGTTCTGTTACAGGGTCGATTGTTACGCCCCTGTGTACTGGAAACAGTATCTGTGCTGCTAATGTTCTATTTCTAAGCTGTACACACATATAAATCATTATATCATAAGTTTATTTTCTTTTACTTCAGATTGCCTTTAAAGGATACCCGAAGTGACATGTGGCATGATGAGATAGACATGGGTATGCACAGTGCCCAGCACACAAATAACTATGCTGTGTTCCTTTTTTTTCTGTCTCTGCCTGAAAGAGTTAAATATCAGGTATGTAAGTGGCTGACTCAGTCCAGACAGGAAGTGACTACAGTGTGACCCTCACTGATAAGAATTCCACTGTAAAACACTTTTCTAGCAGAAAATGGCTTCTGAGAGCAGGAAAGAGATAAAAAGGGAAATTTCTTATCATTGAGGGTCACACTGTAGTCACTTCCTGTCTGAGTCAGGACTGAGGCAGCCACTTACACACCTGATATTTAACTCTTTCAGGAAGAGAAAGAAAAAAAAGCAACACAGCATAGTTATTTGTGTTCTAGGCACTGTACATGCCCATGTCTATCTCATCATGTCACATGTCACTTAGGGTATCCTTTAAGATTTTCTCCTTTTTCCTTTGATCATCCTTACTGCTCATCTTTTCCTCCTCTGCAAAAACACCGACATTAAAACTGGCTTTTTTTTCTTGGTTATTAAACAGGCTACTCTATAATCTGCTATGCCTGTACTGCACCAACCAATTCGGGAACCTGCATAATAGCGACCTGCCCAGATGGTTTTCATTGTTCAACCACAGTGATGGAAATCAATTTAGGTGCGTTAAAACTCATGGAAACATTATACTTTAAATGCAGAAGGTGTGCCTTAAAGTGGGATACAACTCTGTCAGAACATTCAATAAAAATGTGTTTTCCTACTTTGTATTAATCATAAAGTTGCCATATTTGCTGTTGTGCACAATATTATTGTCTGTTTACAAATCCTCACTGTACAGTTTATCTGCTCTGAAAGCTGCCATTGCATTTTAGTGCATATCTGCTGTATTTATATATTAAAATATATCTAGTGATCATTTCTCAGCTGTCTCTGCTTTTACTATGTGCGCCAGCTCTGTTCCAGCACACTTCTAATGTTTACATTTCTTAGTGAGCTAGAATTAGTAAACAAAATATACAATATCACATCTTTGGATGCAGCCAGAGGCTGTCCAATGAAAAAGAAAGTGCAGTGTTAACTGTTTGAATGCTGTTCTGCTATCATTTTTTGTGCGTGTGTGTGTGATAATAGGTTTTATGGTATAAATACATTTTTAGAGCAAAAAAGAAATGTTGAGCTTCATGCCACTTTAATTCACTAAAGATAATTATTTTCCTCTAGTCTGTTTCCACTTTATACAGTACAACTAAATCTGCCTGTTAACATCATTGCAGTTAGGGCTATCTTACTAAATCATAAAGTCAGCAGGATCTTTGGTCAGCAGGGTATACATTTAAAGGTTATTCATTTTAAGGGTACATAAGACACCTAGAATTAGACCAGAATTGAACCAAAAGAGAACAGGGGATATCTAGCACAAAACTCTGCACTGCTTTTCATCTTCTGACCTAATCAGGGTCACCTTCATAAATTTGTGCCCCCCCCCCCAATAACGGCAAACTTACCCCCCCCACCCAAAAAAAAAGAAAAAAGAAAAAACAGTGCTTCCCTAAAAAAATGGTACTGTCAGTGCTATATAAATATAATATACATAATAGTTATATGGTAGGACATTTACAGAGGACTATGGTAAAATTAGATTGTGAGTTCCTCTAAGGACAGTAATTGACATAATTATGTACTCTATGAAGTGATACAAAAGATGTCAGTGCTATATAAATTAAATCTTACTAATATAATAAATGGAAAAGTTCGGATGTTTGGATGTTTGGATGTTTGTTACTCGATAACGGAAAAAAACGGCTGAACGGATTAGAATGAAATTTGGCACTCACACAGTACACTACGTGCAATAAAGTATAGGATACTTTTTATTCCCATAACCAAAAAGAGACAAATACAAATTTCACTGGAAAATGTAAACTGCAGCCATTCTTACACGGTTACACTGGAGGTGTGTTTAGCTTCTAAGGGTAGAATGGTTAATTTGCATATATTCAGCAGTGATGCACTGGGAGCCATCTCAAGCTCACTCCAACCTGAATTATCGCAAATTCTTTCTGTTTTAAGAAAGCAAACTTTTGTTTTTCTTAACATCTTAGTAAGGGGGCTTTTAGGACCATTGTAGTCCCTTACACACTCCAATGAGTTCTGGGTCACCATGACCTTGCTGGTTAGTCTGTACCTCTCGGTGTTACAAGCCCTACTGCATAGAGCCAAATTAATCTTTGCCATGCACTGATGAGGATCAAACAATCCAAAGCAGTCTGTGCGCATGTTGGATTATTATGGCTCTGTACAAATTAACAAGCTGACACATCATTGCATACCAGTGGTTCTGGAGGTGTGTTTAGCTTCTAAGGGTAACAATGGTTAATTTGCATATATTCAGCAGTGATGCACTGGGAGACCTCTCAAGCTCACTCCAACCTGAATTATCGCAAATTCTTTCTGTTTTAAGAAAGCAAGCTTTTGTTTTTCTTACACTGTTAAGGGTAGGGTTCTCAAACTTTGCACAGTTGGTCTTTGGGTGACTAGGATTATTATTCAGAAAAGTGGTTGGAGCCTATAAAAGCCAATCAAAATTCACCTATTTTCAAGGGGAATATTTACATTTCTTTCATTCTTGCACTGTTAATGGCACAAGCCTCAAACCTGGTACAGTTGATCATTGCGTGACTGGGGTTTAAATTTATATAAGTGGGTGGAGCCCCAAACAGCCAATCTGATTTGTTTCATTTTAATGCAGGTTATTGATGCCAAAGACCTCAAAGCTCACAAACTTGGTCATTGAGTAATTGAGTCATTGTGTGTTAGGGTTAGGAAAAGTGGGCGCAGCCAACACCAGCCAAATACATAATCGGGCAATGCTGGGTCATCAGTAGGCGGAGACAAATACAAATTTCACTGAGAAAATGTAAACTGCAGCAATTCTTACACTATTAATGGTAGGGTTCTCAAACTTTGCACAGTTGGTCACTGGGTGACTGAGATTAATATTCAGAAAAGTGGGTGGAGCCTACAAAAGCCAATCAAAATCCACCTATTAATCTTTAAGAGGAATATTTAATTGATGCCATTTTTGCACTGTTAATCACCTGTACCTGGTACAGTTGGCCATTGGGTGATTGGGGTTCAAATTCAGAAAAGGGGTGGAGCCACAGCCAATCAGATTTATTTTATTTTAATGCAAATTATTGATGCCAAAGACCACAAAGCTCACAAACTTGGTCATTAAGTAATTTTGTGTTAGGGTTAAAACAAGTGGGCGGAGCCAGCACCAGCCAAATACATACCTGGGCAATGCCGAGTCTTTAGTGGGTGGAGACAAACACAAATTTCACTGGGAACATGTAAACTGCAGCCATACTTACACTATTAATTGTAGGGTTCTAAAACTTTGCACAGTTGGTCACTGGGTGACTGGGATTAATATTCAGAAAAGTGGGTGGAGCCTACAAAAAACAATCACAATTCACCTATTGATTTTCAAGGGGAATATTTAATTGCTGCCATTCTTGCACTGTTAATGGCACAAGCCTCAAACCTGGTACAGTTGATCATGTTGTTGGGTGACTGGGGTTAAATATTTAGAAAAGGGGTGGGGCCACAAACAGCGAATCAGATGTGTTTCATTTCAATGAAAATTATTCATGCCAAAGACCACAAATCTCACAAACTTGGTTATTGACTATTGACAATTGTGTGTTAAGGTTAGAAAAAGTGGCCACAGCCAACAGCAGCCAAATACATACCCGGGAAAAATTAGGACATCAGTGGGTGGAGAAAAATACAAATTTTACTGCCAGAATGTAAACTGCAGCCATTCTTGCACTGTCTGTCAATGGCAGGGTTCTTAAACTTTGCACAGTTGGTCACTGGGTGACTGGGATTAATATTCAGAAAGTGGGTGGAGCCTACAAAAGCTAATCAAAATTCACCTATTGATTTTCAAAGCAGTGGAGCCACAGCCAATTAGATTCATTTATTTTATTTCAATGCCAATTATTGATGCCAAAGACCACAAACTAGGTCATCATTGAGTAATTGTGTGTTAGCATTAGAAAAAGTGGACAGAGCTAACACTAGCCAATTACATACCCGGGCAACGCCGGGCGACCAGCTAGTACATAATATGGTAGGGCATTAGACTATGACTATGTTAGATAAATACTTATAATAATTATGGTAACACACAAATGGAATTATTTTAGAGATGGAATTATAAAGATGGAATGAAGGAAAGACTAGAGACTGGAAGGGAAGGAGGAGGTACAGGGGAGACCTAGCAAGAGAAGGGAGGAATGGAGACTGGTAGGGGACAGAAGACAGCATTATAGCCTTGCAGCAATAAGGTCATATGTCCTAATCTGGGCCAAAACACAACGTGGATACTGGAGGTATATGGCAATGAAGATGACACATGGGGAAGAAAGGGAGGGGGGTGTCAGGGCTTTAGTAGGGACTCTGGGGAGACACAGCTGTACTCAGGTGACAGTGTGAGAATTGGAATACTGTGGTGACATTGTGGACATTCATTGCTATACTGAGGATCCTGCAATACTTGGGGGCAGGGGTGTTCCTAGGGTCCTTAGAGATCGGGGGCACCTGTGGGCCCTAGGTGAAGGGTATATAAAATGGGCATGGCCATGGCGTGAGTGGGCGTTGCCATGGGTGGGGCCAAATGTAAATGAACTTAGCAGCGGTGTAAGCTACAGATAACGGGCCTGCCCATCGAAATATTGGATGAGCCCCCTGTCCTTTATTTAGATAATTTACAATCAGTATAGGCATAGATCAAAGATGTATACACACATACAATTTTGATTGGTAAATCACTGACCAATTTTACCCCCCCCCCCCCCCATGCATTAAGTGGGCCAACAGGCAATGAATTTGATGAACAGAGCTAAAATTGGCTAATCAAAATTGTATGTGTGTACCAGGCTTTACAGCTAATACTGTGCATACTGTAAGTAGCAGGGATCAGCATACAATATAGCTGGTTTACAATCAGTAAAGGCACAGAGTAACACCTTACACTGTACATACTGGAGGCAGCAGAGATCAGCACACACTGCAGCTAAGTTTACTATCAGTCCAGGCACAGAGTAACAGCTTATGCTATACGTACTGGGGGTAGCAAAGATCAGCACATCCTGCAGCTAGTTTACTATCAGTCCAGGCACAGAGTAACAGCTTATACTGTACATACTGAGGGTAGCAGAGATCGGCACACACTGCAGCTAGTTTACTATCAGTCCATGCACAGAAAACAGCTTATACTGGACATATTGGAGGCAGCAGAGATAAGCACATGCTGCAGCTAGCTTATCAGTACATACACAGAGTAACATTGTACACCACACATGCGCAGTATTTAATTTCTTCAGCTCTGTGAAAACTCCTCCGTCTTCCCTACTGCAGAGGGCGGGATCAAGTGGGCATGACCAGGAAAGATACAGGACAGAGGAAGGAAATACTGCGCATGTGCAGCACAGTCTTTCCGTACTAGACAGGCTAGTCAGGAGCCACAACAGGGGGGTTGAAAGGGGGAAACAGAGCCACACAGGTTGAAACAGAATGAGCAGTAAGACACATGACCCCCTCCCAGCATGTCTTTTTTTATCAGAGAACACTGGGTTCTGCCTCTGATCTCTGGAATCATTTAGGCTACCTTACGGCTCATTTACAATTCAAATTGATGCCATGGGTGGGGAGGTGTACATAGGCTTACCATATGCAGTATAGGCTTCTAGTGGCACTGGCACACAGTATTTGGTCCCCTGCAAGTGTGGTCAGTGGTCATAGGCAGCCCAATAGGAAATACTGCACATGTCAACCAGGATATAAGAATAACACTGCGGGCAGACCAAGGGCAACACCAGGCCACAGGAGGTGTGCATTAAGCCTATGCACAGCCCTCCCCACACACAGCATAACTTTATAATTCAAATGAATGCTAGGCTAAGGCAAGGCATCCAATAAAGCTGCTGTACCACCAGTCTATGGTACCAGACAATCCAATATAACTATGAACACTACCAGTGAATAGACACAGGCTAAAAGCACAGCAGACAGGCCCAGACAGTCCCAGGTGCTGTTTGGCTAGTGTGGCTACAGGCTACTACTGGGCTGGCTCCTGGCTGTGTGGCTGTCTGCCTGGCCTCACTCTTCCCCAACCCTCCTACCACTTGCATTTGCTGGCAGTGGCTGCAGTGCCAATTACTTACTTGTAAAGTTTGGGTTCAGCTGCAGGCTGCCTGGTGCAGTGGTGCCCTCTCTCTGGTATCTGGCTGGTGGCATTGGCTGCAGGCAGGCACCTTTTCCCAAGGTGGAGGAAGCAGTATGTGGCTGTGGGGGCTGGGCGGGGCCCAAATCTGATGGCCGTGGTGGCAGCAGGCTAGGGAAAGCGAGCCAGGTTGAGGTGTTCTGTCATCGTGCTGGTCTGGTGGCACTGGCACTTGTGGGCACTTGTGGGCGGTGGTGAGGCGCGGGCTGGCGGGTGGCAGCCAGACGCCAGGATGGCGCCATGTGCGAGTAAGCAGTCGGACTCGGCCGAACGACGCATATGCATCGTGCAGGGGGCGGAGCTACCACGCTCTCTCCAGCCCCCTGCCTTTTCAATAGAATCCCACGTCTCCTGCCAGGTGCTCCGCTTGTGATTGGGCAGGGGGCGGACAGTCAGCCAAAGCCAGACAAACAGGAATGTCAGGAGCGGCGAGTGCTGATGACGCAAGGGCGAACGGCGGCCGCGTTTCCCGATACATTCGGGGCACCGATGTTGAGCACTTCTATATATATATTCGTGGCACCCTAGAGCCATATTCGTGGCACGGGCCATGGACAAATAGCGCTAGCGACACGCCTGCTTGGGGACAGCACTAGGGAAGGCCCTGATTAGGAGAACTCATGGAGAAGCATGTGATCAGTTTGACCAGCTGATAGATCAGCTGATAGATTTGTAAGGCCCTGATTTTCTGTGTAGAGATGGCCCGATTGGTTCACCGGCAAACGGTTCCCGGCGAACTTCCAGAGGTTCGAGGTTGCCATGGAACAAAAACTTTTGCGGAAGTTCGGTTCGCCCCCATAGTGCACCATTAGGGTCAACTTTGACCCTCTACATCACAGTCAGCAGGCACATTGTAGCCAATCAGGCTACACTCCCTCCTGGAGCTACTCCCCCCCTTATAAAAGGCAGGCAGCATCAAGCATTGGGCTCACTCGTGTGCCTGCAGTAATTAGAGAAGGGAGAGCTGCTGTGCAGAGAGACCTATAGGAAAAGCTTAGTTAGGCTCTTGTAGGTTTCTTGGCTTGCTCCTTGCTAATTGTTATTGCTAAAAAAAGCTCCCCTCAACAGCTCTTTTTGAGAGCTAATCTTGTTCTTGTGATCTATTTTTGTGTGTGTGTGTCCCACTGACACTTGTGTTGCATCCAGGACCGTGATTTATTATGTTTGAACATTGTAGCCAATTAGGCTACACTCTCTCCTGGAGCCACTCCCCCCTTATAAAAGGCAGGCAGCCCCGGGCTTTACACTCACTTGTGTGCCTGCATTAATTAGTGAAGGGACAACTGCAGGCAGACTTTCATAGGGAAAGATTAGTTAAGCTCTTGTAGGCTTGTTAGCTTACTCCTGGCTGATTGTTATTGCTAAAATAGCACCCCTCAACAACTCTTTTGAGAGCTAATGTTCTCCTGATGTGGTTTTTTTGTGTTGCCCACTGACACTGCATTATACAGCCCTATCTGTTGCAGCTGGACCTTGGTATTTGTTATTACTGTGCCAGCCAGGCCCTGCCTAACTATCTATACTGGGACACCTAACTATGCCTACCTAACTACTGGGGCACCTACTTACCTATACAGGGACACCTACTGATGCCTATCTACCTACTTATACTAGGGCACCTACCTATGCCTACGTACCTATACTAGGGCACCTACCTATGCCTACCTACCTATACTGGGACTCCTACCTATGCCTACCTACCTATACTGGGACTCCTACCTATGCCTACCTACCTATACTGGGACTCCTACCTATGCCTACCTACCTATACTGGGACTCCTACCTATGCCTAGCCAACTACTGGGACTCCTACCTATGCCTAGCCAACTACTGGGGCACCTACCTATGCCTATCTACCTATACTGGGACACCTACCTATGCCTACTGACCTATAGTGGGACTCCTACCTATGCCTACCTACCTATACTGGGACTCCTACCTATGCCTAGCTAACTACTGGGGCACCTACCTATGCCTATCTACCTATACTGGGACTCCTACCTATGCCTACCTACCTATACTGGGACTCCTACCTATGCCTAGCTAACTACTGGGGCACCTACCTATACTTATCTACCTATACTGGGACACCTACCTATGCCGCCCTACCTATACTGGGAATCCTACCTATGCCTACCTACCTATACTGGGACTCCTACCTATGCCTAGCTAACTACTGGGGCACCTACCTATCCTACCTACCTATACTGGGGAACCTACCTATGCCTAATAAGATTGTTGCTTCATTGTGGACAGACCAAATTTGATCAGCTGGACAGTCACTGTTGTTCTATCATTGAGCTACCACAGCCCGGCGACCATATGGGCTTGAAAACCGCTATCGCCATGGTGCGCACCAGTCTAGCACGGCCGTCACTGCGCAAACAGCAGGTGCGTTACACAGTGAGTTTGGTGTGTCAGTGTGAAGCAGAACTCTAATTACACTCCCTGATTGATGTATACACATGCAAGATGTTTTAAAGCACTTTAGGCCTGCAATTTAGCATTCAGTGTGATTTCTGCCCTTAAAACGCTGCTTTGCGTCAAATCCAGATTTTTCACCCTGGACTTTTGGCATCTATCCCACTCCGCCATGCCCCCCTCCAGGTGTTAGACCCCTTGAAACATCTTTTCCATCACTTTTGTGGCCAGCATAAATGTTTCTAGTTTTCAAAGTTCGCCTCCCCATTGAAGTCTATTGCGGTTTGCGAAAGTTCGCGTGAACCGAAACTTTTGCAGAAGTTCGTGAACCGAAAATCGGAGGTTCGGGCCATCTCTATTGCTGTGATGACTTCCTGGTTTAACACATGATCAGGACCAGCAAATAAGAACCTTACAAATCTATCAGCTGATCAAACTGATCACATGCTTCTCCACAAGTTCTCCTAAGCAGGGCCATCCCTAGACAGCACCACAGATTATGAGGGAACATTATTGATAAGGGAAGGGGGGATCATTTGTAGCTACAGATCTTTAAATTGGGAGTCCTAATTATTATGGAAGAGTGGGAGAAAACATTAGTGGTGGGGGGTGGGGGGGGTAGAGGTTGGGAGCATTAAGATGTAAGCTTGCAGGATTCTGTGCAGAAGGAAAAGCATTTGCTACTGGGGCTGAGTGCCTTCTGTGCAGAAGGAAAAGGAAAAGAAGGATTCTGTGCAGAAGAAAAAGCATTCGCTACTGTCAGAGTGTCCCAGCATCTCACACAAGCTTTAGTCATTGTAGGGACAGATCACCACAGCCTGGTTTGTCCAGAAAACAGAGGGGGTGACTGAATAGTGCAGATAGATGGTGTGTACAGATATATTTATGAAGCAGCTTAGGGCTAGAAATGGCCCAAACTCTTCAGCACAGCATCCATTTTGCAGTCTATGTTTGGCTTCTGTGCTAGGCAGATCAGGGAGATTGTGCTGCTGACAGGGAGAGCATTAGGCAGGCCTGTGTTCTGTGTCCTCGGTGCAGATTCTTGCTGCTACCACATTGTCCTGAACAGCTAAACTAGAGTGACCAGATTTTTGTAGGCTCAACCTGGGACGGGGTGAATTGGGGGGGGGGGGGGGCGTCAAAAAATAGGGGGTGCGGCATCTGCAGTGCGCGCGAAAAATGGGCGTGGTCATGACATTCTATGGGCGGAGCTAACAGAATGATGCAACAGCGAGGCATAAGAAAGCAGTGTTTACGCCGTGATGTGGTCAAACGTGGATTCACATCATAGGTGTGCAGAAACTGTGTGATGCTATTTAATAGTATGCCATAACCGCAAAGCAGCAAACACAGCCAACTATGACCATTAAATAATAAATGCAGCAACAGTTACCCCAGACACCACAAAATAAACGCAATGGGCAACATTTCAGCACAAAATAATCGCATTGCGGGCAAAGATGTCAGCATAAAATAAACGCAATGGGGGCAAACATGTCAGTACAAAATAAACGCACTGCGGGCAAACATGTCAGTACAAAATAAACGCACTGCGGGCAAACATGTCAGTACAAAATAAACGCACTGCGGGCAAACATGTCAGTACAAGATAAACGCACTGCGGGCAAACATGTCAGTACAAGATAAATGCACTGCGGGCAAACATGTCAGTACAAGATAAACGCACTGCGGGCAAACTTGTCAGTACAAGATAAACGCACTGCGGGCAAACATGTCAGTACAAGATAAATGCACTGCGGGCAAACATGTCAGTACAAGATAAACGCACTGCGGGCAAACATGTCAGTACAAGATAAACGCACTGCGGACAAACATGTCAGTACAAGATAAACGCACTGCGGGCAAACATGTCAGTACAAGATAAACGCACTGCGGGCAAACATGTCAGTACAAGATAAACGCACTGCGGGCAAACATGTCAGTACAAAATACACGCAATGCGGCCAAACATGTCAGTACAAGATAAACGCACTGCGGGCAAACATGTCAGTACAAAATACACGCAATGCGGCCAAACATGTCAGTACAAGAACGCACTGCGGGCAAACATGTCAGTACAAAATACACGCAATGCAGCCAAACATGTCAGTACAAGAACGCACTGCGGGCAAACATGTCAGTACAAAATACACGCAATGCGGCCAAACACTTCACCTGCAAGAAAAGGCATTTACTCACCTGGCAGAAGACGTCCCCTCACGCAGCCGGCCTCTGGTGCCTCAGGTGCAGCTCCCCCTGGCCTGGACGATGTTCAATCTCCCGCTCAGCCTCTCACAGGCAGAGCAGGGCTACGGCAAGATGGCGTCCGGAGGCGGAGCCCTGTACTGGAGACAAATAGTCTCCAATACAGGGCTCCGCCTCCGGACGCCATCTTCCCGTAGCCCTGCTCTGCCTGTGCCTGCCGGAGGAGAACATTGCAGGCTGGAGCGGGGCTGCAGGGAATGAACTAGCGCAGCGTCTAGTAGACGCCGCGGCTAGTTCATTGTACGGTGGCCAGAGTCCCGAGGCCGGGACGTCCCGCTGCTAAAAGCGGGACGTTTCCCGGGACCTCATGCAGCCTGGGACAGCGCCCCCCGAAGGCGGGACGCGTCCCGGGTAAAGCGGGACGTATGGTCACCGTAGCTAAACCCTTCTTTGAGCTGGTACATTGGCTCTTCTGTGTTCAGTGTACAAGTTAGCTGTTGTAGACAGGTCTGCTGGTCCTAGCAGTGCACCGACCATAACCCACCTTCACACCACTACTGGCATCTAGTATCCATTACTGCCCCCTGTATAAGGCCTCAGTGTAGAATCAGTGGTTTTCTTTGGTCACTCAACCGTTAATGGACTACCTCAGCCTGACCATAGGGGCTGCAAAACTGCAATCACCTGCACTCCAACGAACATGCGCACAAGCACGGCAGCAACTACACACCACTACACAAAGGTGGTCACCGAGAGGACTAACTTTTATGTCTTGGAGGTGTCCACTAGCAAAAACAATGATTTGCTCACCTGACATTATCACTAAAGTCCTTTGCGGGTGTGTGTGGCATTTTGTCTGTCAGTGTGAACTGGGCCTAACTCTTACAATACCTTATTGCCATGTATAGAAGCCAGACATTTTGAAGCACTTAATTCCACAAATGTAGGAATGTACTGTGATTTCTGCCCTTTAGAAATTAACCGCTTGAGGACCACAGGCTTACACCCTCCCCCCCCCCCCCCCTAGTGACCAGGCTATTTTTTACAATTCAGCACACTACAGCTTTAACAGTTTATTGCACGGCCAAACAACTTAGCAGCCAAATGAATCTTTCCTCCTTTTCTGCCCATCAACAGAGTTTTCTGTTGGTGGGATCTGATTGCTGCTGCGATTTGTATGTTTTTTTCAATTAACATTAATGTTCTTTTTTTTAATAAAATATGCAATTTCTTTTTAACCTCCTACCTTCCCTCCCTCCCCCCAAGATCCAATCACTGAGATAGCCTCTCTTAGGCATCAGCCTAGGAGTGGGATCTGTTTCTGTGGCACTCGAGGGGACAGCTAAGTGGATCACAGCGCTGTACTATGTAAATGCAGTCTTTTTTTGCTTCTAACAGCCTGCCAGCCGCAATCGCGGGCTGGCAGGCTGATCATGGAGCTCATGGCAGGGAATGATCATGCATGCGCGCGTTCCCTGCTAATCTCCACCCCAGGACTTGATGCTAATCAGGGTTAGGCGGTCCTGGGAGAGCCACTCTGCGGCCGCCAATTGGCATGAGGCAGACGCAGAGCAGTTAAAACATGACTCTGCGTCAACTACGTAATTTCTGGAGGGACTTTTGCCATGGATAAACCTTTTTATTGTTTCGCCCTTTTTTTTTTTTAACTCAGCGTACACCCAATGTACTTTGACCCAACTTAGACAAACTGGCTTCATTGCAGCAATCCTGTATTGGATTACGTTTGCATCATCGTTTGATACGCATTTTTCTTTCTTTCCTTTATTCTTCTTTAACAAATTCAATAATGCTTATTATACAAAGGTATAGCACAAATACACAAACATTTTTCCTACTTAACACCCCTAATCCCAGCAAACATACACACTTCCATTCACCACCCAAAACATTATGGTCCCTAAAAATATCCATCAGGGTTTGTCAGCTTGGATTCAATCTGATGGGTAATGCTTCTGTAGCTCAATTATGGCAAAATGGTACACTGGAAGGAATAAAAAAAAACAACAACTCCAAATGGCTCGCACCTAAATAGAAGCATAACCCCCAATACCGTCTAGAAAAAGTGTGAGCCCAACTTCTGAGTATAAGTAATAGTCACCTAATCTTCTTTTACATTTTGGAGCTTTGTCAGTAGATTTTTCCAGACTTGCCTCTATTGTTTCTCTCTCCCTCTCTCATCTTTGTTCACATTGTCATTATCACCCCACAGAAAAAAAGTTAATCTTTTCCATCCAGTCCGCAAATCCTGGAGTCTCCCCTCCCTTCCAGCTATCCAAAACACTATTTTAGCAATTATTGTCCCCATTCCCTTAATCAGTCTCTCTTTGTGTGTATCTTTGAGATCAGAGATGCCAAAAATTGCTGTCTCCATAGTGAAAGTTTTCCCCTACGTTTTTTCCCCCCAAAATTGTTTTATTCCCTCCAAAAGATTTCTCAAAAAGGAACAGTTCCACCAAACGTGTATATTATTCCCTTGTTCTGTCCCACAGTGCCAACACCTGTCACTGATGTTTTTACCCATGTTGTTGTGCCTCACAGACAGTGGTGCTCAGCAAGATTTCGGATATCCGAACTACCCAGATAATCCGAACTTTTTCCACTATCCGAAATTTGAATAGCAATTCGGATATTTTTTAAAATCCGAATAGACTATCCGAGCAAACTTGGATTTCCCATCTGAAATCCGGGTGGATAGTTAGTTCAGATATCCGAGCAGAAGCCAAAATCACCTTCAACGGCAAAAATCCCTTTTGAAGGCATCCAGGCCTAGAGAGAGAGGGAGAGGGAGAGGGAGAGAGAGAGAGAGAGAGAAAGAGAGAGAGAGAAAGAGAGAGAGAGATCCGGGTTTCTATCCGGATATCCAGGACATTAGGTTCGGATATCTGAGTTTACTCGGATACCAAAAACTTCGGATTCAGATATCCGATTTGGATCCGGATATCTGGGTATCCAGATCCGAATCAATTCGGATTTTAAAAAGGGGTCCCTGCTCAGAGGAGTCAGGTACCATTGTGTTATTACTTTGTATTGTGTCAGGTGTCGTCTCATATCTTGTATCCTACTTAGCTCCCTCCAAATCATCTGCCATTTCTCTTTGAGATCTGGGCCTAGCTCTATTTCCCGCCTATTACAAAAGGATTATTCTTCTGCACACATTATTTGATTCAAGCCATCGTAGTAAAGTGACAAAAGCCTTTCGGGTTTGTTAAATATTAAGCTCAGTCCTGATACCTTTATTTTCTCTTCCTTTACTGTTCAAGTAATTTTTAACTTGTGTTACCCACCAGCAGTTTCTGTATCTTTTATCTTCTAGCATACTTGGGATTGCTGGATTTTTACTACCAATTCAATTAATTACTCTCAAATCAGATCTTAATTTATTCCTGGTAAACCATTCTCCATTAATGGCGGGAGAGAATTAATCGTTATTTCCAAGCATAGTTATTGGGGAAGTTCCTGTTCTACTATCAATGTAGTCTAAAGTTTGAGCTAGTATTTTCAGTGTATATCTAGTCGAGGGATGACAGGAATATTTATATAATTTCCAAATATTTTGGGGGATCCATGAAAAGACAGCATCTAAGTTAACTTCCTCACTTTCTAAGATCGCCCATATTCGCCCTGAGTATTTTTGCGCTTTTAGCATATACCATTCTATGACCCTGGTAAGGTGTATACATTTGTAATATACACACAAGTTAGGCCAACCCGCCATATCTTTTCCCTCTACTGAGGGCGCTACAGTATATTTAATTCTCCTTTTTGATCGTGACCAAATAAAATTTTGGAACATTTTGTTAAAATTAGTAAGTATTTGGTAGACCTATTGGTAAACATTGCATCGTGAAGAGTATCTGGGGGAGAATAGCCATTTTAATTATGGCAATCCTCCCCATTTGATTAAAAATCAGACGGTCCCAGTTATTCAACTTTTTCTTACATTCTGTAAACACTGATTTGAAGTTAGATATAAAACATTTTTCTGGGTCTCTACAGAGGTTAATTCCCAAATATTTTATTGAACTTCTTCATGAATATCCACGTGCTGACTTAATTTCATTTTTTGTATTTGGTGAGCACCCCAGATCCAAAATACTAGTTTTAGCCTTATTAACCTCTTGCCGCCTGCATCACGCCGATGAGCGTGGCCGCGGCGGCAGCCCCAGGACCGCCTAACGCCGATTGGCATAAAGTCCTGGGGCTGTAATTTGCATGAGATCGTGTGCACGCTGTGCGCGCATCTCATGCTCGGAGGGAAGAGCTCCGCCCCGCCTTCAGTCTCCGAGCGGCTGTTGCAGCTCGGGAGACTGTTAGACGCCGTGATCGCCGTCTATTTTTATGTACAGCTCTGTGATCGGCAGCAGCGCTTTACTGGGGACAGCCTTGTCACACGGCTGTCCCCCTGGGGGACAAGAGAGCGATCGGCTCTCATAGGTAGAAGCCTATGACAGCCGATCGCAGTAATTGGCTGGCTGTGGGGAGGGAGGGAAGGAATACATTTAAAGAAACAGGGTTTTTTATGAAAAAAACATGGACATAAATATTGATTAAAAACAAACAAACATGGGGGGAGCGATCAGACCCCACCAACAGAGAGCTCTGTTGGTGGGGAGAAAAGGGGGGGGGATCACTTGTGTGCTGTATTGTGCGGCCCTGCAGCTTTGCCTTAAAGCTGCAGTGGCCAATTTTACTAAAAATGGTCTGGTCACTAGGGGGGTTTAGCCCTGCAGTCCTCAAGAGGTTAACTTTGAAATTGGAGCACTGGCTAAATTTCTTCATTATTGCTCTACATCTATTTGGAGAGTTATTAGGATCTGTTAAAGTTAGCAGCACATCATCTACATATGCTATAATTTTAAGGTTAATTTCTCCAGACTGAATGCCCCTGACCCCCTCCGAACGCAGTATAGCAGTAATCAATGTATATATTTGTATATTTATATAACCTCTTAATTCTATTTAATATTTGATCTCCCATGTAATTTTTTTTAATTGTGTTAAATAAGAAGGGTCGGGATATTTTGTCAAATGGTTTTTCAGCGTCTATCATCACTAATATTGCCTCTTTCTTATCCTTTTTACATTTGTGAATAAAATTTATAGCGGTGTAAATGTTATCGTTAACTTGCCTATTTTTCCTAAATCCACTTTGTGCTCTACTTATTATTTTATCCGATATTTTATCTAATCTAGTGGCTAGTAGTAGTATCCTTGCATAAATTTTGGACATCATTATTAAACAGCGAGATTGGCATTAAGTGTAAGCACTCTGTAGCCTCTTTACCAGCCTTCAGAATCATAGTAATTGTTGCATTGTTATTGTCGTTAGAGAAGGTAATCTCTCCTTCTGCATTCACTAATTTACAAAATATAGGTGCAAGTTCTTTTGAGAAGATTTTATACAATTCTATACCATATCCATCCAGTCCGCATTCTTTGACTGCTAAGAGGAATTCATCTTTATCAATCATTTTTTCTAGCTCTTCCTTTTCTTCTTGATTTATTTGTCCACACGTAAAGCCATTTAAGAAAGCTGAAGACTGATCTAGTAAATCTTCTAAATTATACAACTGATCATAGTATCTTGAAAATACTAGACCAATCCCTTGGGAATCTGAGATTTGGTTCCCCCTCTCATCTAGTATTTTCCCAATACAATTACTTGTGTGGTCCTTTTTAGTATACAGTATCTGCTAGGGTCTTACCTGCTTTGCTCCTACCTTTCCTTAATAGTTTTTTAGTTTTATTAAGTTCAGCACTACACCCTTTGTCAAGTAGACAATTTAGTTCTTTTCGTATTAATGTGAGATTTGCCAATGCTTTATTTGACATGGTTATTTTATGTTTTAATTTTGCAGTTTGTAGTTTATCTAACAGTGTGTTTTGTGTTCAACAGTTGTCCGAAGAGAACCCCAGATAGCCATTTATCAGCAACTGTGTGCACAGTCTCTGTGGCACAATTGGTTAGCGCATTTGGCTGTTAACCGAAAGGTTAGTGATTCAAGCCCACCCAGGAATGGCCTTATGTTTTGTGAAGGGAACTAATGTACCCTTCATAAACTTGAAGATTGTATACAAATGTAAGCAGACTGCAGAGTGGTGCAGCGGAAGTGTGCTGGGTCCATAACCCAGAGGTTGATGGATTGAAACCATCCTCTGCTAGGCATGATTTCATTTTTGCACCTCGCTTTATCACATGGGCAAAATGGTTTCCATAGCCATGTAAGAGAAAGTGTAATAAGGGCCCTGTCGTAACATAGATATTACGGTAGCTAAGACTACTCCTGGGCCTTTCTTGTAGTTGAAGAGATGAGTGAAATGGCTGGCTTCAGCCTGTAACGTTAGTTGACCTGGGTTCAATTCCCAGCCAATAGTGGTATAGTGGTGAGCATAGCTGCCTTCCAAGCAGTTGACCTGGGTTTGATTCCTGGCCAATGTATGTGAGCTTGCTTTTGACAGCCTACATATCCCTGGAAGACAAAATCAGAGAGAGAGGGTGGAGGGAGAAGGTGTTTTTAGTGTTCAAAAACGTTTTAAAAGCATTTTAAAAGGCATTTCCAGTTTGTCTATCCAGATATCCGAATAGGTCGGATATCCGCGGATTATGCGTCAGGATATCCGCGTTCACGCAGATATCTAAAAGCTCAGATTCGGATATCTGAACCGGATCCGGATATATGGATATCCGGATCCGAATCAATTTGGATTTTAAGTTGGATTTTAAAAAGTACTATCCGAATATCCCTGATGAAAAGAGGCTGAATTATTAAAGAGTTAATAAGTCAAAAAATAGATATTGCCATGTTACAAGAGACCCACTTTCAAGAGGGTAAACTGTCAAAAACCTGAGCGGTTCTTGCCTTTTTTATGATTGCTAACTCAGTAAAGGACCAGCCTTTAAAGCGTTGCCATCATATACAGTATATCCGGCATAGCGGGGTCTGAACCCTCTATAGCAGTAATTATAGATTGATGGTATACCTTGAAATAAATCAGAGCACTCAGTATATGATTTTATATAAAAAATTGTATTTGCTTATCATACAGCATATATACAAAATATGAACAGTTCCAAGTAGTGTTTCCTTCTAACAGTATTCCATATTATCAAGGATTTATAGCCTAGCGTTCATCAATCTTCTAAGTACATTCAAAAAAGAATATAACAGTTGTGTTATGTAGAATAAGATCAAAAGTAGTCTCATCTGTATCAATAGCTGTGTATATAATAGCTGTCTAAAATGTGTCTTAAAGAAATAGCATAAAAAAAAGACTTCTATAATTTTTTTGCTAACATCTTAACAAAACTTAATGCTGAAAAATTAATAAAGTAAATCACCAGAATATTAAGCATATTACCCTTTCTCTGTCATCTCTTCAGCATCTAGAACCACTTGTGGGAAGGTAGCTTCTGCCTCATGTGTCTTCTCAGGAGATTGTTGGGCTTCTGCAAACTATGAGCTTTCAGCTTCTACTTTTATAGGGGTTGGAGGCAATATGGCTGCCTAATCTGGACTTTCCCTGAATCCCAGGCTCTGATTGGCTAAAGCTTTTGTGCGTCAAACGCTATCTATGTTTTTAATACCTAAATCACAATATTATTGTTTATAAATTCTTAATTACCTTATCTTGTGGGAATTTACGTAGGTTTGCAATGTTTACACATTCTAATTAAGTCATTTCTGACACAGTTAATTAAAAATGGACGTCACCGGCCATCTTGTTTGCTGGCTGACTTTTTTGACCCAGACATGGACTTCCAAAAACATTAAACAATGTCATTCATGACGCATTACTGATAAAGTGTTCTCTGCTAATTAGTTTTTGGAATGTGTCTGTACTTTCCCAGGTCAACTTGACACTATAACACTGCACACAGTTCTGTAAGAGCCTTCAGCAATTTAAGGCTTATTGAAGCATACAGGGCTTTTAATATACTTATTTAAATATAAAGCTTATTATATAATTCTTCTTAAAACAATTAATATAAGATATAATTGAATATTAATTACTGATAATATAAAATCATTGTCTATATTTTTGTCTTTCCTATTAGATAAATATTATATATCTAACCGCCAGATGTCACTATCTCATCATAGATAACAGACAGCTAATAATAATTATCAGACTATAAAACCACCAGGTGGCAGCATTGAATCATCTTTAACTAATTGGGAAAACCCCTTGTTTTATATTTTATCTCTTTCATGTTTTGACTTTCTCTGTCTGGGAAATGTTTATATTTTCTAAAACTAAAACAATCTCACAAGAAGGTTTCACAGACCCAAATCATCACTAGCTTTTAAATATATTTTAAAGTAATAGATTCTATTATATAGGGTTTAACAATAACTATTTATTTCTTTAAAGGGTCTCTATTGGTCATTAATATTTAGATTAATATATGTGTAAGAATTAAGAATATGTGCATATATAATTACTGCAGTAATGTAAGTTTAACTTGCTTCTCTGTCTTCACACAGAAGCCTCTTTCAACTGTCAAGGCCACGCACTAACATAAACAAAATGTTCTGGCTTCTTATAGCCAGTACGTCAACAATCTTCCAGCTTGCAAGTTAAAATAAGCTTCTAAGCTTTACAGCCTTTGAATATGCTCAGATGTCACATAGCAATATTTTAAAGAAGTAACCCAACTTTACAGTTTACGATGAAATTTTGCATAGAACATTAAAACTTAAAAGCTATACATATGACAGTTTTTCCTGCATAAATAAAACCATCAGAATTCTGACAAAACGCCCCAAAGCATTTGATAAAAGGTTTCAACAATGGATTTGCAACTCTAGCACAGCACAAAAACACAAGGAGTAGCAATTGTATTAAGTTCCAAATTAGCATTCAAAGTAGAGAAAGTTATTAAAGATGAGGAAGCAAGAGAACTGATAGTGATTGGTAGATTAAATGGAGAGATAATCACCCTACCAAATGTTTATGAACCCAATAAGAAACAAGCCTTATTTCTGACTAATGTTGTGAAAAAAGTTTTGAGAGAAGCTGAAGGTAAAATTGTTATAGGCAAAGATTTCAATCTAACTCTAGATCCTTTGATGGACTCCTCCAGAATGTCCAGTGCTATCCCTATACAAGATATGTCCAGTCTGAATGGTTTAATAGACTCCACCGCACTTGTTGATGTCTGGAGGAACAAACATAAAAAAGAGAAGGATTATTCCTATTTTTCTAAACTTCATAAATCTTATACACAGATTATATACTAATTCCAAAACAATTTATTCCAGATCAGAATCAGAATCAATTTATTTTCGCCAAGTAAGTTTGCACCTACAAGGAATTTGTCTTGGCAGTTGCTTAACAAACACAAACAAAAACAATACAAGGACAGACAGTGTGTATATTACAAGTCAAGGACATTATAAGTATAGTGGCAGGGAGGTAAAGGTGGGAAACTTTACGTTTTCTGATCACGCCCCAGTCATTGTAACGATAAGTAATAGCCATAATTCTAAAGAAAGAAAATTGAGATTTGACCCTAAGCTAAAAGAAGACGAAAATGTAAGAAAGGAGATAGCAAATAAAATAAAATAATTTACAGAACTCAATGATACGTGAGACATTATCTTCCCAGTTGTCTGAGACGCATTAAAATGTGTCATTAGAGGTTATCTAATAGAGCTCTCGGTCAGAAAAAAGAAGGACGTGGACAGGGAAGACAAAATGAGAGAGAGAGAGAGAGAGAGAGAGAGAGGGGGGGGGGGGGTTGTCCTTTTTGCCACCGAATAATAAACGGATTCAGGTATCTGGTAGAAATTCGTGGATATCCGGGTCATGCATCAAACTATCCGCAGATAGATATCCGGATTTAAAAAAAAAAATCCGGAATCCGAGTATGATCCGGAACGGGTAAAAAAATTTGGATATCCGGGTTACCCGGAATACAGATCAGTGTTGTCCGGATCATGAACGATTCGGATCTTTGATCCGAATCTATTTTATGAGTCAATCATCCGAATCATCAAAATGAACGATTCGGATCGCAAAAGGGGCGGGGCCATGAGCGACACGCCCCCTCTCAGCGGGCAGCGGGGTCCTGGAAGCAGGGATCGCTCTGTTGGATGGGAGCCAGCCTTGCAGGGAGACACGTAGATGAGAGAGAGGGGACATGGGTGCCACTGCCAGATATGTGTAGAGCACACATACTGGCTGCAACGTGCTGCTCATTATAGGCTGTCTGTTCCGTAGTGCTGCACAGTGATCACATTGGAAGCTTTTGGCTCAGCACAGCTCAGTAACTTTGCAGACAGTGTGATTGAAAGGCAATATAATCCTCCTGCACTCGACACTAAACAGCTGCACTTATCTTCTGGGAATGCTTTCTTTCACTGTGCGACCTTTTCTTTCAAAGTGTACAGATGAACATATAGGTGAAATATATGTAAAGCATAAATGTGGGTATTACGTGCAAACATTTCTGCTCTCTGCTCGTCCCTCCTCCCTTCTCTGTCCACTCCCTGCCCTCTGTCCATCTTCTCCCCTTCTCTGTGTGTCCACCCCCCTCTCCTTCTCCTGTCCACAGACCTGTCCTGCTGTTCATTTCACCCCCGAATGCTTCCGGTAGTAAAATGATCCGAGATTCGGATCAAAGATCCGGATCTCTTCAATGATCCGATTCGAATCATCCAGATCATTGAAAAGATCCGAACTTCCCATCTCTAATACAGATGAGCATCCCTGCTTTTCATGTCTGAGTTTGCCCCATTTACATTGAGGGACATAATTTTTAAAATGTCCACTTTATTATTAAAATCGAGATGACAGGAGGGGATTTAGTGACCTTATTACAAGGGCATAAAGTTTTAAATCAGGATGATACCATTTATTGGCTAACTAAAAATGAATAAAAATAAGCAAGCTTTCGGCCTTGCAGCCTTCGTCGGGCTTATATCCTGTTAGTTTGCAAACTGGTGGTACAGACAGCTTATATACATGCAACATCAAAAGGGAAAACAGATATTTTTTTGAAGCATAAATACATGTCATTAAGATGAATACTACCAAGCTTTTCCATTCTCTGGACCATAATCTTACACATACACACACACACACTTGTACAAACACAAATCCTTATTTTAGACCAGGTCCTTTTAACAGGGCTCCTTGCCACAACAGGGTTAGAGACCACCCACACTATTGTACACATACAATTTTTTTAGGCCAAGTCCCACTGGTGGGTCTTCTTGCCACACCAAGGTTAGGGACCACTCAAAGTGAAAAAAAACACTAACAAATGTACAGTGATTTTTACCAAGACCGGAAGGTAGGAGAAAAACCCAGAGCCTGTACATCTTACAATAAGTGCTGACACATACCGAGAGTTCGGCAAGTTACAGAGCATCTATATCCTATTTTATCTTTTGATAGACTTCTGTTATGTCTACATGGCTTCCCATTTCTGTATACCAATCTTTTACAGTTTGAGTTTTTTTCTGGAATTCCTTTCATCCGAAAAAAGTACAGATCACCATCTGTAAGAACCTCTGTCTTATCTACAGTTGCAATCAGAGCAAGTGGGAAGCCCCATTTATAAATTCCACCCTTTTTTTTAAATATCCTCTAGGACTGGTTTCAATGGATAAACCTGTCTCATATGCCAGAATTCTCCTACTGGCTACTGGACTTCAGCTCGACATTCAATATAATCAAAAAAACCTGCTTGGGTGATTTAATCGTACAGCGAGTCTTTTCTCCTTTTTCATGCTGCCAGGAAGGGATGCTTCTCAATAAGCATGAGTATTAAAGAGAACCCGAGGCGGGGTTCTTCCATCGCAATCCCCATACAGAGGCTGGGTCTGCCTATAGAGCCCAGCCTCTGTTGCTATTTAGTTTCCTCCAAAGCCCCCCCTGCGCGCTGTCAGACCCCAGCGTGTCGCAGCCGGCTGTTTTCATCTCACTAATGTCAGTCTCCGCTCTCCCCGCCTCCTGAATCGCTGATTGGAGGGAAGGGACGTGGGCGGGGACCGGAGCAATTCAGGAGGCGGGGGAGCAGCCGAGACTGACGTTAGTGAGGTAAACATAGCCGCATAGTGCGGCTCTGTTTTATGGGGTCTGACAGCGCGCAGGGGGGTCTTTGGAGGAAACTAACTAGCAACAGAGGCTGGGCTCTATAGACAGACCCAGCCTCTGTATGGGGATTGCGATGGAAGAACCCCGCCTCGGGTTCTATTTAACTTAGCCCTACTGGGAGCAAGTCTAATGACCCTATTGCTAGTTTGCCGACTCCAGATGGCAATCAAATAAAATCCCTGGATCAACACCACCAAGCATTTCCTAGCAATTATAGCCATGGATGTCTTTTAATGCAAGGACAGCATCTAAGCCCCTTTAAATGCAGATATAGAATTTGCCATAACAACTTCCTGTGGCAATGCATTCCACATCTTAATCACTCATACTGTAAAAAACCCTTTTCTAAATAAATGTCTAAAATGTTTTTCCTCCATGCGCAGATCATGTCCTCTAGTCCTTTGTGCAGGCTTAGGGACAAAAAGCTCATCCGCCAAGCTTTTATATTGCCCTCTGATGTATTTATACTCCCTGTCTCCCAGCTCTAACAACCATCTTGAACATCTGGTGCTCCTCACCTGGGACTCCTTTGCTCTGGAGTACAGGGAGCCCCGTTAAAGCATCTTTGAACCTCCCGCTGGGCTATCCAGTGGTCCATAGTCCTCCCTGAGGATCTATTAAATTGTCCATTGAAAATTATCCTCATATTGAAGTTCAAGGATATGTGACCTCTTTACACTTGGAGAACTATGCAACTAGGCAAATGCTTGGGAGTGTGAACCCTGTCCTATCAATTTCTTTAAATCTGTGTTAAAATGTGTACCATCACTTTTAATTTTATGTTTCACCAACAGATGCAGGAAAAGGGAAAAAAAATTATATATATATATATATATATATATATATAGATAGATAGATAGATAGATAGATACAGGATCTTCTCAAAAAAATTGCATATTGTGATACAGTTCATTATTTTCTGTAATGTACTGATAAACATTAGACTTTCATATATTTTAGATTCATTACACACAACTAAAGTAGTTCAAGCCTTTTTATTGTTTTAATATTGATGATTTTGGCATACAGCTCATGAAAACCCAAAATTCCAATCTCAAAAAATTACCATATTTCATCCGACCAATAAAATAAAAGTGTTTTTGAAACAAAAAAAGTCAACCTTCAAATAATTATGTTCAGATATGCACTCAATACTTGATCGGGAATCCTTTTGCAGAAATGGCTGCTTCAATGCGGCGTGGCATGGAGGCAATCAGCCTGTGGCACTGCTCAAGTGTTATGGAGGCCCAGGATGCTTCGATAGCGGCCTTAAGCTCATCCAGAGTGTTGGGTCTTGCGTCTCTCAACTTTCTCTTCACAATATACCACAGATTCTCTATGGGGTTCAGGTCAGGAGAGTTGGCAGGCCAATTGAGCACAGTAATACCATGGTCAGTAAACAATTTACCAGTGGTTTTGGCACTGTGAGCAGGTGCTAGGTCATGCTGAAAAATGAAATCTTCATCTCCATAAAGCTTTTCAGCAGGTGGAAGCATGAACCCACTTTTAAACCAGAAACAGCGGCAGAAGCGCCTGACCTGGGCTACAGAGAAGCAGCACTGGACTGTTGCTCAGTGGTCCAAAGTACTTTTTTCGGATGAAAGCAACTTTTACATGTCATTCGGAAATCAAGGTGCCAGAGTCTGGAGGAAGACTGAGGAGAGGGAAATGCCAAAATGCCTGAAGTCCAGTGTCAAGTACCCACAGTCAGTGATGGTCTGGGGTTCCATGTCAGCTGCTGGTGTTGGTCCACTGTGTTTTATCAAGGGCAGGGTCAATGCAGCTCGCCATCAGGAGATTTTGGAGCACTTCATGCTTCCATCTGCTGAAAAGCTTTATGGAGATGAAGATTTCATTTTTCAGCACGACCTGGCACCTGCTCACAGTGCCAAAACCACTGGTAAATGGTTTACTGACCATGGTATTACTGTGCTCAATTGGCCTGCCAACTCTCCTGACCTGAACCCCATAGAGAATCTGTGGGATATTGTGAAGAGAAAGTTGAGAGACGCAAGACCCAACACTCTGGATGAGCTTAAGGCCGCTATTGAAGGATCCTGGGCCTCCATAACACCTGAGCAGTGCCACATGCTGATTGCCTCCATGCCACGCCGCATTGAAGCAGTCATTTCTGCAAAAGGATTCCCGACCAAGTATTGAGTGCATAACTGAACATAATTATTTGAAGCTTGACTTTTTTTGTTTTAAAAACACTTTTCTTTTATTGGTCAGATGAAATAGGCTAATTTTTTGAGATAGGAATTTTGGGTTTTCATGAGCTGTATGCCAAAATCATCACTATTAAAACAATAAAAGGCTTGAACTACTTCAGTTGTGTGTAATGAATCTAAAATATATGAAAGTCTAATGTTTATCAGTACATTACAGAAAATAATGAACTTTATCACAATATGCTAATTTTTTGAGAAGATCATATATATATATATATATATATATATATATATATATATATATATATATATATATACACCGTCTTTCCCCTAAAACAAAACATCCTCTGAAAATAAGACCATTTTCACGCTTGAAATATGAGACATCCTCCGATAATAAAACCTAGCTGTAACGTGAAGTTCCTTGTTTCCGTCTGTACGGATGCACTCTGCTTCTTCCTGTTTAGGACATGCCCACCAATTAACATGGACTCTTCCGTGTTTCATTCATATATGGATTGCCTCCTCTTCTCCTTCTCAACACCCGCTGCTGCGAGTTAACGGACCCCGTATATACAAACACAGGCATCGCTCCCATGCTTTCAGTAATTACCCAGTCTGTGCCTTTTATCTAATCAGCAGCGGCTCAGTGGGGTGCCTCTCACTGCTACTGTGACTAGGACTGATCAAGATGAGCTCTGAGTTCCCTGCTCTAATAGTCGGACAAATGCCTTTATGGTAACAGACCTCTATTGGCTAGTCAGCAACTGTCAGAGGTGAGATAATTCCCTGGCAGACTTGACAGGGATTACAAACACACACTGAGTACGCTATCTTTTTCTCTCTCCCTGTTCCCCCAACCCACTTTATGCAGATTCAACATGTCACTGGATAGTGACATTGCTTTGACCTAACCTGCATCCCTGGTTACCAATCCAGATCGTTCCTTCTGGTTCCCCACAGGAGTAACATATACCTGCACCTCTCTATCACTCCATATCTTCCAGTACAGTAGTGACAGTGCAGAAAGAGCAATCCAAGGGACTTCCTTTTCTCTGTTGTAGAGGGTATCATAGTGTATGCCCATGCACTAAAGGAGCGTCGCCCACACACCTCATACATTAACATACAAAACATACCCCTTAAAATATAAGACATCCCTAAAAATAAGCCCTACCACATCTTTTGGAGGAAATATTATTATAAGACAGTGTCTTATATTCGGGGAAACACGGTATATATATATATATATATATATATATATATATATATATATATATATATATATATATGCCGTAAATTTTATGGGAGGAGCCAATCAGCCCAAAACAGCAGCAATCTAAAGCAACTTCTCCACAAACTTAGAAATCAACTCAAAATCTGCAAGATCTGGGGAGGCCGATGTATACTGGGACATGTGGGATGGCAAGAAGGAGGAAGAACAGTAATGCTGCTCTTATACACACTTGTTTACTGGAGGGGAAATAAGTAAACTTTAACCACTTCTCTACCGCAGGTTTTTTCCCCTTCAAAAGCTCCTCCCATTCATTTGGTAATAACTTTATCACTAATTATCACACTGAAAAGATCTATAAATTATCTATTGTGGGGCAAACTAGGCTTTCTTTGGGCAGTCCATTATGCTAAGAATTATATTATCTTATATGCATTTGACAGGAAAGAAGAAGGAAAAAAAAAACAAAAAACAACATTTCTCAGCTTTCGGCCTTTGTAATTTAAAAATAAAATGTGCTATTGTAGATAAAACAGACACATTTTATTTGCCCATTTGTCCTGGTTATTACAATGTTTAAATTGTGTCCCTAGTAAAATGTATGGCTATAATATTTTACTTTTCGCCGTATAAGAAGCAGTTTTTCTCCCCAAAAAATGGGGAGAAAAAGTCCCTGTGTCTTATACGGCAAAGGCAGGGAATCCCCGACTTACGGACGCCCGCCGCTACGAACTGCCGACCCGCCATCATCTGGGATTTCCTGCCTTGCCTGTGTTCCTCTGTGGCTGCGTTCCCCCTTGCCCCTGCTTGTCTGTACCCCCCTCCTGTGTCGCCGGGTCCCCCCGTGTAAGAAGCGGCAGCAACTTACCTCCTCCATCTTGCCCGCGGCGATTGAAGACATCCGTCCCCTGTGGGCGGCTTCCTCTAGTGCCGGCTTCTAATGACGCGTAATTGATGATGACGCGTCATTAGAAGCCGGCACTAGAGGAAGCAGCCCACAGGAGCCGGATGTCTTCAATCGCTGCGGGCAAGATGGAGGAGGTAAGCTGCTGCCCGCTGCCGCTTCGTACACGGGGGGGGGGGACACAGGAGGGGGGTACAGACAAGCGGGGGGGGGTGTTGGGGGGGACTCACAGCGGGACACGTAGAGGAGGCACTTGGAGGAGGACACATAGGGCTGAGAGGGGGACACTTGGGGGAGACAGGGGGACACTTAGAGGGGGACAGGAGGACACTTAGAGGGGGACAGGAGGACACATGTACATGACAGGACGACACATGGGGAGAAAGCAGGACACCTGTGGGTGACAGGGGGACACTTAGAGGAGGACAGGAGGACACTAAGAGGGGGACAGGAGGACACATGGAAATGAAAGGACGACACATGGGGAGAAAGCAGGACACCTGGGGGTGACAGGAGGACACTTAGAGGGGGACAGGGGGACACATGGACATGACAGAAGGACACATGAGGAGAAAGCAGGACACCTGAGGGTACAGCACTGACACCTGGGGGTGACAGGACGACACTTGGGGGAGACATGGGGACACAGGAGGGCACCATTTGGGGGAGGTCATGTACAAGACGCTCCTGAAATATGGACACACCATTTTTAGTTTATATTTTTTTTCCTGTTTTTTTCTCTCTAAACCTAGGTGCGTCTTATATTCCGGAGCATCTTATACGGCGCGAAATACGATATTTTGGGTTAGGGGTGAAGAAATTTAAAAAATGAGAATGTATTTAATTTTTCTATGGTAAGTGTATAATGGTGTATTTGGAAGTAGTTTTTATTTTTTGGACACAAGATGGTGCTATACTAACTCTGTTTTCTAAAAATAGAAAACAGAACAAAGTGTACTGTTTACATGTGTTTACAGGCGTTTATAAACAGGGATGTAGAAAAGCGTGGAAGAAGTTGCTAAGTGGTTAAAGTCAATGGGAACCGTTTTATTTTTTGTATTTTTCTATAGAGGACCACTTACCTCATTGTCCCCTAATGTTCTTTCCCCATTTCATTGATCTTTCTGCAGGCTGGCCTCCAAAATCACCGTTTTTGTTTGATTTTACTAGTTTGGTCGAATATTTTACCACGAAAGAGGAGGCAGAGCTTTTTTCCCCTGCTCTGTCACTCCTCTGTCACGCGTCCATCTCCTCCCCTCTCTCCGCCCTCTGAGTCGTGCTCCTGCTTATACGCGGCTCCTCTGCTCTCTCTACAAGAGCGTGCAGCGCTGCGGGCAGATTCTGATGTGCGGCTCCCTGCTAACACAGAGCGCGCACAGTGACAATACAGGCAGCGCTGCGGACAGATAAGACGGACATATAGGAAGTACGTATATAGGAAGGACATATGGGAAGTCACCACATAATGCGTGTGAACGCGATCTTCTATACACGTGCGCGCGCATTTGCTTACGGCCGCGCACCCGAAATTTAATTCTCTTGCGCTATTTTATCAGCGCTTGAGAGTGAGAGATATTAGGAAGGAAGAGGCTGCCAACCAGGAAGACAAAGCAAAGGTCGACAGCCATCTTGGAATTATAGGTCATAAATCTCGGGCAATATTTACTAATCCAGGGGCGGAGAGGTGCAAAATTCACAAAAGGTAAAAATATTTTTAATTTACAACACATCTACAGTCCTGGCCAAAAGTTTTGAGACTGTAAAAAATATTGGAAATGAGAAAAGTTGGTGCTTAAGTTTTTATAATAGCAATTTGCATATACTCCAGAATGATATGAAGAGTGTTCAGATGAATTGCATAGTCCTTCTTTGCCATGAAAATTAACTGAATCCCAAAAAAACCTTTCCACTGCAATTGATTGTTGTCATTAAGGGACCTGCTGAGTAGAGATGGCCTGAACGGTTTGCTGGCAAACGGTTCCCGGCGAACTTCCATGGTTCGCATTCACGGAGAACCGCAAACTTTTCTGGAAGTTCGATTCACCCCTATAGTGCATCATGAGGGTCAACTTTGACCCTCTACATCACAGTCAGCAGGCAAATTGTAGCCACTCAGGCTACACTCCCTCCTGGAGCTACTCCCCCCCTTATAAAAGGCAGGCAGCATCAAGCATTGGACTCACTCGTGTGCCTGCAGTAATTAGAGAAGGGAGAGCTGCTGTGCAGAGAGACCTATAGGGAAAGCTTAGTTAGGCTCTTGTAGGCTTCTTAGCTTGCTCCTTGCTGATTGTTATTGCTAAAAAAGCTCCCCTCAACAGCTCTTTTGAGAGCTAATCTTGTTCTTGTGATCTATTTATGTGTGTGTGTGTCCCACTGACACTTGTGTTGCATAGACAGCACATTCAGTGACTACCTGTGTGTGTAACAGGTTCACATTGTAATACCCATCACTGCATATACCTACCTGTTGTTCACTTCAGTCAGTGCACCCACCCACCTACCTACGTGAGCGCACACAGTGTCACTGTTCCTGTCCGGTACCTATATGTGTGTGACAGGTGCACATTGTAATACCCATCACTGCATATACCTACCTGTTGTTAACGCCAGTCAGTGCACCCACCCACCTACGTGAGCGCACGCAGTGTCACTGTGACTGTCCGGTACCTGTCTGTGTGTGACAGGTGCACATTGTAATACCCATCACTGCATAAACCTACCTGATGTTCACTTCAATCAGTGCACCCACCCACCTACCTACGTGAGCACACGCAGTGTCACTGTTCCTGTCCAGTACCTATCTGTGTGCGACAGGTGCACATTATAATACCCATCACTGCATATACCTACCTGTTGTTCACTTCAGTCAGTGCACCCACCTACCTACGTGAGCGCACGCAGTGTCACTGTGCCTGTCTGGTACCTGTCTGTGTGTGACAGGTGCACATTGTAATACCCACCACTGCATATACCTACCTGTTGTTCACTTCATTCAGTGCACCCACCTACCTACGTGAGCGCACGCAGTGTCACTGTGCCTGTCCGGTACCTGTCTGTGTGTGACAGGTGCACATTGTAATACCCACCACTGCATATACCTACCTGTTGTTCAGTGCACCCACCCACCTACCTACGTGAGCACACGCAGTGTGATATAACACCCTGTGCATACCTGTTAACTGCGCCTGTGTGACTGTACATTGTATTAGTCAAGTCAGTGCATACCTTTCACACACACCCCCCCCCCCCTGATATGGACAAAACAGACAAAACAGGTAGATGCAGACCCAGAGGAAGGCCACCCGGCAGGTCTGTGCGAGGTCATGCTGATGTGATTTTGTGCGGCCCTGGAACAAAGTACAGTGCTCAGAATAACGCACGTCCCATCAACTCCCAAGATTGTCATGACGTAGTTGACTATTTAACACAGAACCCCTCATCTTCTGCAGCCACCAGCGCTACTACAAGCACCACATCCGCTGCATTTGACAAATCACAGGAGTTATTTGGTGGGAAAATCACTGATGCATGGCCATTATTGTTACAACAAGATGAGGCGCTAAGCAAGTTACACCACCTCATATGTCTGAGTTAGGTGGCGACACTATGGACGTAACGTGTGAGGAGGAGGATGATGAAGTACCTGCTGTTGGTGCAGTTTATGAGGTGTCTGAGGCAAGCAAAGCTGGGCAGGATGATTATGATGATGACGATGATATGGATGCCACGTGGGTTCCTAAGAGAAATGATAACCAAGGGGACAGTTCAGAGGGGGAGTCAGAGAGGAGTAGGAGGAGACGAGTTGCTGAAAGAAGCAGGGGGAGCTCGTCATCAGAAACAGCTGGTGGCAGTGTCCGGCGCCATGTATCACTACCTATGGACAGCCAGACAACATGCCCTTCAACGTCAGCTGCTGATGCCACCATAGTGCCATCACCCCAGGGGGGGCTCAGCGGTTTGGAATTTTTTTTCCTCAGATCAGAGCAATGCCATCTGTTCTCTCTGCCTCCAAAAATTGAGCCGTGGAAAGGCCAACACCTACTTAGCGACAACTGCCTTACGAAGGCACATGCAGAAAAGGCACAAACTGCAATGGGAAGAGCACCCGAGCAAAAGCAGCACACAAAACAAAAGCCACCCTCCTTCTCCTCTTCCTCCTTCAGGTGCAGCGTCTTCAGCCACTTTCTCCCTTGCACCTTCACAGCCACCCTCCTCCACTCCGCCTCTAACCTTGAGCAGTTCCTGTTCCTCTACCCACAGCAGCCAGGTGTCTGTGAAGGAAAGCTTTGAGCGGAAGAAACCAATTTCTGCCAGTCACTCCCTTGCCCGGTGTCTTACAGCTGGCTTGGCGGAACTGTTAGCTCTCCAGCTGTTACCATACCAGCTGGTGAACTCTGAGGCCTTCGTGGTAAATTTGTGGCCATTGGGACACCGCAGTGGAAGATACCAGGCTGCAATTATTTCTCTAAAAAGGTGATACCCAAACTGTACCATGAAGTTGAGAGGCAAGTGGTGTCATCTCTGGCACACAGCGTTGGGTCAAGGGTTCACCTGATCACGGATGCCTGGTCTGCCAAGCACGGTCAGGGCCGGTACATTATTTACACAGCCCATTGGGTCAACCTGGTGACCGATGGCAATCAGGGAGTACGTGGCTGTGCAGCGGACCAACTTGTGACACCTCCACGGCTTGCTGGCAGGCCTCCTGCCACCTCCTCTCCTCCTGCTACATCCTCTTCCCTGTCGTCATCCTCCTCCTCCTTGGCTGAGTGGCACTTCAACTCTACTGGTGCTGCAATCTCCTCTTCAGCTACACAGCCCCAGCTCCCCAGGGCCTATGCTGCATGCCAGGTACAATGGTGTCATGCCATCTTAGACATGTCTTGCCTCAAAGCGGAGAGTCAAACTGGAGCAGCTCTCCTGGCAGCTCTGAACAAACAGGTGGATTAGTGGCTGACCCCGCACCAGCTGGAGATTGGCAACGTGGTGTGTGACAATGGCAGCAATCTCATTTCCACTTTGAATTTGGGAAAGCTGACACATGTACCCTGCATGGCACATGTGCTCAATCTAGTCATTCAAAGATTTGTGTCAAAGTATCCAGGCTTAGAGGACATCCTGAAGTAGGCCAGAAAATTGAGTGGGCATTTCAGGCAGTCTTACACGGCCATGGCACACTTCACCGATAAACAAGTTGCCGGTGAGATGCCTCATTTGCGATAGCCCGACTCACTGGAATTCGACCGTCCTTATGTTCTCTCGCCTGCTAGAACAGGAGAAAGCCATCACCCAGTACCTCTACAACAGGGCAGTTTCTAGGCTAAATTTCACCCAGTTCGAGAATCAAAAAATATGCCCCCCCCCCCAGGGCAAAAAGAGCACCCCCCCCCCTACCCCCAGCCAGGGAGTCACACTGTTAGACCATCACCATGGTGGGTTCTGACCACCAGCTCAGGGCAAAAAGAGCGCCCCCCTCCTCCTCCCCCAGCAGGCACGTCAGAAAGAGAGAGGCAGTGCAGTACATAGACTGCCTGCCTTACTGCCTACTTACCATGAGGTCCATCTCATGGCAGGTGGAACTGGAAGAAGGCGCCGGGCCAGGATCGGTGGGGGTCCGGGTGGTGGACCATGGAGGTGCTAGCGGGCAGCCAGGGCCAAGGCACACACTAGCAGCAGTGGCAGCGAGGAGCCCGAGTCGGACTGGTCACAAAGACTCCACCTTCTGAGGCTGGGCTCCGCCGCACACTGCTGCTGCACAGTAGGAGGAAACATCTGTGACAGGATCTATGTCATCGCGCGGCCGCTCCTGTCACGTGACGTCAACACGCAGGAGCGCCCAGAAGGATCTAGGAAGCCAGTGATCGCTCTGGTGCACAGCTCCTCCTGCCTCTCGCTGCACTGCGTCCGCGTCACCGGCTCCTAGGGTTGCCACCTTTTTGACTGAGAAAATACCGGCTTTGGGGTGTGGCCTAAAAGTGGGAGGGATTTGTTTTACGGCCCTTTTTTAAAGAGAACCCGAGGTGGGATTTCATTACGTTACTGGGGCACAGAGGCTGGTTGTGCACACTAAGACCAGCCTCCGTTGCCCCATGGTGTGCCTCCAGGACCCCCTGCGCGCCGCTATACCCCCCGCAGTGCTGGCGACACGCAGCCTGTTGCCAGCACAATGTTTACCTATGCGCTGTCTGTCAGCGCCGCTACCCCGCCTCCTCCGCATCGGCGCTACCCGCCCGTGTCCCGTCCCTCCCGCTGATGGGAGGGAAGTGACGCGGGCAGGTAGTGCCGATGCAGGGGAGCGGCGCTGACAGACAGCGCATTGGTAAACATTGTGCTGGCAACACGCTGCGTGTCGCCAGCACTGCGGGGGGTATAGCGGCGCGCAGGGGGTCCTGGAGGCACACCATGGGGCAACGGAGGCTGGTCTTAGTGTGCACAACCAGCCTCTGTGCCCCAGTAACGTAATGAAATCCCACCTCGGGTTCTCTTTAAAAAGTAAACTAGAAAATTACAAAAATAAACATTAATGTTAAATAGTTTAAAGAACACCATTAAGGGAAAAAATCTCCCCTGGTTGGTACTTACCTGGGGAAGGGGAAGCCTCTGACTCCTAATGAGGCTTCCTCCATCCTCCTTGGTAAGCCCGATACTATGCTGGGACCCCCGTTGTCGCTGCGCGCCGTATCAGCTTTCCACTTGGGCTGTGGCGAAAATAGCCGAGCCCGATCAGGTCTGCTCTACTGCGCAGGCGCCTGCAAAGTAGGCCAGACCCAATTGGGCTCAGCTATTTCTGCCAGAACCTGAGCGGGAAGCCACTAGTGCACATGCCAACAAGCAGCCACAAGGAGATCTTGGGGGGTCCCAGTGCTGGATCCCCTCTACTGCGGAGGATAGGGGGAAGTCTCTTGAACATCCAGAGGCTTTTCCCTCCCAAGGTAAGTTCCCCTTAGGGGCACTTCTTTCCTACAGGTGTCCATTAATGATACAATTCCATGATCGATAGATAATTTCCAATCACTGCGGTAATCGATCGGATGCAACTGGTCCTGCCCCGTTAATGACCAAATAACTGGTAGCCAAGTCGATCAGATTACCGGAATTGACCTATATTTCGTATCGATCCCATTGAATTGGCTAGCAGGAATTGGGCCATTAATCGGTATGACTGATTGTTTCTGCCTGATTACCACAGAAATGATCAGCTGCAGAATTGTATCATTAATGGGCACCTTAAAGGTAGCTATACATCAGCAGATTATGGGCAGATTCGACAAAGAGACAAATGTATCTCTATTCGAATCTGATTAGAGATAACTTTGTCTCTAGTTGTAGCTGTCCATATACTGCAGGCCGATTCCCGGCCGATTTCCGCATGAAATCTTCAGGGAATCGGCTGAGCTGCCGAGTCTACCCTGCCGCTGCCCCCCAATGTATAAATGTGACCTCCCCGTGTGTGCATTTATATTGCCTATCCTGTAGCAGCCTCTGCGTGGTGTCTGTCCATCTCTCCTGAGTCTATCAGCCGCATACACACTGGCGGTGCAGTGTGTAATGTCAGACGCTATGCACCGCCGGCGTGTATGTAACTGTTAGAACCCGAAGAGATGGGCGGACACCACGCGGAAGGTTGCTACAGGATTGTATAAATGCACACACTACATTACGCCGGCAGGGGTTTCGTCCATTCTGAAATCAGCCGCCGTACCACTGCACACTTGACAAACCAATTTCGGCCCGAGATCTTGCGCGATCATCGATGCGACCAATTTTAGCCCCCAAATTGGTCGCTTTGTCGGTCAGGCATGCACTTGGTGGGACAGATTTTCATCCAATTTGATTATAATAATCGAATTGGATGGTCAATTGGCCACCAAGTCGCCTGAAGTATAGCCCCCTTAAAGGAAAACTTAAGTCAAAAAAAAAAAATGACATTTACTCACCTGGGGCATCCCTCAGCACCCCGAAGCTGGATGGTGCCCTCGCAGCCCCGCTCCGATCGTCCTGTCCCCGCCGGCGGCTACTTCCGGTTCGGCGACAGCCGCCGACAGGCTGGGAACGCGGCTGTTTTTCCGCGTTCCCAGCCGCTGCTATCACCCTCTATGCTGCTATAGCGTATATACGCTATAGCAGCATAGAGGGTGATAGCAGCGGCTGGGAACGCGGAAAAACAGCCGCGTTCCCAGCCTGTCGGCGGCTGTCGCCGAACCGGAAGTAGCCGCCGGCGGGGACAGGACGATCGGAGCGGGGCTGCGAGGGCACCATCCAGCTTCGGGGTGCTGAGGGATGCCCCAGGTGAGTAAATGTCTTTTTTTTTTTTTGACTTAAGTTTTCCTTTAAGAGTCTGAAAGGGGAGATATGGGCTGATAGAGGGTTGGGGTCGGCAAAGAGGGGGGGAAGAAAGAGAGGGGGGGGGGAGAGAAAGACTCACTGTGTGTGTGAAGCTGTGTCACTCTGGTTCCTGCTTCCTTGCTGTAACACAGCACTTCAGTTGTGACAAGTGGTCTGGGGGACATCTCTCAACTCTTATCACTGCTGCTTATCAGGGTTAATAATTCACTGGGCTTATTCAAATCGAATGGATTTTTGCATTTGTGTAAAGAGCTGACAGCATGCTTGATGTTTCCAATGTGACCACAGACTGTTGTAATGCTGCTGCCTGGGGGGCTGGGCTGGCTCATGGCACTGCACACATTACACAGAAATAACGGCAGACACATTCCAGCTCACACAGAAGCACAGTAATCATGTGCTGCCTCTGCTCCAGACACACGTCTCTGTACCTCTGTCATTTCTTTACCTCCACACACAGACTGTGAGCCGGTGACTAGCTGAGCAGCTCACTGCAAACAATCCGACCAGGAGGACAATTCACAGGATGCACAATGCACGGAACGCTGCTCAGGGAAGGCTCACAGATTCTCAGTCTGCTCGGCTCATCCCTCCCCGAGAATCCTTACTGGTGATTGGCTGGCAGTGACTGGCCAGCCAATCCAAGAACAGAGGAGGGAGAACTGTCTCCAAATACTCAGCAGCAAGGAGCCTGGGCTAATTTTCTGGCAGATAACTTGCCAGTGAAACTTTTATTCCGGCGCCCCCAATCTGTCACACTCATGGGCGCCCCGTTCAGCAGAACCGGCTGAACGGGGCAAGAAACGGCCCTGCTCTACAATTACAGTAAAAGGATACACTCTGGGGAAATGGGGATGTTCTGGCCCAACAACTGGACACTCATGCAAATTGCATGCAGACTCATGCCGCCGTTTGAGGATATGACCAACCATGTAATGCACCATCAGTGACTTGATCCCGTACGCTTACTTCCTGGAGCGTGCCGTGCGTAGAGTGGTGGATCAAGCTGTGGAGGAGCGTGAACAGGAACAGTTACAGGAGGAAGCGTTGTGGGATCAATTCTCATCAGAACCAGATGTTTCCTCAACACCTGAGGCAGCACAGAGGGGGAGGAGGAGGAAGAGTAGTGTGGGGAAGAGGAGTTAGACTCGGATGATGAGGAAGGTGTTTCTTTGGAGGAGGAAGAGGAGGTGGCGGCAGAAGAACAACCACAGCAGTTGTCGCAGGGGGCTTGTGCTGCTCAACGTTCCCGTGGTATTGTTCATGGCTGAGGGGAGGAGGAGGACTTACCTGACGTCACTGAGGAAGAGCAAGAGGAGATGGATAGTATGTCTGGATCCAACTTTGTGCAGATGGCGTCTTTCATGCTGTCCAGCCTGTTGAGGGCCCCCCATATAAAAAAACTTAAGGGGAATGACCTGTACTGGGTGGCCACACTACTAGACCCTCAGTATAGCCACACAGTGGCGGAGATGTTACCAACTCACCTGAAGGCAGAAAGGATGCCGTATTTGAAGAACAAGCTGGCAACTGTGCTTTTCAATGCATTTAAAGGGATACTGTAGGGGGGTCGGGGGAAAATGAGCTGAACTTACCCGGGCTTCTAATGGTCCCCCGCAGACATCCTGTGTTGGAGCAGCCACTCACCGATGCTCCGGCCCCGCCTCTAGTTCACTTCTGGAATTTCTGACTTTAAACCTTCCAATCATGTTAGCTAAATCATGAGTAGTGTGTATAGCGTTAATTTAACATTTTTTAAAAGGACTACTATACTAATACAGCTACTGACAGTAATTATCAAATGATGGTGGTGGTGGCAGTTACTATTATGTTATTGTTTATCATTTGATAATTTATCATTTAAGATACACCCATTGGAATACTTTACTCGACGGACATCTTTAATTATTGTGTACCAAAGGACAGGTGTGACTTTCTTGGTAGTTACACTATTGTGAATGAAAGAACATGGATAGCGATTAGCTGCTGTGATACTGACTTCTGTACTCCTCCACAGCCTGAAGGTAATATCTCTGATAATATCAAAGTTTTTATTTGATTATTAACTAATCATTGTTCTGCTAACAATGCCTAGTTGTTAAAGGGAACCTGAACACTTAAAACTTGACACTTACCTATAGTAAGTAGAGAAAAGGCTCTGGGTTCCATATAGTCTTCTCAGGCTTCTGTCCAACCCACCATTTCTGCTCTGTCCACACTTGAACTTATTTGGCCTGCTAAAATTTAAACAGCTCTTTGGTACTTGTCAGGCAGCTCCCGGTCTGGGCATGCAAAGTATGGATGTGCTTCCAGGGGACATGAGTAGTTCCAAAGGCAGCCTGAGAAATGTTAAAGACCTAACAGGTCAAATAATGTCAACCGAGGATGGTGCGAGAAAGATGGGATGGACCAGAAGTACCAGATTTCAACAGATGGACCGGAAGGATGAGGATGGCACCAGAAAGATGGGATGAGGACCAAACAGGCTCTATGGTTTCTGCAGATTACTGCATTACGGAGATTCTGGAAATTTCAGGTCAATCACAAAGTTCAAAAGCATTGGGCCAATCAGAGAATCAGTATTTTTTTGTGGAAATCAGAATACTGTGAAAATTTTAGGCCAATCACATATCTCAGAAGTATTAAGCCGATCAAAGAATTCAGATGCGCACTGTGTTTGTGCACAAAATAGTGTACATCTGCAAAATATAACGGATTTCTCAAGATATAGCAGATTCAGCAGAAAACTTGTTTTTTTTAAAGTGTACCTGAGATTGGGCCTCAAAAAGAAAATATACATACCTGGGGCTTCCTCCAGCCCCCTCCGGCCTGATTGCTCCCCTCCTTGTTCTCAGTCGCCATCTGGTTTGTCCGCAACAGGCCCTGGTAAGTCGGCCAGTCGGGGCCAGTTAGTGGCAGCCTGGCTGTGCTCGCTCTCCTGTCTCGCTCCCATTGCTGTGAGAATTCTGTGTCTGCACAGTAGTACTGCATATGTGCAGAGCACTCCAGGTAACAGGAGCACGGCAGAGGCATGTGCGCGGCCGCGCCATGCATGTGCAGTTGACCCCGGACCGGAGGACTTTCTGGGGCCAATTGCTGAAGAACCAGGGGGCGGAGGAGGATGATGAGTGAGCAATCAGGCCAGAAGGGGCTGGAGGAAGCCCCAGGTATGTGTATTTTCTTTTTTAATGCCCCATTTCACCTCACTAAAAATGTGCATATATCAATTTGGCCAGCTGGCCAAGGACAGATCTCACCTTTAGGATGTGCTTGTAATACCCTTCTGGATATTCAAGCTGTGATGCTTTCACTTGGGACAAAGTGCATAGTGTACTTCGCCACATCTCTGTACGATTTGCGCTTTGCACACTGTCCCATGGGGAAGGAGAAGTTTGTCCTCGGAAGGCAAGTAAAAAACAAAAACAAAACAGGTAAGCAAAAAAGTTAAAAGTTCCAAATGTTAATGTTTGGTTAAAAAGCTTCAAAGTTAATGTTAATGAATTTATTGCATTGCTGCTTGGCGCTTGTTTTTTTTTTTTTTTTCCTCTCTCTTTTTCTATCCTTTACCCTTCCAGGTGGAACGGCCAGATGACCGATCAACCAACCAGCTGCAGCACTGATGGTGCATTCCTGACAGAAGCATTGCGTGTCTGTCAGATTACACACAAGTCGGTGCATGCAGCGCTGCAGGACGAGATTTCTCCTCCGCAGTAAGATACGTTTGCCAAGGCATATGAGCTGAGGGGCGGTGTTGGAGTTCCTATGCTTTGTCAAGCACTTTGTATCAAAATTTACAATGTTTTTTTTCATCCACATTGATCGATGTGAATGGATTAATCGGGTTTGCCAGGGCATAGGAGCAAAGTGGGTTTGAAAAATTTTGAGGGTGGTGCTCCTATGTCCTAGCAAACGCCATGCCCCACTTTTTGTTTTACATTTTTCGGCAGTTAGTTTTTCATCCACATTGATCAATGTGAATGAGAGAATCTTTGCTGTTCAGTTTTCCTTTTATGGAAAAAAAAGTGCATCACCCGTATGCCCAATATAAGGAGTATAGCAGAAACTCCTAATACTGGCCATACATGTAGTGATTGATTAGATGCTAAAATGCCAGGACAGACCCCACAAATGACTCTATTTTGGAAAGAAGACACCCCAAGGTATTCGCTGAGGGGCATGGTGAGTTCATAGAATTTATTTTTATCACAAGTTAGCAGAAATTAAATTTTTTTTTTCTCACAAAGTGTCATTTTCCGCTGACTTGTAACAAAAAACACAATTTTATATGAATGCACTATGCCCCTCGTGGAATACCTTGGGGTTTCTTCTTTCCAAAATGGGATCATTTGTGGGGTTCCTATACTGACCTGGCATTTTAGGGGCCCTAAACCGTAAGGAGTAGTCAGAAAACCAAATAAGGAAAATTGAACTGTGAAATCCTAAAGATACTCGTTGGACCTTGGGCCCCTTTGCACAGCTGCAGTCCTCGCCAAAAGTTTTGAGACTGTCAAAAAGATTTGTTTTACAAAGTTTGCTGCTAAACTGCTTTTAGATTTTTGTATATAGCTGAAAGAACTGACAGACTCCGACCGGCAGTGTAGTATAACTTGAAATCCTACCTAGAGCTTTTACTTGCATTAACCTCATCCCTCTCATTAAAACCCAGATTCCCCAGAGCCTCAGTATGTGAAATCATCCAGGCCTCCCTTTTAGAGAGTCGATCATCTCTCAAACCTCCCCTGCCGTCGCCTTGTACAATTTCCAAGCCTGCAAAGGAGAGACACTCCGCATTGCCACCATGGCTCTCATTTACATGCTCTATCAAATGGGTAGCACCTACTCCGTTTTTGATAGATCTTTTATGCTGGAGGAAACGTTCCTTTAGAGGCTGGACTGTTTTCCCGATGTAATAACGACCGCAGGGGCACCAAACACAGTACACAACATATTTTGTCCGACAATTGATGAATTCTCTAATTCTCCAGGTGACTGGTCTAATCTGGACTACCTTACCCTTTCTAACAGAGCGACACGCACTACAGTGTCCACATGCATAATTGCCTTCCCATTTTTTCTTTGACAACCAGTTAACCAAACTTTCCTCTCTAACTCTAACGTCACTGTGTACCAGTAATTTCCTAATCGTTTTTCCCCTCCTAAAGCTGACCCTAGGGGGCATGGTAGTTAGATCCCTCAAAGTACTATCCAACTTTAGAATACGCCACTGATTCCTAATAGCCTGTCTAATTTTTTCAAACTTGTTACACCGATTTGTCTTTAAAAATGATCGATACTTTCTGGTGAGAAGTTGTTCTCTAGGGACCTCACGAGCTCTAGCAAGGGCTTTGCCCACTGATTCTACCTCATAACCTCTATTCGTGAGGCGGTCATACAATTCCTCCGCTTGTCTCTCAAAGTCAGTGTCATTTTTATTATTTCTCCAAAGGCGGAGAAATTGGCCATACGGGATGGCGTCCTTGACATGTCTGGGATGATAACTAGCAAAATGGAGCAAACTATTAGTGGCGGTTTCTTTCCTGAACCCTTTAGTAGTAATTGCCTGATTCTCAATCACCACCCTGAGGTCCAGGTACTCCACTTCCCTGTCCCCAAAATGTGATGTAAAGCTTATATTTATCTGGTTGGAATTAATCCACTCCATGAATTGAGCAAACTCCATGCTGTCCCCATCCCAGACTACAAGGACGTCATCCACATATCGACGCCATAACTTCAATTTAGCACGAAAGGGGTTAACGGGGGACCAGATAGTTTCAGCCTCCCACACAGGCAAGAAAAGATTAGAATACGTGAGTGCTACCGGGGTCCCCATGGCGGTCCCTGATACCTGCTTGTACCACTTCCCATTAAACATAAAGGAGTTCTGTTCTAAAATGAAGCTCATACATTCACATAGATAGTGAGAGAATTCATCGCTTTTACCCTATTTATCCAAAACGCTACGCAACGCTATAAGTCCCGCCGTATGTGGAATGCGGCTATACAAGCTGACCACATCAATTGTGGCCAAATGATAGCCGTCCTTCCACTCAAAATTTTCCAGGACATTCAAAATGTCCACTGTATCCTGCACCAATGATTTCACCATTCTGAGGCAAGGTCTTAACCTATAATCTAAATATCTTGAGAGAGCTTCAGTTAGAGAGCCCACCCCGGAGACAATAGGTCTCCCGGGTGGGTTCTCCAACGTTTTATGCACCTTAGGTAGATAATACCAAAGGGGGAACCTGAGTTTTTTCGCAAACAGCTCCTCCCCCACCTTCCGACTTAGGAATCCCAGTTCCACCCCTCTTTTCAAAAGAGCTCTTAATTTCACCTTATCTTTCTCAACTGGATTGGATTTCAATTCCACATAGGTCAAAGTGTCCCCCAGTTGGCGATATGCCTCTTCCAAGTATTTTTCCCTGGACAAGATCACCAGGTTTCCCCCCTTATCGGCGGGTTTACACACAATATCGGTCCTGGATCTCAGCCATACCAGTGCCTTCCTCTCGCCTTCAGTGATATTCATAACATCTTTAGGGTATAGACAAGCCTTAATTTCATCAAGGATACCCCTGTGAAATACATCTATCGGGCTCCCTGGGGTAATCGGTGGATTAAATGTGGACTTGCGGAAGGGCTTATGAACCCTATCTGTCATCCCCTCATCCTCCTCCCCCTCTCTTTCTTGGCTCCCACCCTCTTCCAGGAGTTCTTTTAGAATCCCCAACATTTCTTTATCCTTGGCATCAAAGGCGGCACTGGTGCTGAAACCCAAAGGACCTACCCCTGAATTGATCACATTTGCCTCATTTCTGCTCTTAAAGAATTTGTGCACATTTATTTTTCTAACAGCCTCCAAAAGATCCACCTCAAAACGACATATATCAAAGTCACTGGTAATACAGTAATTGAGACCTTTAGAAAGCAGTGTTAGACAGTCCTCTGATAACTCCACGTTAGACAGATTAATCACTCTCAGTTCCTTTTATTTATCCACAATGGTATTCCCCAACTTGGGTGCACCCACTACTCCTGACCCTTCCACTGTATCTGTTTCCTTTTCTTGGATACACCTCCTACGGCTCCCCCTACCCCTCCTTTGCCTGCGCCTAAAGGGCGGTGACCCTCTTTACCTTGGGCTCCTAGACTCCCACTACCACCGCTCCCATTGTTAGGTGGAGATTTCTCTTCTGCCCCACTCCCCTCTGAACCTGACTCAGTGGTCCATCCCCCTCTCCCTTTAGGGCCTAGCCTAGGTTTGGTTTGGTTTTAGATTTTTGTTTCAGTTGTTTATGTGATGTACTGATATATAATTATAAACACTTCATACGTTTCAAAGGCTTTTATTGACAATGAAATGAGATTTATCCAAAGAGTCAGTATTTGCTGTGTTGGCCCTCCTTTTTCAGGACCTCTGCAATTCGACTGGGCATGCTCTCAATCAACTTCTGGGCTAAATCCTGACTGATAGCAGCCGATTATTTCATAATCACTTCTTTGAGTTTCTCAGAATTAGTTGGTTTTGGTTTGTCCACCCACCTCTTAAGGAATGGCCACAAGGTCTCAATGAGATTAAAATCGGAGGAGTTTCCAGGCCATGGACCCAAAATTATAATCTTTTGGTCCCCGAGTCACTTAGTTATCACTTTTGCCTTATGACACGGTGCTCCATCGTGCTGGAAAATGCATTGTTTTTTCACCAAACTGTTGTTGGATTGTCGGAAGAAGTTGCTGTTGGAGCGTGTTTTGGTACCATTCTTTATTCATGGCTGTGCTTTTTGGCAAAATTGTGAGTGAGCCCACTCCCTTGGATGAGAAGCAACACCACACATGAATGGTCTCAAGATGCTTTACTGTTGGCATGACACAGGACTGATGATAGCACTCACCTTTTCTTCTCCAGACAAGCTTTTTTCCAGATGCCCCAAACAATCGGAAAGGGGCTTCATCGGAGAATATGACTTTGTCCCAGTCCTCAGCAGTCCATTCACGATATTTTCTGCAGAAGATCAATCTGTCCCTGTTTTTTGGGGAGAGAAGTAGCTTCTTTGCTGCCCTTCTTGACACCAGGCCATCTTCCAAAAGTTTTTGCCTCACTGTGCGTGCAAATGCGCTCACACCTGCCATCATTCATGTGTGGGGTTGCTTCTCATCCAAGGGAGTGGGCTCACTCACAATTTTGCCAAAAAACACAGCTATGAATAAAGAATGGTACCAAAACACCCTCCAACAGCAACTTCTTCCAACAATCCAACAACAGTTTGGTGAAGAACAATGCATTTTCCAGCACGATGGAGCACCGTGTCATAAGGCAAAAGTGATAACTAAGTGGCTCAGGAACCAAAGTTCCATGGCCTGGAAACTCCCCAGATCTTAATCCCATTAAGAACTTGATAGGCCCTGAAAAAGGAGGGCCAACACAGCAAATACTGACTCTTTGCATAAATCTCATGTAATGGTCAATAAAAGCCTTTCAAACGTATGAAGTGCTTATAATTCTATTTCAGTACATCACATAAACAACTGGAACAAAGGTCTAAAAGCAGTTTAGCAGCAAACTTTGTGAAAACGAATATTTTTGACATTCTCAAAACTTTTGGCCAGGACTGTAGGCTGCAAAAAAAGTGTCATGTATGTAGTATTTCCATACTCAGGAGAAATATTATAATGTGTTTTGGGATGTATTTTACACATACCCATGCTGGGTGGGAGAAATATCTCTGTAAATTGACAATTTAGTATAAAAAAATGAAAAAGTTGTCCTTTACAGAGATATTTCTCCCACCCAGCATGGGTATGTGTGAAAAGACACCCCAAAACACATAATACTAATTCTCCCGAGTACGGCGATACCACATGTGTGACACTTTTTTGCAGCCTAGCTGTGCAAAGGGGCCCAAAGTTCAATGAGTACCTTTAGGATTTCACAGGTCAATTTTACTTACTGTATTTGGTTTTCTGACTACTCCTCACGGTTTAGGGTCCCTAAAATGCCAGGGCAGTATAGGAACCCCACAAGTGACCCCATTTTAGGAAAGAAGACCTCCCAAGGTATTCTGTGAGGGGTATGGTGAGTTCATAGAAGATTTTATTTTTTGCCACAAGTTAGTGGAAAATGACACTTTGTGAGAAATAAAAATCAATTTCCACTAACTTGTGACAAAAAAAAAATGGTCTAAGAACTCACCAAAACCCTCATGGGGAATACCTTGGGGTGTCTTCTTTCCAAAATGGGGTCACTTGTGGGGTTCCACACCAGTGTTGCCAACCGCGCGTAAATTTACGGGCAGCCCGTAAATTTTGATACAAAATGAGCTGCCCGTGAATTCCGTAAGGAATTCAGCAGCGTCCGTCTAAGGGCGGCCAGCCGGCCGCCCGCCCTGTTGCAGGAGGACAGCAGCACAGTGGAGGAAGAGCTGTGGGCAGCGGTGGAGAAGGGGGGCAATCTCCCCCCCATTCTCTCACCTTAGTGCTCTCCCTCCCTCGCTGACTGTCCCCTCCTGATCTAAGTGCGGAGTGGCGTTTGGCAGTGGGCGGGACTTACCTTCCGTCTCGCTCCTGCGCCGGAAGTTCTGCTGCTCTGGTCTGGACCAGACCAGTGTAGCAGAAAATCATCCCGCGCCGGCGACGAGAGATGCAGCAGGTAAGTTCCGCTCGCTGACGCCTGCCAGCCATTCCGCACTTCAGGAGGGGACAGTCAGCGAGGGAGGGAGAGCACTAAGGTGAGAGAAGGGGGGTAGATTGCCCCCCTTCTCCACCGCTGATGCCACAGCTCTCCCCCCACTGTGCTGCTGTCCTCCTGCTGGGGGGGTCACCTGGCTACCTATTGTGCGCACATATACCTCTGGCTACATATGCTGGGCACATATAACCCTGACTACATATACTGGGACATATACCCTGCCTACATATACTGGGCCCATATACCCCTGGCTACATATACTGGGCACATATAACCCTGGCTACATATACTTGTGGCTACATATACTGGGCACATATACCCTGCCTACATATACTGGGCACATATACCCTGCCTACATATACTGGGCACATATACCCCTGGCTACATATACTGGGCACATATACCCTGCCTACATATACTGGGCACATATACCCTGCCTACATATACTGGGCACATATACCCCTGGCTACATATACTGGGCACATATACCTGTGGCTACATATACTGAGCACATACAACCCTGACTACATATACTGGGACATATACCTGTGGCTACATATACTGGGCACATATACCCTGCCTACATATACTGGGGACATATAACCCTGGCTACATATACTGGGCACATATACCCCCTGGCTACCTATTGTGGGCACATATACCTCTGGCTGCATATACTGGGCACATATACCCTGCCTACATATACTGGGGACATATAACCCTGGCTACATATACTGGGCACGTATACCCCCTGGCTACCTATTGTGGGCACATATACCTCTGGCTGCATATACTGGGCACATATAACCCTGACTACATATACTGGGACATATACCTGTGGCTACATATACTGGGCACATATACCCCTGGCTACATATACTGGGGACATATACCTCTGGCTACATATACTGGGCACATATACCCATGCCTACATATACTGGGGACATATACCTCTGGCTACATATACTGCGCACATATATCCCTGGCTACATATACTGAGGACGCTGGCTGTTTGCCATTATGTGCATTTACTGGTGAAAAGCTGTCTCTTATTATGTGCATTTACTGGTGAAAAGCTGTCTCTTATTATGTGCATTTACTGGTGAAAAGCTGTCTCTTATTATGTGCATATACTGGTGAAAAGCTGTCTCTTATTATGTGCATTTACTGGTGAAAAGCTGTCTCTCATTACGTGCATTTACTGGTGAAAAGCTGTCTCTCATTACGTGCATTTACTGGTGAAAAGCCGTCTCTCATTACGTGCATTTACTGGTGAAAAGCTGTCTGTCATTACATGCATTTACTGGTGAATGGCTGTCTCTTATGCACATTTACTGGTGAAAAGCTGTCTCTCATTACGTGCATTTACTGGTGAAAAGCTGTCTGTCATTACATGCATTTACTGGTGAAATGCTGTCTCTAATGTGCATTTACTGGTGAAACGCTGTCTCTCATTATGTGCATTTACTTGCCATGCCCACTGTCGCCGACACGGCGCGCTTTGCGCGCCGCAAATTTCCTCGTGCATGTTGCCCCCTACCCATTTGACTGCCCCCTCATATGTGCCAGTCTAGAACCGGCCCTGTACCTCTGCCTACATATACTGGGCACATATACCCCTGGCTACCTGTTCTGGGGACATCTATACCCCTGGCCACCTATTCTGGGGACACCTATAGACCTGGGGCTGCCTATTTTTGGGGAACCACTGCTGTCAGATTAAATATATTTTGGGGAACTGCTGCCAGATTATGTGTATGTTGGGGGAATCACTGCTGCCAGATTACATCTATTTTTTGGGAACCACTGCCATATTGTCTGTATTTTGGAAGAACCTCTGCCAGATTACGTGGATTTTTGGTGAAATGCTGTAAGATGACATGTATTTTGGGGGAAGGGGGGAAAACACTATGGCAGAGCTCAAACTTCCCTGGCAGGCGTTTTACAGCAATACTAAAATCATGTATATTTGGCCCCACCCATGACCACGCCCGCATTCTGTTCCGCGGCGCTGGAGATTTTGTCAGTAAAAAAAATCTTTTGTCAGTAAATTTTTAGGTATTTGTCAGTAAAAAATAACGTGAAAGGTTGGCAACACTGTTCTATACTGCTCTGGCATTTTAGGGGCCCTAACCGTGAGGAGTAGTCAGAAAACCAAACAAGTAAAATTGACCTGTGAAATCCTAAAGGTACTCATTGGACTTTGAGCCCCTTTGCACAGCTAGGCTGCAAAAAAGTATCACACATGTGGTATCGCCGTACTCAGGAGAAGTAGTATAATGTGTTTTGGGGTGTCTTTTCACACATACCCATCACCACATCTCTGTAAATGGACAATTTAGCGTAAAAAAGATTGAAAAATATGTCCTTTACAGAGATATTTCTCCCACCCAGCATGGGTATGTGTGAAAAGACACCCCAAAACACATTATACTACTTCTGAGTATGGTGATACCACTTGTGTGACACTTTTTTTGCTGCCTAGCTGCGCAAAGGGGCCTAAAGTCCAATGAGCCCCTTTAGGCTTAACAGGGGTGCTCACAATTTAGCACCCCCCCCCCAAAAAAATACCAGGGCAGTACAAGTACCCCACAAGTGACCACATTTTGGAAAGTAGACACCCCAACGTGTTCACTGAGGGGCATGGTGAGTCCATGGCAGATTTTTTTTTGTCACAAGTTAGCAGAAATGGAAATACTTTTTTATAAATATTTTTTGTCACAAAGTGTTATTTTCTGCTATCTTGTGACAAAAAATAAATAAATCTTTTATGAACTCACCATGCCCCTCAGCAAATATCTTGGGGTGTCTTCTTTCCAAAATAGGGTCATTTGGGGGTATTTATATTATCCTATGCTGGCATTCTAGCACCTCAAGAAACATGACAGGTGCTCAGAAAAGTCAGAGCTGCTTCAAGCTACGGTTTGTACCGTTGTTTGTAAACGCTATGGGCTTGATTCACTAACCGGCTGATAACGATTTTGCGTGAAAATTTGCGTTTGTGCGTGAAAACGTTTAATTGCGCGTGAAAATGTGTGATCGCGCGCAAACGCAAAAATTCACGTGAAAATGCCCGTGCTAACAGTTTGCACCCTTTTGTGAATCAAGCCCTTAGTGTGCCTTATCATTTAGTGGGCACAAACTACAGCACTATCCATATCTGAGGTTAGTGTGCCTTATCTGAGGTTAGTGTGCCTTGTCTGAGTTAGGCACCACCAGGGGGGTGGTTAGGGTTAGGCCCCACCCGGGCGGTGGTTAGTTTTAGGCAACACGAGGGGGTGGTTAGGGTTAGGCACCAACACGGGGGTGGTTAGGGTTAGACACCATCGAAGGGGGGGGGGGGGGTAGTTAGGGTTAGGCACCACCAGGGGAGGGTTCTGTGTGAGAGTAGGGTTGGGTTCAGCTGTATTGTTGAATTACATAACAATTGTTAACGTTAATATCTTTTCGTTATTATTTCCGTCTGTTTTTACATCGGTATTTATCGTCAGCCTAGTTTGACAACGCTTATCGTTATCAAATTTCATTATCCACCGGTGCCATTTCGTTATCCAGCCGGGCCCTTTTTTCATCACAGCCTTTTTCAAGGATGTGTTAAAAGTCAAAGATCACCCATGTTCCTATTGTGAAAGTGTACCAATATCCTAATAAAGGTTAAGATTTGTTTGGATAATTATGTAATAACATAAAGAGTCCTACCACCTAATTTATCATGCTGCTGTACATTATATATGAAGAAGAGAGGCTTCAATGTTCCCTCAAGTCCCCCTAACCTTCCCTGCAGGTTAGCAAGCGAAGCTTAGTTGGCGAGAAGCTAATTATGGAAATGCTATAAGAAGTCTAAGAACTAGGAGAAATATGAACACTTTGATACAACTTGGCTTAATGTAGTTTGTATAAACCACTGTGCTTATAATTTAATCTTGGTATCATTTTTCTTGAAGTGATAAAGACTGACTATGAAGCTAATGGATTGATGTGTCCAACATGCAGCTCGTTTGATAGTACTGAATGCCCCACTAATAATACTATGGCATGTCAAGGACAAGAGTTCAACTGTGTTTTTTATACTTTTAATAACACAGAGATTGAGCAAGGTACGTCTGAATTTCAGTATGTGATGCTTTCAGTGTGATGCTTTAAAGTGTTTGTATCTGTTTAGGCATTAAAGTGGACCCAAAATAAGTTTGATATTACCATCTTACCTACTTTTTAGTATTTTTTCAATTGCTAAATACCGAAAAATTATTTTGTTTTAGTTTAAAAATGATCTCCTTTGAGAAAACTCAGGAGAAACTTTCCATGAACAGCCACAGACTACTTACAGGAAAGCTCAATCTTTATGCACTAGTAGAAAGGCCTATTATTGAAAAAACGGGCACCAGGCCTCACCCGTGATCTCTTCCCCCTCCCCCCCCGCAATACATGGCCTTGACCCATGCATGTTCAAGGCCTTCGCATGCACGCCTGCGACCCCGCACACACGATTCAAGACATTCACATGCAGGGACACAGGAGGAGGCAGGAGAGGGACAATATTATATAGGATTGCTTGTGATGGAGGAACATGGGGAAAGGGCAATGGGGGTCACCACAAACGATTGGTTTGCGAACATTCACGTTAAGGCTCACAAAAGCATTCTCAACCACGAAATTGTGTTGTTCAGCCTTCCATATTGCTAGCAGTGATGAAACGAACATCAACGTTTCGGTTTGCAAAGTGTTTGCGAACTGGCTGTAAGCGGCGGGCTCAATAGACTTAAATGGCAGGTGAACCCTTGCCGACTTTAGTGGTTAATACCAAGAAATACTAAATTTGCAGGGTATGTGAAGAAGGAGTGTGGGAACAAGAGGCTAAAATATTTTTCACAAAGACCTTATAGTTTTAAAAAAAAAAACTTTAAAATTCTTGTTCTGAGTGTGGGAAATGCTTCAATGGTCACCTATTTTGAGAAAATCGATTTTATAGTTAGAGGAAAAAAGTAGCAAGTCACTGCAGTAAAATGACAGATAATAAACTGTATTAACATGTATATAAATGTGTGTGTGTATATACCCGCACACATGGTTCGAGACCTTAAAGGGACACTTAAGTCAAACAAAAAAAAAATGAGTTTTACTCACCTGGGGCTTCCAATAGCCCCCTGCAGCTGTCCGGTGCCCTCGCCGTCTCCCTCCGATCCTCCTGGCCCCGCCGGCAGCCACTTCCTGTTTCGGTGACAGGAGCTGACAGGCTGGGGACGCGAGTGATTCTTCGCATTCCCAGACACATTAGCACCCTCTATGCTGCTATATGGTATATGATATATGCTATAGCAGCATAGATGGCGCTATTGTGGCCAGGAACGCGAAGAATCACTCACGTCCCCAGCCTGTCAGCTCCTGTCACCGAAACAGGAAGTGGCTGCCGGCGGGGCCAGGAGGATCGGAGGGAGACGGCGAGGGCACCGGACAGCTGCAGGGGGCTATTGGAAGCCTCAGGTGAGTAAAACTCATTTTTTTGTTTGACTTAAGTGTCCCTTTAAGTGTCCCTTTAACGTGTAGGGACACAGGAGGAGGCAGGAGAGGAACAATATTATATAGGACTAGCTGATGACCCGGCATTGCCCGGGTATGTATTTGGCTGCTGTTGGCTCTGCCCACTTTTTCTAACCCTAACACACAAACACTAAATGTCCAAGTTTTGGAAAGTTGGAGTCTTTGGCATCAATAAATTCTATATTCCCACGGAAATTAAACAAATCTGATTGGCTGTTTGTGGCTCTGCCCCTCTCCAGCATTTGAACCCAATTCACCCAATGACTGACTGTAACAGGTTTGAGGCATCTGCTATTAACAGTGTAAAAATGGCAGCAATTTAAATATTCCCCTTGAAAATCAACAGGTGAATTTTGATTGGCTATTAATGGCTCCACCCACTTCCCTGAATATTAATCTCAGTCACCCATTGACCATCTGGGCAAAGTTGGAGAACCCTGCCATTAACAGTGTAGGAATGGCTGCAGTTGATATTTTCCCAGTGAAATTTGTTCTTGGCTCCACCCACTTTTTGTAACCTGGACACACAGACACCCAATGACCAAGTTTGTGAGCTTTGGGGTCCTTGGCATCAAAAATGTGTATTTTCCAAGTGAGATAAAACAAATCTGATTGGCTGTTTGTGGCTCTGCCCCCTTTTCTGAATTTGAACCCCAGTCACCCAATGACCAACTGTACCAGATTTGAGGCTTTTGCCATTAACCGTGGAAGAATGGCAGCAATTTTAATATTCCCCTTGACAACAGGTGAAATCTAATTGGCTTTTTTAGGCTCTACCCACTTTTCTGAATATTAATCCCAGTCACCCAGTAACCAACTGTGCAAAGTGTGAGAACCCTGCCAATAACAGTGAAGAAGAGCTGCAGTTTCCCTTTTTCCCATTGAAATCTGTTTTGACTCCACCCACTTTTCGTAACTTTGACACACAGTCACTCAATGACCAAGTTTGTGAGCTTCCGGGTTCCTGGCATCAAAATTGTGTGCAGTTTATCCAGCAAAGAAATCTGATTGGCTGTTTGTGGCTCCACCCCTTTAGTGAATTTGAACCCCAGTCACTTAATGACTGACTGTACCAGGTTTGAGGCCTCTGCCATTAACAGTGAAAGAATGGAAGCAGTTTTAATATTCCCCTTGAAAATCAATAGGTGAATTTTGATTGGTTGTTGTAGGTTTCACCCACTTTTTTGAATATTAATCCCAGTCACTCAGTGACCAACTGTGTGAAGTTTGAGACCCCTGCGATTAACAGTCTAAGAATGACAGCAGTTAACATTTTCCCATTGAAAATGAGTGGCTGCAAGAAGACACAACAAGCTGTGTATTCAGAACAAAATACATGTATTGGTACACTCCGAGGGTAGTCGCAACGCATTTTGCAGGTAAAACCCGCTTCCTCAGGCAATGGTAAAAGGAGTACACGACAGCAATATGTCCGGGTAACACCTGGCGCCAGGTGTTACCCGGACATATTGCTGTCGTGTACTCCTTTTACCATTGCCTGAGGAAGCGGGTTTTACCTGCGAAATGCATTGCGACTACCCCCCGGAGTGTACCAATAAATGTATTTTGTTCTGAATACACAGCTTGTTGTGTCTGCTTGCAGGAGGTAAGTCCACCACTGCCTCCTAAGCATTTCTGAACCTTTTAATTACTGTTTTTACTCTTTTGGCGTCTCTGTTCTCGTTACGTTATACATAATATCCACCCTTGGTTGGGGGGGGATACCCCCATCTTCTTCTTATCTACAGAGAGCGAGGTCTTAATCCTGAGTGAGGACAGGCTAATCTCCTCACCTGCCTATACAGTGGTTGCCTGGAGGTAACCCTGGTTTGTGAATATATCGTTGTACTCTTTTCCATTTAACCCATTGCCATAACCTACTACACTATATCTGGCTCTCGGTTCTTCTCTTTACATATATCTCATCTCCTTAGCTAGCACTATACACATGTATGTACCTTGCCGGCGCAAATACATCAGGTCCATGCGACGCAATGGTCGCATTGATCTGAAGATGTGGACGTAGCGCTGCCTAGCAATGGCAGCTCTGCAATGTGCAACAGTAAGAGTGACATAGATCTCCCAGCAGACAGTGCAGGAGTAGTTGCTTAGGGACGACGCAATGCCGCACACTGATTGGTCTAACAAAGTTAACCAATCATTACAGGAGGGGCGTGGCCACATGAGTGACATGGGAGCTCGATTCGGGAAAACAGCGGTGGTGAGCTGACAATAATAGAAAGCAATGGCCAGCGGACCGATGTTTTCATTTGAATATGGATTTCAATTAGCCTATTTTTCAAAAGAAGCATAGCGTGGAAAGGCTGTGACAGGTAAGCCTGAATGATTACAGTAGTGCTGAGCGCATGAGTATTGCTCTGAGGTATGTCTCTGTTTTGATGAGAAGATAGAGCCTATGGCAGGGCCGGATTTAAGCCAAGGCCACATAGGCCATGGCCTAGTGCACCATAGGATCAGGGGCGGGTGGGCAGCAGGCAATCTATACAGAAGGGGGCAGGGTCACCTGGCTTCTTATACTAGAGGGAAGGGGAGAGGGGTCATCAAAGAGGAAGGGGGTCATCAGGCTGTTCTAATCTTAACTGGAGGAGGGAGGAGGTTATCTCGCTACCTTGCACAAAAAGAGGGGTACGGGATATCTAACCTTAAAGGGAAGGTTCAGGGAGGGTGGGTAAAAAATCAAAATCAATTTCCACTTACCTGGGGCTTCCTCCAGCCCGTGGCAGGCAGGAGGTGCCCTCGCCGCCGCTCCGCAGGCTCCCGGTGGTCTCCGGTGGCGCGCCCGACCTGGCCAGGCCGGCTGCCAGGTCGGGCTCTTCTGCGCTCCAAGGCCCGGAACTTCTGCGTCCCACGCCGGCGCTCTGACGCCATCGGATGTCCTCCGGGCTCTACTGCGCATGCGCAGTAGAGCCCGGAGGACGTCCGATGACGTCAGAGCGCCGGCGTGGGATGCAGAAGTTCCGGGCCTTGGAGCGCAGAAGAGCCCGACCTGGCAGCCGGCCTGGCCAGGTCGGGCGCGCCACCGGAGACCACCGGGAGCCTGCGGAGTGGCGGCGAGGGCACCTCCTGCCTGCCACGGGCTGGAGGAAGCCCCAGGTAAGTGGAAATTGATTTTGATTTTTTACCCACCCTCAGGGGCGTTTCTAGGGTCCCTGGAGATCAGTGGCACCTGTGGGCACCAGGAGGGGAGGTGGCAAAAAAATGGGCGTGGCCATGCGGTGAGTGGGCGTGGCCATGGGTGGGGCCAAATGTACATGAACTTAGCAGCGGTGTAAGCTACGGATAACGGGCCTGCCCATCGAAATATTGGACGGAGCCCCCTGTCCTTTATTTCGATCATTTACAATCAGTATAGGCATAGATCAAAGATGTACACGCACATACAATTTTGATTGGTCAATCACTGACCCCCAATTTCCCACCCCCGTGCAGTAAGTGGGCCAACAGACAATGAATTTTATGAACAGAGCTAAAATTGGCTAATCAAAATTGTATGTGTGTACCAGGCTTTACAGCTAATACTGTACATACTGAAAGTAGCAGGGATCAGCATACAATACAGCTGGTTTACAATCAATAAAGGCACAGAGTAACACCTTACACTGTACACACTGGAGGTAAATCAGCACACAGTGCAAGCACTAGAGAACAGCGTATACTGTACATACTGTAGGCAGCAGAATTCAGCACACTGCAGCTAGCGTGCCAAAAATATGACGATCACGTTGTGTGGCGTGCTTATCGCGCCGCACCAAAAAATGGGTGGGCCATGGACCAGAATATAGGTGTGGTAACGGGTGGAGACAAATTTACATGAACCTAGCAATGGTGGGACATCAGATTAGGACAGTGGTGGCGAACCTTTTGGAGGCCGAGTGCCCAAACTGCAACCCAAAAGTCACTTACCGGTATCTATCGCAAAGTGGCAACAGCAATTTAAACTAAATACTGTACAAACGTTTTAACTCATACATGAACATTATGGAAAATCCAAGTTGAAAATAAACTGTGAAGATAAACAATTTCATCCATCCTACTCCTGAAAAATGTATTCAATTTTTTAGAACCTCCCAGTTTTATTTTCTGTTTTAAAACGCTAAAAAAGTAGGTTTAATGCTATTGTCTCATATGATAAGGATTCAGCTTTTCCCATAGCCTCGCAGTTAGCAATCATGTGACCCCCAACAAGACATATTCAGCAATCATGAGGCCCCCAACAAATCAGGAGGCCCCCAACAAGACAAATTCAGCAATCATGAGGCCTCCAACAAATCATGAGGCCCCCAACAAGACAAATTTAGCAATCATGAGGCCCCCAACAAATCATGAGGCCCCCAACAAGACAAATTCAGCAATCATGAGGCCCCCAACAAATCATAAGGCTCCCAACAAGACACATTCAGCAGTCATGAGGCACATAAATAGACAGCATTTCACATAAATAGGCAGAATGCCCCCTTAATATGGTAGCCCCCCCAAGTTAGGTAGTGAGTGACAGGGACCCCCAGGTTAGCTAGTGAGTGACAGGCGCCTCCAGTTAGGTAGTGAGTGACAGGGACCCCGATAGTGAGTGACAGGGAGCACCTTTAGGTAGTGAGTGAGTGCCAGGGAGCCCCTTTAGGCAGTGAGTGAGTGCCAGGAAGCCCCTTTAGGCAGTGAGTGAGTGCCAGGAAGCCCCTTTAGGCAGTGAGTGAGTGCCAGGAAGCCCCTTTAGGCAGTGAGTGAGTGCCAGGGAGCCCCTTTAGGCAGTGAGTGAGTGACAGGAAGCCCCTTTAGGCAGTGAGTGAGTGACAGGAAGCCCCTTTAGGCAGTGAGTGAGTGACAGGGAGCCCCTTTAGGCAGTGAGTGAGTGACAGGGAGCCCCTTTAGGCAGTGAGTGAGTGACAGGGAGCCCCTTTAGGCAGTGAGTGAGTGACAGGGAGCCCCTTTAGGCAGTGAGTGAGTGACAGGGAGCCCCTTTAGGGAGTGAGTGAGTGACAGGGAGCCCCTTTAGGGAGTGAGTGAGTGACAGGGAGGCCCTTTAGGGAGTGAGTGAGTGCCAGGGAGCCCCTTTAGTGAGTGAGTGCGTGCCAGGGAGCCCCTTTAGTGAGTGAGTGCGTGCCAGGGAGCCCCTTTAGTGAGTGAGTGCGTGCCAGGGAGCCCCTTTAGTGAGTGCGTGCCAGGGAGCCCCTTTAGGGAGTGGGTGCGTGCCAGGGGAGCCCCTTTAGGGAGTGAGTGAGTGCCAGGGGAGCCCCTTTAGGGAGTGAGTGAGTGCCAGGGGAGCCCCTTTAGGGAGTGAGTGAGTGCCAGGGGAGCCCCTTTAGGGAGTGAGTGAGTGCCAGGGAGCCCCTTTAGGGAGTGAGTGAGTGACAGGGAGCCCCTTTAGGGAGTGAGTGCGTGCCAGGGAGCCCCTTTAGTGAGTGAGTGCGTGCCAGGGAGCCCCTTTAGTGAGTGAGTGCGTGCCAGGGAGCCCCTTTAGTGAGTGCGTGCCAGGGAGCCCCTTTAGGGAGTGGGTGCGTGCCAGGGAGCCCCTTTAGGGAGTGGGTGCGTGCCAGGGGAGCCCCTTTAGGGAGTGAGTGAGTGCCAGGGGAGCCCCTTTAGGGAGTGAGTGAGTGCCAGGGGAGCCCCTTTAGGGAGTGAGTGCCAGGGGAGCCCCTTTAGGGAGTGAGTGAGTGCCAGGGAGCCCCTTTAGGGAGTGAGTGACAGGGAGCCCCTTTAGGGAGTGGGTGCGTGCCAGGGAGCCCCTTTAGGGAGTGGGTGCGTGCCAGGGAGCCCCTTTAGGGAGTGGGTGCGTGCCAGGGGAGCCCCTTTAGGGAGTGAGTGAGTGCCAGGGGAGCCCCTTTAGGGAGTGAGTGAGTGCCAGGGGAGCCCCTTTAGGGAGTGAGTGAGTGCCAGGGGAGCCCCTTTAGGGAGTGAGTGAGTGCCAGGGGAGCCCCTTTAGGGAGTGAGTGAGTGCCAGGGAGCCCCTTTAGGGAGTGAGTGAGTGACAGGGAGCCCCTTTAGGGAGTGAGTGAGTGACAGGGAGCCCCTTTAGGGAGTGAGTGAGTGACAGGGAGCCCCTTTAGGCAGTGAGTGAGTGACAGGAAGCCCCTTTAGGCAGTGAGTGAGTGACAGGGAGCCCCTTTAGGCAGTGAGTGAGTGACAGGGAGCCCCTTTAGGCAGTGAGTAAGTGACAGGGAGCCCCTTTAGGCAGTGAGTGAGTGACAGGGAGCCCCTTTAGGGAGTGAGTGAGTGACAGGGAGCCCCTTTAGGGAGTGAGTGAGTGACAGGGAGGCCCTTTAGGGAGTGAGTGAGTGCCAGGGAGCCCCTTTAGTGAGTGAGTGCGTGCCAGGGAGCCCCTTTAGTGAGTGAGTGCGTGCCAGGGAGCCCCTTTAGTGAGTGCGTGCCAGGGAGCCCCTTTAGGGAGTGGGTGCGTGCCAGGGAGCCCCTTTAGGGAGTGGGTGCGTGCCAGGGGAGCCCCTTTAGGGAGTGAGTGAGTGCCAGGGGAGCCCCTTTAGGGAGTGAGTGAGTGCCAGGGGAGCCCCTTTAGGGAGTGAGTGAGTGCCAGGGGAGCCCCTTTAGGGAGTGAGTGAGTGCCAGGGAGCCCCTTTAGGGAGTGAGTGAGTGACAGGGAGCCCCTTTAGGGAGTGAGTGAGTGACAGGGAGCCCCTTTAGGGAGTGGGTGCGTGCCAGGGAGCCCCTTTAGGGAGTGGGTGCGTGCCAGGGAGCCCCTTTAGGGAGTGGGTGCGTGCCAGGGGAGCCCCTTTAGGGAGTGAGTGAGTGCCAGGGGAGCCCCTTTAGGGAGTGAGTGAGTGCCAGGGGAGCCCCTTTAGGGAGTGAGTGAGTGCCAGGGGAGCCCCTTTAGGGAGTGAGTGAGTGCCAGGGGAGCCCCTTTAGGGAGTGAGTGAGTGCCAGGGAGCCCCTTTAGGGAGTGAGTGAGTGACAGGGAGCCCCTTTAGGGAGTGAGTGAGTGACAGGGAGCCCCTTTAGGGAGTGAGTGAGTGACAGGGAGCCCCTTTAGGGAGTGAGTGAGTGCCAGGGAGCCCCTTTAGGGAGTGAGTGCGTGCCAGGGAGCCCCTTTAGGGAGTGAGTGAGTGACAGGGAGCCCCTTTAGGGAGTGAGTGAGTGCCAGGGAGCCCCTTTAAGGAGTGAGTGAGTGCCAGGGAGCCCCTTTAGGGAGTGAGTGAGTGCCAGGGAGCCCCTTTAGGGAGTGAGTGCGTGCCAGGGAGCCCCTTTAGGGAGTGAGTGCGTGCCAGGGAGCCCCTTTAGGGAGTGAGTGAGTGAGTGACAGGGAGGCCCCCTCTCTAGCCGCCGCCGCTCCCCCCCCTACCTCTCAGCAGACCTCAGGATCAGCGGTGACCCGACCAGATGTACGAGCGGGCGCTGGACGCACCCGCTCGATATGCGGAAGTGATGTCACTTCCGCATATCAGTGCGGGCGCTGGGTCCTAGCGCCCGCACGATTGGTCGCCGGCTCGCCGCCTGATCCTGAGGTCTGAGACGCGGCGGCGGCGGCTGGAGGGAGCCGCTGACAGAGGGGGCAGCGGCGGCCGGGAGATCCGTGGCACCCCAAGAAAGATTGGGGGCACGTGCCCCCCTAAAACAGGGCTAGCGACGCCCCTGCCCACCCTCCCTGAACCTTTCCTTTAAATACAGCCCGTCTCACCCATAAAGGAACAAATGCACATAAGAAAAAGGTACGGGGAGCACAGGACTGGTTACTTGAAAAATTACAAATTTATTGAGTACAAAAACAGCATATCAAAGGTAATTACACATGCACACCCCCTTTAAAAAGAAGCGACCCAGGTCATGCGCATAATTGGTACCCCACAGTCCTCACAGGAGTGTACTCCAATTGTGTAGATAAGACTGACACGTTGTTCCTTTACGGGTGAGACAGGCTGTATTTAAAGGATACTGCAGCCCACAGGCTGCGGAGAGATAAAACCTGCAATGTGTAGGGAAAGAAAAGGACATACTCACCGCTCCCCTCGCTCCCTGCCGTCTGGTCCCGCTCGTCAGCCACAGCTCCCGGTACTGGCCGACCATCTTGACCCCTGACCCAGACATACTGTGCCGCGCATGCGCAGTATGTCCTGTAATCTTCGCTTCTGGCGTTGCATCATGACGCCAGAAGTACGGACACTCCCCCGCCTCCTGCGTGTGCGCTCCAGCAGCTCCACTATACATCTAGCATGCTAGCTTTATAGTGGAGCCGCTGGAGCGCACACGCAGGAGGCGGGGGAGTGTCCATACTTCTGGCGTCATGATGCGATGCCAGAAGCGAAGATTACAGGACATACTGTGCATGCGCGGCGCAGTATGTCCGGGTCAGGGGTCCGGATAGTCGGCCAGTACCAGGTGCTGTGGCTGATGAGCGGGACCAGACGGCAGGGAGCGAGGGGAGCGGTGAGTATGTCCTTTTCTTTCCCTACACATTGCAGGTTTTATCTCTCCGCAGCCTGTGGGCTGTGGTATCCTTTAAGGTTAGATATCCCGTACCCACATTTTTGTGTAATTTAGTTTTTGCGATGGTTAATATCCCTGGTTACTTCGCCATATCTGGACGCATATATCCGTCCAGATAGGCAGTGGTGCTGCAGCCGTGTGTTGCGCGCGATCGGGCGCGCGCCCGCTACCTCCCGCTGCCCCCCCGATCAGTGAATGGGAATATAATTCCCATTCACCGATCCAAGTCCCCGGCAGAAATACCGACGCTTTCTCATCAGAGAGCGTGGTATTTCTGCCCCCAGGAAACAACTTCTCTTCATTTTAGTTCCTAGATGCGACATCGTTCGCATCTAGGAACTTTTTGAATGTGGCCATCTTGTGGCCAAATAGTAAACTGCACCCACATACCTGTATTGAATAAAAAATACATTATTTTACATCTAAAATTGGCTATTTACCTCCCAAACTAAAATTACCCAAATACATTTTTGTATTAAAAAAAATAATAAAAAAAATTACAATTAAAAAAAAAAAAACTACATAAATAGTTACCTAAGGGTCTGAACTTTTTAAATATACATGTCAAGAGAGTATCTTATTACATTTTTTAAAATTATAAGCTTGTAAATAGTGATCGACGCAAATTGAAAAAATGCACCTTTATTTCTAAATAAAATATCGGCGCCATAAATTGTGATAGGGACGTAATTTAAATGGTGTAATAAGCGGGACAAATGGGCACATAAAATGCATGGGTTTTAATTACTGTAGCATGTATTAATTTTAAACTATAATGGCTAAAAACTGAGAAATAATGTTTTTTTTCCATTTCTATCTTAATCTTCCTGTTAAAATGTATTTACAGTAAAGTGGCTCTTAGCAAAATGTACTACCTAAAGAAAGCCTAATTAGTGGCGGAAAAAACGAGATATAGATCAATTAATTTTGATAAGTAGCGATAAAGTTATTAGCGAATGAATGGGAGGTGAACATTGCTTGGATGCATAAGATTTTCGAAGCTGTAGGCTGAAGTGGTTAACCACTTCACCACTGAGGGGTTTTACCCCTTGAGCACCAGAGCAATTTTCACCTTTCAGCGCTCCTTCCATTCATTCGTCTATAACTTTATCATTACTTATCACAATTAAATGAACTATATCTTGTTTTTTCCGCCACCAATTAGGCTTTCTTTAGGTGGGACATTATGCCAAGAATTATTTTATTCTAAATATGTTTAAATGGGAAAATAGGAAAAATGTGGCAAAAAAATCATTATTTTTCAGTTTTCGGCCATTATAGTTTTTAAATAATGCATGCTACAGTAATTAAAACCCATGAAATATATTTGCCCATTTGTCCCGGTTATAAAACCGTTTAAACTCTGTCCCTATCACAATGTTTGCCGCCAATATTTTAGTTGGAAATAAAGGTGTATTTTTTTCAGTTTTGCGTCCATCCCTAATTACAAGCCCATAGTTTATAAAGTAACAGTGTTGTACCCTCCTGACATAAATATTTAAAACGTTCAGTCCCTAAGGTAACTATTTATGTATTTTTTTAATTGTACAATTTTTAATTTTTTTTTAATTACAAAAAAAAAATGGGGAGTGTGGGAGGTAATGAGTTAATTTTTTGTGTATAAGTAATCTATTTTTATGTGAAAAATGCTTTAGGGTGTAGTTTTACTATTTGGCCACAAGATGGCAACAGTAACTTTTTGTTTAATGCGACCTCCAAGCGTCCTTCCGGACGCTTGGAGGAAGTACTAGGAGGCTGGGATCTGGGTTTTTTTTCACAATGATCGCGCTGCTTAGCGGAGAAGCAGCGGATCATTGCGGGGCTTAGATCAATGAACGGGAATGGATTTTCCCGTTCATTGATCTCCGGACGAGCGGCCGGCGGCGTTTTTACCCGCGGAAGTGCGCGCTAGAGCGAGCGGGAGCGCGGGCAGCGGCGGGAGCGCGGAAAGTACGGATTTCTTCGTCCCTGGGGGTGAAAGGATGGAAAAAGGGACGAAGAAATTCGTACGGGCGGGGGTAAAGTGGTTAAAATAACCAGTATGGCATATGTACCAAATTTTGAAGCGGATCAGGAAATGCAGGATGCTTTTGAGGGCGTTGAGGATGAAATTGCTGGGGAGGACAAGTTGTTATTGGTTAGATTGTTCCGACATCATAAACACATTTCAATTAAGTTTGTTAAAAAGAAGCTGGAGATTATGAGTATGGAAAGATATATAAACAAAAACATCATTCCCAGGGGCATCAGGGAAAGGGTCACACCTGCTGAACACCTTCAAACCTTACGCATGCTTCCTGAATGGGAAAAGGAGTATAAAGCACATGGGCTAAGAATAATGAAAATGTTTGTTAAAGAGGAAAAAATACAGTTTAAAGACACAGAAAAAGAATTGGAAATTAGTACTGAAAAGCTTAATGAATACAAGGACAATGATTCATTTGATGAATTAAATGAAAGACTAAAATTTGATGTTGAAAAAGAACAAGAAAGAATTAGAGAGATTAAGGATAAGAAATTTGCCCAGCATGTAGATGACTTTAAAAAGGGCAATATTTTCAATTTGAGTGGCCATAACTAGTGTTGGGCGAACAGTGTTCGCCACTGTTCGGGTTCTGCAGAACATCACCCTGTTCGGGTGCTGTTCGAGTTCGACCGAACACCTGATGGTGTTCGGCCTTTTAGTTCGGGTTCGCCCGAACTACTCAATGCCCCCCGAACAGGGCCCCTGTTCGGCCGAACAGGGCCCTGTTCGCCCGAATACGGCCCCCACATGGGGTCGCAGGCATAAGGGGGGACCCTGGCCCGATCGCGGGGGTGGGGGTCGGAAATTCCCCCCACCCCCTCCGCTAGCGCTCCCCCCTCTGCCCGCTTCCCCATAAAAAAAGTTTGCGGAAAGTTAATAGTACCTGGTGGCTGGCTGGCTGGCTGGCAGTAACTTTTACCCTCGTATGCGTCATCACGTAGAGGACGTGAGGTCAGAGAAAGGGCGGAAGTACCACAAGGGTACTACCGCTGAACCGCCCGCTGCCCGGCCTCAACGCGTCTCCTAGTCGGACTCCTCCTCACTCATCTCACCACTGCCAGCTAGCCAGCCAGCCACCAGGTACTATTAACTTTCCGCAAACTTTTTTTATGGGGAAGCGGGCAGAGGGGGGAGCGCTAGCGGGGGGGGGGGGGGGGGGAATTTCCGACCCCCCCCCCGCGATCGGGGCATGCTCCCCCCTTATGCCTGCGACCCCATAGGGCCCCCAAAAGTGGCATGTTCGGGGGTCCCATTGACTTCCATTGAGTTCGGGGTTCAGGCCGAACATGCCGAACATCTGGCCCATGTTCGGCAGAACGGACCCAAACCCGAACATCCAGGTGTTCGCCCAACACTAGCCATAACTATGGAAGAAGGCGAGGTCCGGGTAGGCGGGTGGGTTGGCCCAGCGGGTCTGAAGAGACTGGCACTGATGCCTCTGGGACTGATGGTGAGACCAGACGTAATTCCTGTTTTGAAAAATAGAAAACGGAAACCAAGACAAAATAGGCGAAAACGAAATGATACAGTAAACATGATGGAAAACAGGGAGATCCTAATTTTTTAGGACACGGAAAAGGAGAAGGGCTAGACGTGGAAGAAGATATAGGTATGCTAACGAGACAGAGAGCAGGGAGGGGCTCCTCGCGATAGCTAAAGAGATGACATCATTTGTTGATCACTGTTTTGGGTGGGGTGTTAGAGGATTGAGTAAGTATATAAGAGTTGACTACCATGTCTAATTGTAACTACACGCCTTGATAATGGGGACCTTGCAAGGCCCCCAAAACAATTGTCGGCTACCTTGTGGATATAATGGCTCAATAAAAGAGCATGATTTCTGGCAAAAACGGAATGCTGGTATACTTGATAATTATTAACACAGTACAGCGCTGTGATCTATGGCAGTGCTGTACTGGGGCAGCGTGTGACACGGCTGTCCCCTCTAGAGGCTCAGCAGTGATCGGCTGTCATAGGCTGATATTAAAAATAAATAAAAAAAAAAAAATAAATAGAAATTTTTATTATAAAATAAATACAATAAATATTTACAAAAAAAAAAAAAAAAAAAAAAAAGGAAACATCCTGGGAGCTGATCCTGAGGGGCTTACAGTACATTTTATTCAGAGACAAAAGTGAATCTTATATGTATACAGTGGGATGTGAAAGTTTGGGCAACCTTGTTAATCGTCATGATTTTCCTGTATAAATCGTTGGTTGTTAAGATGAAAAATGTCAGTTAAATATATCATATAGGAGACCCGCACAGTGATATTTGAGAAGTGAAATTAAGTTTATTGTAATTAAAGAATGCGTGCAATGTTTGGTTAAACAAAATTAGGCAAGTGCATAAATTTGGGCACCACAATAAAAAGAAATAAAATCAATATTTAGTAGATCCTCCTTTTGCATAAATTAGAGCCACTAAATGCTTCCTGTAGGTTTCAATGAGAGTCTGCAATCTGGTTGAAGATATTTTGGACCATTCCTCTTTACAAAACATCTCTAGTTCATTCAGGTTTGATGGCTTCCGAGCATGGACAAATCTCTTTAACTCACCACAGATTTTCAATTATATTCGGGTCTGGGGACTGAGATGGCCATTCCAGGATGTTGTACTTGTTCCTTTGTATAAATGCCTTAGTGGATTTTGAGCAGTGTTTAGGGTTGTTGTCTTGTTGAAAGATCCAGTCCGGCGCAACTTCAGCTTTGTCACTCAGTCCTGTACATTGGTCTCCAGAATCTGCTGATACTGAGTGGAATCCATGCGTCCCTCAACTTTGATAAGATTCCAAGTGCCTGCACTGGCCACACAGCCCTACAGCATGATGGAAACATCATCATATTTTACTAAAGGAAGCAGATGTTTTTCTTGGAATGCTGTGTTCTTTTTCCTCAATGCATAACACCCCTTGTTATGCCCAAATAACTCAGATTTAGTTTCATCAGCCCACAGCACCTTATTCTAAAATGAAGCTGGCTTTTCCAAACGTGCTTTAGCATACATCAAGCGGCTCTGTTTGTGCTGTAGGCGGAGAAAAGGCTTCCCCTGCATCACTCTCGCATATAGCATCTCCTTGTGTAAAGTATGCCTGTAATAAACATGGAGGTCTGGCATCTTCCGCAGCTGCCTCCATTCCTCTGCCTAGCGTGTCACCCGTGCCTCCGGCGTCTAGCACGCCGAGGACGGGTTTGTCAGCCGCACATAGGGTTGAATTGTCGCGTGCGCGCGCGCACACAGACAGGACCTTTATGCAGGGAGGAGGCACGTCAGCTGACCAGCCGGTTAGCTGACGTCAGAAGAGACGTTCACCGCTCCTCATTGGCTCAGAGGAGTGGGCGTGCCAATTGCGTCTCCTCTGCTTCTTAAGCCTCTCGGCTTCACTCGCAACCTGTCTGCTGTTACGAATACTTCGTGTTAGCGCTCAGACCTTAGATAGATCCGGTGTGCTTTGATCCGGGAGGAAACCGGGGATTTCACACTAGATAGGAATATTGTTGTGTATATTACTCTCTATTGATACCTGTGTATGACTCTGGCTTGCTTCTGACCTCTCTCTCGTTTACTGTTTCTGTACTTCGGCCCATCTGACCCTGCTGCTGACTTTGCCTGTATAACCTCCTTCCTCTTGCTATCCGATTTTGTACTGCTACTACCTGTCTGTTGCCGACCTTACCTGTCTGACCTCGCCTCCCCACCAGAGAGCCCTGATCTCTGGTGAGGGCCTCTGTACTGGTAGTACCCACCAGCTCCTCTGAGGTATAGCTAAACCTATCTACAGTACTACTGTTGCACCAAGCACTATACATTAGTATCTATTCTGTGTGTTGCTATACTTGCTATTTGCAGTCACATCAGCTGTCTGATATACCTGTATTATAGGTGATTCTGCAGATCACCGTATAATCAGGTATATATCTGCATTATCACCTAATAATCAGAACCCTGTTCTTGCTGACACATATCGTTACAATGCCGAATGGTTGAACGATGCACAGTGACTCCATCTGCAGCAAGATGATGTTGTAGGTCTTTGGTGCTGGTCTGTGGGTTGACTCTGACTGTTCTCACCATTCGTCGCTTCTGTCTATCCGAGATTTTTCTTGGTCTGCCACTTCGAGCCTTAACCTGAACTGAGCCTGCGGTCTTCCATTTCCTCAATATGTTCCTAACTGTTGAAACAGACAGCTGAAATCTCTGTGAAAGCTTTCTGTATCCTTCCCCTAAACCATGATGGGGAACAATCTTTGTCTTCAGGTCATTTGGGGGTTGTTTTGAGACTCCCATGTTGCTACTCTTCAGAAAAAATTAAAAGAGGAGGGCAACTTACAACTGATCCCCTTAAATACTCTTTCTCATAATTGGATTTACCTGTGTATGTAGGTCAGGAGTCACTGAGCTTACCAAGCCAATTTCAGTTCTAATAATTCGTTCTAAAGGTTTTGGAATCAATAAAATGACAACAGTGCCCAAATGTATGCACCTGCCTAATTTTATTTAAAAAAATATTGTGCAGTTTCTGTAAATCCAATAAACTTAATTTCACTTCTCTAATATCACTGTGTGTGTCTCCTATATGATGTATTTAACTGACATATTTTATCGTAACAACCAACGATTTATACAGGAAAATCATGACGATTAACAAGGTTGCCCAAACTTTCACATCCCACTGTAGGTACACATTTTTTAGTTTGTTTTATTTTTCAGTGGTCCTGTAAGTCTGTTCCCACAAGGAATAATAATAATAATAAAAAAAAAGATGTTCACTGAGATAAATATCCCTCTTTTTATCTTTTTACAGGAATGTGGGTTCAAAACACATATCATTTCAGGGGCTGTGCCACTGACAGAATTTGTGAATTAAGTGAAAAATCCCATACAGAAGCTGGATTCTACAGCGAGAGCTACATTTGCAGTGGTTCTACGAAACAAATTCTGGCTCTTCACCACATTGTCCTGGTTTTATCAGTCATTTGTCCTTTTTTTCTTGCATAAAAAGCATACAAGAGACATAAGGCTCAATTCATTATAACCTGTTCAATAAATAATAGGTTGGTCAAAAACCACATTCAACATTGTAAACTGTTTTCCCAAATTCAGTAAGCGTTTCACACATGCGGTAAAAGTTTGGTGATTTACCCTTCAAAAAACATGGCTTCAGTACACTTCTGGCCAGAGTTGTGAAGATTCTTCTAGTACAAGTGGTCTGCCCAAAACATGAGGCATTACTTTGCGAGAGCTGCTTGTGATGCAAGAGTAAAAGGCATCCCCCGTGGCCCATTAAATCTGCATTTATGTCACTAGAGGTCTCCCTCTGCGTATCAGTCTTTCCCTGTGCAAATCTAAAGGGATTTAGGGAATGGTCTGAGTGTGCTCTGCTCTTGCATCTCGTTTTTTTTTTTTCTTTACTCCCTGATGTCCCACTTGGCAGTACATTGGTACCAATGGAGAGAGCAGAAGGAGGATGTGGCTCCTATTGACTGTCTCCTTTGTCTGTCCATGTTACCAAATGGCTAATTGTTAGTTACCAACAGCTCCAGGCTGGAGATAAATACTGATCATCTCACGTTGTACCACATGCTCTAATATTTGTGAATTGACATTTATTGAGGTAATAGCTCGTGGCCCGGCGTTGCCCGGGCAGTGCTGCTCATCCAGATTCCGTATATCCGGGTAACTCGGATATCCATCCTTTTTTCAGCTATCCGATTCGGATTCAGATTTCTGTAGAAATCCGGCTAGCTATTTGCGGATAGTTAGCTGGCAATGCGGATATCTGCGGATATACGCAGAAATCAAGCTATTGAGATATTGTATGACGTCCAGGAGGTCATTGAGACAATCAGAGGGCTCCCAGCAGATGCCCTAGCAACCAATCACAGAAGGGAACACTGTCCAGCCCCACCTAACCTCATTGAGCCAATCAGATGGTTCCCAGCCTAAGTCCTGGCACCCAATCACAAAAAGGAACACTGGCCAGCCCCCCTGTATAATAAGGAGGGCTGCCATGATGAGACATATCGCCCTTGCGTGTGAATGCTCACTGAGGGACATGCTCCAGTGCTGCTGGCCTAGCAAGTGCTGTATACAGTGATAAACCTAAAGCTGTTCAGTGATTAACTCCTTCACTATCACTACACTATTGTTATATTGTTAATTAGACTAGCTAGCTTGATTTCATTCAGTGAGTGACAGTCACAGTGTGTACTCCAGTGCTGCTGGCCTAGCAAGTGCTGTATACATTGTTAAAACTAAAGTCGTTTAGCGATTAACCCCTTCACTATCACTACACTATTGTCGTGTTAATTAGCTTGATTTCATTGTGTGACAATCAGAGTGTGTGCAGCAGGGCTGCTGCAGCTGCTATGTGTCTGTGTGTGTGCTGTGCACAGACCACGCCAGCTGCTGCCTGCTTGCCAGCTATTAGCCTACAGTATAGGTTAGGTTAGGGATTAGGGAATAGGATTACTGTGTTATTGTGTAGTTAGTACTGTAGTACTGCAGTC